>NC_051194.1:48916011-49231429 GCF_015220075.1 Falco rusticolus
AACATGGGAGCAATGTATTTTAGCAACAAAGAGCTGAATATCCACGTTCTGTGGCACAGGCTGGCAATGCAGGCAGGGTATTTTTCCTCAGTACACACAGTACTGTGGGGCACCTGCTCCGATACGATAAGCACTCGCTGAAAAAGGAGAATAACTTTTTCAGACCTGATCCCTATGTATATAGGGTGTGTAAATTTTTGGAATAAGTTAATGAAAGAGTATAAGAATATGCTATGAATGCTCCAGGTCCATTTTGCTACAGAAGACGTACCCATGGGAATAGGAGATTAAAACATGTATGTACATAGCTGATACATGCATATTGGGTATTGAGTCTCTAGAGTTTGCAAGTGCGCAAAAGGCTACGTACATTTCAAATACATCCAGCTACAATTATAACATTTCAGAAAGAAATGGAGAATTAGGACATGCCAAAATTAAAACCTAAAAAAGAAAATATTAAAGCTACTACATGTAGTACACTAAAACAGAGCCAAGACAACTCAGAGAAATTTCTTTAAGTAGGGCAGCATCTCATTGTTTCATTTCATTACAAGTTTTATAGCAACAACTTGTAATGTTGTTTATAGAGCCTATTATGTAAATCACTATTGTAGTGGGTTTGCATGGCAAGGCTTTGGTAGCAGGGGAGGGGGGGGGTGTGTGCTACAGGGGGAGCTTCTGTGAGAAGATGCCAGAAGCTTCCCCCATGTCCAATGGAGCCAATGCCAGCTGGCTCCAAAATGGACCCACCGCTGGCCAAGGACAAGCCCATCAGTGACATTGGTAGCACCTCTGGGATAGGGCATTAAGAAGGTGGGAAAAAAGAAGAAAAAAAAGATCTGCACCAGCAGGAGAGAGTAGTGAGACTATGTGAGAGCAACAGCTCTGCAGACACGAAGGTCAGTGCAGAAGGAGGGGCAGGAGGGGCTCCAGGTGCCGGAGCAGAGGTTCCCCTGCAGCCCGTGGTGAAGACCATGGTGAGGCAGGCTGTGCCCCTGCAGCCCGTGGAGGTCCATGGTGGAGCAAGATAACCACCTGCATGTGCTTATGTGGAGGACCCCACACCAGAGCAGGTGGATGCTCGAAGGAGGCTGTGACCCCATGGGAAGCCCACACTGGAGCAGGCTGCTGGCGGGACCTGTGGAGAGATGAGCCCACAATGGAGCAGGTTTGCTGGCAGGACTTGTGACCCTGTGGGGGACCCACGCTGGAGCAGCCTGAAGGGCTGCACCTTGTGGAAGGGACCCAAGCTGCAGCAGTTCATGAACTTAGCCCGTGGGAAGGACACACATCAGAGAAGTTTGTGGAGAACTCTCCCATGGAAGGGACCCCCTGCTGGAGCAGGGGAAGGGTGTGAGGCGAAAGGAGCAGCAGAAACAATGTGTGATGAACAGACCACAATCCCCATTCCCTGTCCCCCTGTGCCTCTTGGGGAGAGGAGGTAGAGAAGCTGGAAATTAAGCTCGAGAAGAAGGGAGAGGTGGGGGGAAGGTGGGTTTTTTTCTGATTTGAATGGTAATAAATTAATTTCCCCATGTTGACTCTGTTTTGCTCATGATAGTAATTGCTGAGTGATCTCACCGTCCTTAACTCACAAGCCGTTCATTATATTTTCTCTCCTCTGTCCAGTTGAGGAGGGGCATGATGGAGCAACTTTGGTGGGCACCTGGCATCCAGCCAGGGTCAAACTGTGACAACTATACAGAAAAAAAAAAACCCAGACAAATAGACACAGCCTACTTCAGCAAAAAAATACATGAACTTGGACAACTAAGTTTACCTGTAAGTGGATAAAGTTTTAGTAATATACTCTCTCCATACTTTGTTTTCTCCCTAGTATCAATACTCCTGCATTTTCCTTTAATATGAGACTGTAACTTTAAAACAACCTCTATTGCAGATTATATGACAATGATACTCAGATTGCTCTTGTTCCTGCAAGCCAACAAAAATTCTTTACATTTAAAATGTGAGGGTCTAAACTTTTATTGGATCTGATTACTATGGAAGCATAGATACAGAGCTAGCGAACAACTACTTATGAAGGTAATGGCAATACTAAGGACATTTTAAGTTAACATTTTAACAACTAGAGCTCTGATAACTTTCCATACATTTTTTCCTCTAATTTTTAAAGAGAGTAATAATTCCATGAAGACACATTATGGAGAATTAATGGTTTTTGTAATCATATTAAGAGCATCCATGGAAGGTCTGCTAGAACAAAATTAATTTACATACATAACATACGTAAAAAGCTACAACAATCCCTTTTTCTTGTCTCCTCTGAAAAAATCTGGAAGTTTCACATTGCATATGGCTATACAAAGTCACTGAATTTTCAGTGCCTTCTACCATAATTCTTTTTTGTAATAATTTTATCCTGGATTTAGCTGTGGCTTTTCTTTGCCACTCCATTGACATCTCAGGGTTGACTCCTGCTTAGAGATGCCTGCTTCCATCCTCACACAGATTTGGAGCTTGTGAAGTAATCATTTTTGTGCATATCTAGGATTCCATGCTAGCATCAAAGAAATGACCAATGGATAAGAAATATTTCTAATATACTCTCTCAGGAAGTAGAATCAGACATAATGATTCACATCCTTCATAAAGGTGGCCTGGAGTCCATATTCAGATGTATGATCTCATTGTGATGTTGTCTGATGAAGCACAGTATCACATCCTGGAAAATGTAAGTTATAGTATCCTGAAGACAAGATTGAAATTGGACTGGCATTTCCTCCAGATGTTTCCTTTCAACAGTTCTCTTCCAACAACTGGATTGGTTTGGTTTGGGTTTTTTGGTTGGTTTGGTTTTGGTTTGTTGGTTTTTTTTTAAATAAGGAGGTCTTATGAATTTGTTTCCTATCTGAAACAGCCATTGTCACTGCTGAAAGAACATGCTCTGCACACAACCAAAACCTTCATAATTTGGAGTCTGTTTTCATAGCACTCACTTTTCCTATGGAGCCAACGGCTTTCAGCCTCAGCATCATTTGACCCACAGATTCTATAACTATTAATTGTCCAACTTTCACCATGCATATATTTTGTCACAAATTATTAAAAAAAAATAATTAAAGAGTAAGAGCAAAGAACAGCCCCACTCCCCTCACAATATTCAATCATTCAAGCACCCTTGAATGCACAGCTTTGGAAAAGAACAACTATTAAAGCAGTCTTGTGTAACATGATAGTCTCATTGTACTGACATATGCACATACTCAAAGGCTGATAAAAATGGAAACTATCGTATGTCCAAGTGATTTCGGTCTAGTGATGATAAGTGCTGTATAAATTCATACCTGAATACAGAACTGATGTTTCTTGTCAGCAAAACTAATACATATTTGGGTCTACCTTGAGCAAATAATCAAAGCTTGTGCTTTTAGCTCGTCCTCTGGTTTATCTTCCCTAGCAGAAGCAACAGACCAATTTTTAACTTAAAGTTGCTTTGCAGCTAAGAAATGAATCTAGGCAAAGTTCTTACAGATTCTGTTCCATTCTCATCACACCCAATCTCTTTAGCAGACATGTGGAACCTATGGAAGAATAGGAATATGAAAAAAGTAAAAGCTTGCGATATCAAGAGATGGTAATGATTTTTTCTGTGAAGAGATAAATGTGTTGAAATGAAAATTAATTGCAGGAAAGGGTCAATTTAAAGAAATAATTCATTTGAAAAAAACTAAAACTAAATAATTCTTTATGTTGAAATTCTCTGAACACACGTACTTGCTTTTCATGTCAAAATAACTGTATTAAAAGTAAAATATTTGTTTTAAAAAGTGAAAATAATGAAACATACTACAACTGTGCTGATCCAGACTTTTGCAATGGAAGACACAGAGATGGCACATGAAAACGCTCTTTGTTTGAATTTGAGATGGGAAAGTTTCAAAAGCTCAGCAATACCTTTGGAATGGGAAAAGAAGTTACTGCCCAGCTCCACTCAAAACTAATTTATGGTTGGATATGATCTTGCAACTCAAAAATCTTAGACAAAGTTCTAAGAAAGAAAAAGGATACACATTGCATTAATTACATATAGACATATAATGATTAATTTCCAGTCTACCTGTCTATAAATCAGAATGCAGTCATTAGTTAAGCTTTTGTTAACTATAATGAACTATTGTTTGCTTCCTATAGTCATGGTCTGTATGACACCATTATAAGCTTAAATATTGGAAAGCTCTTTTGGAAAGCCTGTCTTCACCAACACAAGTGTTCAAGGGAAGAAAAAACTTCTTTAAAGTGTTTGCTAAAAAGGCATCACGTGAGCATGAAGACATTATTTGTCAATTAAATGAAAAGCTCCTTTCTCTTTAACTGATTCTAAATGAAATTCATATCTCTAAGGAGAACATAAGCAAAATGATAAAAATTAAGACCCTTACTAATATAAGCTGCTTTCTGGTGCCTCAGACATCTGTGCTTAATTATACTTGTCAGTGGACAATATATCCTCTTCGTGCAAGCTCACATATATCTTACAGCAGAGGGAAGATGAAGTTTATTGAAGAGAATCTTAGGGGTAAATGTAATAGTATATTTGCCTTCTATAATTTCTCAGATGAGAGTGTATGATTAATAGACTTTTTGGCACTGTGCCATTGTTGGGAGGCAGGGCGGGGGGAACTTTCAGAAAACCAAGACATAGTTCTGGTCTGACCAAAATCCTAGATTTTCCATATATCAGTGAATTACAAAAGTTTAGAAAATTTCAATTTGAAATACCAACATTTAAGTACGTAGACAATTTCAAAATGAAACTTTCGACTCTTTCTAATTAGGAACAGGAAATAAAACCCTGATGGTCTGTATTTCTAATTGAGAGTAGATTTGGAGACACTGTTCCATAAGTAGTGGTAGGCTTACATGACACAAAGGAGACCAAGGACAGACACAGCTGAAAGCAGGAATATGCATGAAGATTTTTAGAAAGCATGTGCTTTCCCTTGTATCTGAAACACCGTGAAAGCACTTGTGATCAGTTACCCAACATCAGCCCACACACAGGACTTAATTTAATACAAATGCCTTCCAAGTTAAGGAATCAAAAAGGGAGTAGTACAGGTTACACAGAACAAAGCTAAAGACAGACGTTCAGAATGAATGTTTTCTTTCCAGTGATTTTCTTCCCTTCCTTCTCACCAGCACGGGATGTATTACATAGAGTCGCTGAAGACCCACACCATTGCTTTTCCCAAATTGAACAGATATGGGGAATGCAAGTTGTTGGGTTTCTTTCACAGCAACTTCCTTTCATAAACCTTCCAAATGCAAAAACTAACACATGAAAATCTCAGCAGGAGTTACTACCTCATAATTGCATTTGAAATATTAAATCTTGAAGGACCATATATGATCCTATATAGAACTGTATGGTCACCTTATTCAAATGATGTTGTATGTTGACATTTATGGCACCAGTAAATCCCGTTTAATATAGCTCTTTTTAAGCTAGACCCCTCAGAACCCAGGCAGATGAGTATTTGGACCAAGATCCCTGAACTCCAGCAGGAGATCAATGCTGAGGAAATTGATTTCTTCTTCCATTTTAAGGTAGATGTGTAGGCTTTAATTTTGCAGACACTTGCCCCTTCTAGAAAGTTACAGCTGTTACCTGAGAAAGCTCCTAAAGCTGCAGCAGCAGCTTAAACCACCCTGCTAATACAACCAATACAACTAGCCAGCCATGCAAATGCACTGCAAATGTGGTCTTGGTTTGGGGAATTTTCTGGGTTATTTTTAACCCAGATCACTTCTATGATCTGGTTCACTGCTCAGACACAGAACAGTATCAGTGTGACAGAGGCAGCAGTATGATTCAAGAATGAGCAGCAAGAGATGAGGACAGTCAGATGAAGTGCATGCATCTGCTATAAAAAACGCTTGCCAAACTGTGGACTAAGATACTTTCTCACTTAACAAACCATCCCAATAGCTCCTCTGAAATTGCCTTAGATGGTGAACCAATGTCAAGCAGAGAAGTAAGTCACTGTGATATTTTGCTTCTAGTGTTATTTTACTCACAGAGGACTGTGGGAGATGCGCTGTCCGGATTGCAGAGTGGCAAGATGTTTTGGGAAGGATTTCTTTTTATTACATCAGGATAAATTTATATATATAAAGTTATAATTTCTTTGTAGATACAGGTACTTGGCTTCCAATGTTGGTTCCACCTTTTCTGCAAGTTCTCCTGATCCCTAATAAAACTCAGGTTCTCTCTATTATAGCATGTGTCGGTTTTGCATTAATTTTGCTCTGTGCTTGGTCCTGCACCTGATCAGTACTAAAACCTTCAAATATTTCTCAAAATATGGATTTCTCACACTCCAATAGATTTATAGTCTGCTGATTTCATTGATGTCTGGTGAATCACAATCACATCTACTCTAGCACAGTCTAGGAGACAATTGACACGTTTCGTCCTGACAGGTGAGTTACAATACAGTCCACATCTGCATCACATAAGCAGCTATTTATGTGCCAATAATTGAATCCCGCAGCTTTACAATCTGTCTTTTCCTGTCAGCTAGGATCCCTGCCACCAGCTCAATGCCCTTGTTAGCAGTCCAGGAGCCACTAGAGCAGAGATTCTACAAAGTCCTTGTAACTTTCAGCAGTATTGTCCTTCCCCAGACTCTCCCACCAATACTGGCCTCAAGAGACTATAATTTGTCTCTGCATACCATAAGCAGCTTGCCCACATTTATCCCTTGCCTATGTGACACTCATTGATAAGTACACCACCAAGTATGAGGAACAAGTCATCTAATCAAGGGTGAGGGTGGGGTTCTCACAAATGCTTAGAAATACAGCTGCCAAGAGATTTCTCAGTGGCCATCACATGGTTCCTGCATCAGCTATTTGCAAAATTATATGCTTAAGACTGGTCTTGAGAGAGAGCAGAAAGAACAGGGTTGTTTAGAACATAAAATTGCAAGGGAAAAGGAGTCTGGGATACTGTTCCCTTCTCCATCATTGAAGGGATAGAGCTTTGTGTCCATTTTTGTGAATAAGAAATGAACCCAGGAATTGTAATGATCTTTTGGAGAAAAGTCTGAAAGTCCCCCAAAACTGGCTAAGTGGTCAGGGTGGTGGTGAAACAGCGTTATGGTTTCCCACCAACTAAACCACCACTTAGCATTTCAGTTTTGAATCATGCTTGTTTTGCTGCTTTCAGAATGATGGTGAAAACTTCTTGACTGGTAGAAATGCAGATTCACAGCTGCTGTTGATTGTTTGTAACTCCTTTGATGTCAGTAGTTGGAAGCAAGATGAATCGCAGCTGAGGAGCTGTTTAACTCCTTTACACGAAACAGTCACTGCTCCACATCAGTGTGCTCCAGGGAAGCCCTCTGGTTCTAGAGATGAGGGCTCAAAAAAAGATACGCTGCTAACTGACAAACTGTCAGATCTTGCAATGTGCTGATCTTATTCCAGGGCCTACACATCTGCGTGCAGTTAGGATGGCAAGATGTGTCGCTCCTGCATTGCCTCAGTATCCTGTACTTGTAGTTGCTCAGCCTTTTCCAGAAGCGTTAAACCTCTGGGGTTTATTTTTTAATTATTATTTATTTATTTATTTTTAGTGTTTACACTTCCAGAAGTGTAAAAACAACTGAATGGAAATGAAAGGGGGTTTTATTTCAAGAAGATTAAAATGCCATATTCTCAGTTTCCATTAGGGGATGGTACTCTATCTAATCTCACAGTTATTTCTAATATGTATAATATTTGATAGTTGAAATGATACTGGATTTGTCTTCCAGATCTTTAGTCCAAACTAATGTTTGTAACTAAACTTTTCATTATGAAGAAGTGCCTATGTTCTTGTTCCTCTGGCTCAAAACACCGTTATACATAGGTTATCTGTATTCATGGATTATCATAGCAGCAGGGAAGCCCTGGTATTCAAGGGACTTTAGCAGGCAAGGTCTGCAGGTAGAATTAAGAGCCTTTATTTTAGTATGCATGCAATTAAGTACAAGCTAAATCAAGAGTCGGTGACTGACTTCTGAAAACGCACACAGTAAAGCTCCTCACGAAGATAAAGGGAGACTTTTCGAGGCCTGCTAAATACCAGATCCCTTGCACGATGCTCAGGTTTTGCTTTGCTCCTATGCTGTCTGGAGAACATAACTTTGTCAGCATCTGAAGAACTCAAAAGGAACATGAAAAAGTTACTCTTAAATGAGTAAAAGGTGATGTGGGGTTGTTCTGATTTCCCCCCATGCAGAAGGAAGGTCCCCAGCAGTGAGCAGTTTTGCACAGCGTGGGTAGGCTGGGCTCAGGACTGTCCTCTGCTGCCAGGGCGCTGCTTTCAGGGCACAAATACCCCCCCACCGGGGGGGTGAGGAAGACCCCTCAGTGCAACGACGGCAGGAAGGCTTACAGCACAGGGGTTATTGGGGTTTTTTTCCCACATCTGAAAGGAGAACGCAAGTCTCGCCACACAGTTTCCCTCCCAGGAGACGGGTCCGCGCTTGGCGGGAGCTGCCCGGCCGCTGCTCAGGGGAGCCGGGAACCGAGCGAACCGGGCCCGGTGCGGTGGGAAGGCCGGCGGGCGGTTTTAGGGAAAGCCTGCTGGCTCTCCTGCCCCCGCCGCCGCCAAAGCGCCCGCCACGCCTCCGGGCAGGTGTACCGCGCCGAGGTGAGGTGAGGGGGGCCGGCTCCCTCGCCGTCCCCGCGGGCGGTGGGATGGCTGCATCCCGCAAAGCCGAGCCCTGCCCGGGGATACGGGGTCCCGCGGGCCGTGCCCCCTTCTGCAGCAGCCCCGTGGGCGCGGACTGGGCGGGGAGAAACCCGACCCCCTGCGCCGGGGAAGGGAGAGGGGCTGCTGCTGCGCGGGAGGAGGCGGCGCGGGCGTGCGACTCCCCCATCCGGAGGGGACACCCCCACCCGGGCTGCGGGGAGGCCGCCCGGCCCGGCCCGCCGGTAGCAGAAGGCAGCGCAGGGCGCGGGGTGCGCCGTCCCGGGGCAGGGCAGGGCTGGGGCAAGGGCGCGGCGCGGAGCCGGGTAGCGGAGCGAGGCAGGAAGCCGGCGCCGGGCGCCCGTCTGCCTGTGGCCGGCCGGAGCCATGCGGAGCTGCGGGAGAGCGAGGGGGGCTGCGGGCTGGGCCGCCCCGTGGCTCCTGCTGTGGCAGTGCCTGCCGACGGCGCGGCCCTACAACCTGGACACTCAGCACCCGCTGCTCTTCCGGGGGGGCAACGGGACCCTCTTCGGGTACTCGGTTCTTCTGCACCGCCACGGCGAGGAGAGCTGGTGAGTCCGCGGCCGGGCCGCCCCCGGGGGGACACGTTTCCCCTTCCGCGCCTTCTCCCGGCGCCGACGGCCGCGGCCCCTCACGCTGCCGTCTCTGCCCCGCAGGCTCGTGGCGGGCGCGCCCCGGGCCAGCTGGCCCGCCAACAGCTCGGTGGTCAGCCCCGGGGCCATTTTCCGGTGCCGGATCGGGAGGAACCCCCGCGGGCGGTGCGAGCAGCTCCAGCTGGGTGAGTCGGCGGCGGGGCGCGGGCGGGCACCCCCGGCGCTGGGCCGCGGAGGGGTCGGGGGGCGGCGGGACAGGACGGGACGGACGGTGCGGGGAGGGCCGCGCGCCCCGCGCCGCCTCTGCCGCCGCCTTCAAGCAGACGGGCTGGGGGCGGCTGCTCCTGGGCTTTTCCTTGTTACACTGGCGTCCATCTCTCACTGAAGGGCGAGATCAGCGCTGTTGCCGCAGAGCAGCAACGGCGGCACCTTTTTTTTTTCGGTAGGCAGAAACCAAATGCCCGAAAACCTAATTTAGAGAAGTTGTGCGTGCCGGCAGCCGCTCCCGCAGTTTGCTTTCGCACCTTTTCAGCACCGAGTTAAGAAGCCTCGGGAGAGCTGCGGCCTGTGTCGTGCTTCTCAGCAGAAAGCTAGTTAGTTGGGCATTCAGAGCAGAGGGCAGATGCAATTAGCTCAGGGATGGGGGGGTGTGGGTGGGTTGGAGGTACGTGCCTAAATAGTCTTTCCTGCAAAGCCTTCTTTGTAGAAGCCACCCGAAAGTAACTCTGAACCAGTCCTCTTATGCATGGGGTCACCCTGCTTCCACATTTGTTGAAAAATTGAGTTTCAGGGAACAAAGCTATCTTTGACTGAATCATTTTTTCCAGCTCCTGCATTTAACCTAACTCCTCTCTGCCTCCCCAGTCCCCATGCGTGGGAGATGTAGCTGGATGCACTTATCCCATTTCCAACCATTTGATACTTGGCAGAAAGGAGAACACGTTGCAGCAGGTCACTGTCATTGTGCATAAATTGCTTTGGACTCTCTGCTTGACCTCCTTGCACAGTGCTGTTCATTCTATCCCTATGCTATGCACAGGAAGCTTCGCGAACTTTCTATCCTTCTGTGACTGAGACCATCCGATCCGTTACCACTGTGAGCTTGCCGCCCAGTAAGGATAAGAAGCGCGGGAAAGGGTTTTCAAAATACTTGAAACAAAGCAATAGCACACCATGGACTGATGGGCTTTCAGGGCAGAGCGCAGCCTTCTGTGACAAAAATGCTAAAATAATTATTTCTCTACACATCTATGCATAACACATAGAACTGGCAGGTTCTATCCATTTTTTTCCTACAGATAGAAATAAGAGTTATTTTTTATAAGCTACAAAAAATAAAGGGGTATCTTTACATGTAGCCACACAAGGCAAAGACAAGCAGTTGCTCATGGAAATAATGGCACTTAAACTTATTCCAGCCCACGTAGGGTTTTTTTTTTCCTTTTTCTGAGTAATTTCATTCCAATATTAGACCTATTGAAAAACAATACATAACAAAGAGCTTTTTTCTCCAACTGCTTGTCTGTAAGAGGAGGCTTGCAGAAGTCAAGTAAGTCAGCTAAAGTGGTGCAATAGCGTATGCTAAGAGGCAATAAACCCCTGCTCCTGCGTTCGAGGTAAAAATAGTCCTTCACTGTGTGGGCGAAGGGAAGGAGGGGAAGGGTAGAAAGTTTCAGGTTCTTTGAAAGCTACGTGCATTTGCAGTACTTCGCAATTTATTCAGTTACGCAGTGGAGAAACAAAAGCTCTAACACAGTTAACTTGATGGGCTTTTCCTCAGTAGCTTAGGGGATTATAAATTAAATGATGCAACAGATGAATGAAAATGTTTATGTGGTTCCAAAGGCTTAATTTAACCCAGCTTCTGTTCCCGGGTTTAGAGGCCGCCGTTTACTCAGTGGTGCTTACTGTCTTGTTCCGCACTTTTAAAAATAGTGATACAGCTAGAGATTTTTGCAAAATGTTTGTTTCCCTTAGTGCTAAATGACATCTTTACATCACTAAGGTACTTCTACAGTGTTCCTGAAGTTCAATAGGTACTGGAAAGAAGTGCTCTATTGTTAAACAGGTCAGTGAGGTCAATGAAGAAGCCAAAGGCAGCTGTGGTGCATGGGATGTAAATGAAGTAGGATGGTATCTGAGGTTTGTTAAGCCTCTGCCATCCTGCCGAGCCTCACAGAAATACACAAGGGAACTTGCAATTGCAAAGCTGAACTTAATTATCTCTTGTCTAACTCATTCAGGCTGTCAGCAACTTTTGGACGTAATGTTTTTATCCACGCTGTGTCTTTTGGTCAGTGGCCTCCTCGTTCTGCTTGGATTATTGCCAGTGACCAGTTTGGGTTCTGATCTCGTAGAATAGCGTAATTTCCTTTGAAAAATGTGCGTGGATATGTTACGTTGCTGGGAAAGGCAAATTGAGAAATAACTATTTCTGTCTTCCTCTTAAATACTTGAATTCACATTTCTTTCAGTAAAAGAATCTTTGAGGTAACAAGTTTCTAATTATGAGTCATAGAAATGTAGAAGTGACAAGAGGCAATAGCAATGGGTTTATCCAAATGTTGGGCCTCTAATAAGTGGATGTGAATTACTTAGAGACATAAATATGCTAAAACACTCTGTTGCTATTTTTCACTAAAGTGGCCTTGAAACTGCCATGACTAATTAATGAAGGATTCATGCACAATTAGGAAGACTCTGATCACACAAAACTGCTGTTGTATTTTTTATGTCACACGTTCCTATCTGCTCCCTCAGTAGAGAAAGAGTTGCTGGGAATAGTCCTGTGCTGCAGTCATCCCAGCATCTGGAAATAACTCATCCAGCATTCTTTAGAGAATTTTAATGTTGTTCAAGGTGTTGCAGAGGCCTGGGTCTGGTTTAAAAGCTGAGAGGAGACATGAGATACACTAGGAAATCTTTGTCTTCCCAGCACCTCACTGGCGCTTTTTAAGTCTCTCTCCAGTTGCTAAATAGAGGAGTCATGTTTTGAGAGTTTCTTTTCTAGTTCTAGTACTTCTGTCAATGGTGTCAAGTATTCTAGACTGCTGATTATTTTTTTTTTTTTTTGTCTTTGGGGTATTTTTAAACGATTACTTACATTAGATGCAGAGACTTGTAATCAGGCTCTAGGCACAAATACAAAATACAGTGCTCCAGGTTTATTATTTGGAGCACTAGGTGTCTGTCTTCTAATCTTTTGAATTTCAAACCCTTGCCCATGTCAGTCTGGGGTAGTCATAAATTGTTGCAGAACTTGCACAAAGTTCTTTAGATGTTTTGACCTGTTACGTTTTGGACTTGCAAAACATTATAGAAATTCTTCAACAAAATTGCTCTCAGATTTGAAACAGAGTGATTTACTAGCTAAAAATACAGGAAACAATTTATAAAAGTTACCGTATAGTCCAGGAGCGGGAAGTTTTAAGTACAAATGTACACAGTAAATTCAGTACATATTGTTTCATAAGGCCAGAAAGCTCTGCCTGCAGTTCCAGCCTTCCACTCTTTAAGTCCCTGCTACAATTAACCTCTGAACAAATTGCCCTCTAGCTCCCCCAGCTGAATCATTACAATGGAAAAGTGAACAGTTAATGGCTTTCCCCAGAAGGCTGAGCTGTATTTGTTCAACTTTTTATTTCAGTAAGTTTTGCCTTTGGTAGACTGGCTTTTTGATCTCACTCGCATTGCTCATACCCTGCCAGTGATCTCCTTTGAAATAGCCATAGTATTCCAAAGGAGACAGGACCTTCTGGACCTAGGTCTGTTAAAGAGTTATGGAAACAGCTGGCATTTAACTAAAATGTTTTGGGTAGTATTGGTTTGAAGGACATAAGAGGGGTAAGACCTGTGAAATCTGTGAAAAGAGAAAAGATTGCCTTGGATGAATGAAAAAAAGAGTCTGATGAGGCCCTGACATCTAGGAGCAGGGTATCAGAAGGCTTGTCATCTTTGCAGTTGACTTCATAGTTTGAATCAATTAGCAATAGGACCAGAGGAGTTCTAGGGGGATGAATAGGATCATGGGAGGCTGTTGGACATGGAAAGCACTGGAGCAAGTTATATAAAACTGGTTTCTCAGATGACATTGCAAACATCTGTATCGGAGTCCTTGAGGCCAAAGCTAGAAGTGGCTTTATAAGTTGTGACCTTATTTGTATGCGACTGTGCTGTTTTTGTGGATGTGTGCAGCGGGGATTATAGCAGAAGTGTATCTTCCAGCTGTGTAATGTACACAGGCTGGGCAATTACTTATCTCTCGGTGACTTTATGACAGTGCCTGCTCCTTTTCCCTGAGGCAACCAAGCTGCTGTGTCCTCTTGAGTTTATGCAGTGTTGCTCTATTGCTTGTGCAGATTATCGCATTTTCTCTTCTCATTCAGTAAAGCTTTCACAATGTCATACACTGAGCAGGGGCTCATCATGGCGTCTGGGATGTCAGGCCCTTGCTTCTCTTACCCACAAAGGCCTATCGTTTTCAATGAATACTTGCCAGGCAGAGAAAGTAAGGAGATGTAAGACAGCAGGTCAGCAGAGGGCCAAAGTGAACCTGAATCAAGAAGGTATGCTGGAGCCGAGGAAAAGGGGAGTACAATTGAAGGAGCATGAAGGAATGATGGTGCTTTTTCTTGTTATGGACCTCTGAAATAGGCCCAGGAATGAAGCACTGAGATGAGCGAAACTTACTTGTATGTCTCATGTCATCTTTGTTTGGTCTTATTTGACTTATTGACAGAAAGTTTCAGAAAACCTCTTGAGACCTAAATTTATGACACCGGTCTTTTCCACTTCTTCCATTTCCTGCAAAACCACAAACCCTATAAAGCAAACCCAAGGTAAGTTATTGTCGTAAGGAAGGCATTGCTAGAATGGAGTTACCAAAAGTGCCTTTTGTGATTCAAAGGAGGATTAATTCTTACAAGTGGGAGTGTAATGGAACTTTGTTTCTGAGGAGATTTCAATCAGATTAACATGCTCTGTAATTCATGCAAACCATGGAAATGTCTCCCTCAGGAAGTGAGGAGTTCTATGTGACATAAGTCTAAAAATGAATTCCAAACATGTGTCTGAAAATGATATATATTCAGTACATGGAAGTTCACATCACTGACATTAGCCAAGTAGGAGAATTCAGAAGCTTATCACTTAAATCTCTGTAACTGACAACCTGCAGAACAATCAACTTTTTTTTCTGTTTTTTTCAAGTAGCACATTTTACTTTGTGCTTGTCTTGGGGTAAAAGCTTGCATGGTTTTAATTACTGTTCCTCAGGTGACCTACAGGAATTGTTAAATTACAGTAAAATAAAACTCTTGGCTCAAAGACAATTGAATATCATGTTATTATGAGTGCTAAGGCTGGTTCCTATTTACTTAAATTCTGCATACTATTTCCTTGATGTCTTAGGGAAAGGCACATGGGGGAGGAAGTAGTAAATAGATGAAGGAGGGTCAGATGTCTCTTGACCCTGTGAAGGGTGTTTTGGAAACAGGTAGAGTACACCTGTGGTTTGCAGGGTGTGGCATCCTCTCTGCAGTATGGTGACTGATTCCACACTGCACTACTCTGGTCTGTCCATCAGAGCAGGGAGAAAGCGTGATGTTTGGAAGAAGTGGAGAGATAGTATGGGAAGAAGAAGAAATGAAGGCTCCAGCAGTTTATTCAGATAAATGTCAATTTATAGGCCTGTCGCAAAACAGCAGGGAACAAGCTCTGAAGTAAGGATGGTTGTTGGGTTTTATTCCTACAAATGCCACCCCTGATGTTATCTTACCGTGTGATAAAGAATTGTCTTGATTCCATTAATCTGGCATTTTCTCTCAAAAAGCCCATGACATTCTAGCTATAAAATCATTTAAGTCAGTGTTGATTGTGAGAATATATGTAGCAAAGCCCACATTCATTCATCTTTCTCCTGGCTACTGAGTAGACTAGATGTATCCTTTATTCTGTTTCCATATTTAGTCAATATTGTGCAGTTGTTTGTGCTGTAAAAGAAATTGAAGAAGTCTGCTAAATTAGAAGTGTATTTATTTAAACTCTGTAATGCATAGGACAGTAATAAATCTTAGCTCTGATGTGAGTACAGTTTTGCCAGGGTGGGGGGTTTATTTATTTTCCCTCTCAGACAATGTCTGGGTCAGCACTGGTGCCCTGGGTCTGTGCTGGCACCATCTTCTGGGTGACTCCAACCCCTTAAACATCAAAAGTTTCGGGTTCACCAGTCACTGCATTGAATCTGGGGAAGTCTTAGGAATTATGCAAAAGTGATTGTTCAAACGATGTGATGCATTTCCTTATTTTGTAAGAAGCTTTTTCATAAACTGTGTCATGCTGGTGCATAGAAAATACTGGTTCAGTAATTTTCTTAATGTTTATTCATATGAACATCTTACAGATTAAAAGCTTGCTTTATATAACTTGGAATACTTTTAAATTTGTAGCTTCTCCTCACCATGGGTATTGCTACTGCTTTCTAGAAGGAAGCAGGTATTTGCTAACTTGGCAATACTGTAGCCTTTTGGTGGGGTTAGATGAAATTTCACTAGGTTTTAAAAACTAACTCTCCTTAAGGACAAAAACAAAGAGGTACTGCTAAATAATTGCAACAGTGCAAGGGCATGCATACACAATGATCTGACATCCCCACTAGGGATTGCAGTTATACACCCTTTATTTGATAGACATTTACAGTAGAGATCATTTTGAGGTCTGCTACCAGTAGATACTTAGCTGGAGAGATGCTTGCATCAGGCTAGAGTTAGGTAGCCTCACGGTATTACTTGTGTTTCTTATGAACTTTCAGGCTGAAGAACACTTGCAAAGCCAGCCCTTCACCACAATGAGCTTAATGTTACTTTTGGTCTTAATTTCGATAATGACAGAGAAGCCAGTCCTCACTGCCAACCTATCATGTTCAGAACCGGAATGCTCCCTTTGGCTACGTGCAATCATACCTTTGTTTGGGAAGAAAGTAAAAAGTCTACATGGCCTCTGTAAGACAGAGATAGAGGTCAGATCAACCAAACCTGAGTTACTGTAGTCTCCCTATAGAGTTCTTGGGTGCTTCTGTTACCCCCCACATGGCCCTTCAGCTTGTCCCCCTGTTCAGAGTGGTGGTCTTTGTGTTCTAGGCAACCCCAGTGGAGAGCGCTGTGGGAAGACTTGTTTGGAAGAGCGTGATAATCAGTGGCTGGGTGTCAGCTTATCAAGGCAGCCAAAAGAAAATGGATCTGTCGTTGTATGTATTAACCGCTGGAGCTGCATGTCTGTGCATCAGACGGCCTTCACTTTTCTTATGCTTCTGTGTCAAACATCTTGTTTTTTTATTGGTAGGCTTGTGGACATAGATGGAAAAATATCTTTTACATAAAAAATGAACACAAACTCCCATATGGTATTTGTTTCGCCATCTCTTCTGATTTTCGAACTGAACTGAGCAGAAGAATATGCCCATGCTATATAGGTAAGCAGAAGGCTTGGGCCCTCTATAGAAATGGTAATGTACAGAATTGCATGGTGCAGTTTGTGAAGAGCAGGCTTTCTGCAGCCAAAGGTTTGAAGATTGAGTGCTGATGATACGAGTCTAACTTATGATGTGAATTTGTTAGCAAGATGTTAATCACTTCATAGAAAAGCTGCTTTCAACAGGTAAAAGGAATAGTTTAAATAGGGCGTCAAGATACTTGCTCCTTGGACTGGATCACCGGAGGATGTGTGCTCCTCAAAAAAAGGCCGGTAGAGGACATCTGTCCTTCCTTTACTCTGTCATTTGCTTGCTCTGCTCAGGAGAGTGCTTCTCAGCAGAGCAGCACTAATGCCTGTAAATGACTGTTGCTGCCTGCTCCTTAGCCTTTGATCCAAAGCTGCTGTAGTTCCTTGACACGGGGTGTGTGTCCCTGTTTCTCACTTGCCTCCTGCCAAGGCCACTGCTGTGGCGTGAGACCTTCAGTGTTCCTTCCTCAGAGGACTTTAGGAGCAGAGTAAGGGTCAAGACCTGAAGTTATAAACAAGTCTATCCCTACCTTCCTTTCATACCTACATCCCATCCAGGGGAACAATCTCATGACCCTGCCCCTTGCCAAAGCAGGGATGAGCTGACGATCAGGCCTTTCTGTGCAGACTGATAAAGTCACGCCATCAAACATCCTGCTGCTGGCTTTGGGAGATGTTTACGAGCATTGATGAAATCATGCATTTATCTTTGGTGACTTTTTAAGTCAACAACTGTATGGATGAGATGAAGGGAACCCTGTTGGGAGGCAGTTAGCAAAGAACAGCAGGAAAACAGAACTGGGAGAGTTGGATGTAACAACAGCTGCTAAGGGTGTCTAAAGTAGCCATAGCACAAGCACTAGTGGAGCATCAGGGCAACTCCTATCAGGATACGTAAGCCTGTCAGTCAGATTACACCTGAATTATACAGAGCGGGAGAGAAGCTTATCTAGCTGTGCTGCTCAAACTATTTGTGCTATTTCATTCACAGAACAATTTAAAAATAAAAGTAGAGTCTTTAAAGTCATAAGATTTTAAAGGCAGCTGTGATCAAGTGATCCATAGTGCTCTGAGTTCTTTACAATATTATATTGAAGCTAAAGGCTATATAGTGGAATCCAGTGATTTTAATTGTATTGCAGAACTGAAAACCAACATTGTTTTGGTTTGGGTTTTTTTTAACTTGTCTCAACTTCTGTTTAAGACCTGGTAAAAAGTTCTGAAACTGTGTGCTGCTTATTCTTTTTAATATTTCTTGCCCATCCCCAGATCATGTGCGAAAGTTTGGAGAAAACCATGGGTCATGCCAGGCTGGAATGTCAAGTTTTTACATTGAGGTGTGTATTAAAGATACCAAATTTATACTTACTTATACATATATATATACATAAAAGTGTATATGTAAATGCAAACATTAATGCTGTCTTTTATTGTGGGAGGATAAAAACAGACTTTTCTCATTTCTTTTTAATTGAATCTTGATAAGACATGAATACTTTTACACCTTGTTTAATCCGAAGTTACTTTTCATCTGGAAAAAGAGCATGAATTTAATAGAGTATGTAGTTTTATTAGTCTCTTTAAAGTAGTGTTTAATGTAACTTTAACACTAAAAACGCTTATCTTCTTGCTTTCAGAGTAATGTTCTGTATTATTTAATCTCCATTTCACCCTAAGGTTATGATTTCTAAAAAACTCTTTTGAGAAGACAGTATCCTGTTTGTTGCTCTCTTAAGTTGTTCACAGCTGAAAGTTTTTAATAAACATATTTTTAGAAAGGCTGAAAAATGTGATCTAGTGGTAATCCTCCAGTACTGAGCCAGATGCATCTCCAGTAGAATTTCATTGAATTCACAGGGGTTCTAAAGAAAAGTGTTTGGCTTGTTTTGCTTATTTTCATGAAAATTTAAATATGAATAACATGGCTTTCTTTTGTTTTTCTTTTAGGACTTAATTATAATGGGAGCCCCTGGATCATTTTATTGGACTGGTTCTGTTTTTGTATACAATACAACTGCAAATACAATCCATGCTTATACAGATTCAAATAACCAAGTGAAATTTGGCAGTTATCTAGGTACTTAAAAGTATTTAATACTCTACAAAATTATAAGCCAAATAATTGGCTAAATAGCTGATCTCAAAGTGTTTATCAGTGCTTGCTTTATTAATCACAGAAGCAACGGTTCTCAAGATGTGTTCTGATTTTGTTAACATCAGAATTTAAGTCGTTTTGTTTCCTGTCTGTTCTTTATACATGGAAGCTTCTCATCTCTCCACTGAGTTTCTATCATTTTTTGATTTAAAAAGTAGAGAGATGCTTCTGGTTAGCAATGGTTTACACTTCACTGTTAAGTCTGAAATGCTGCCAAGGGCTTTCATAGCAAAAGACATAATGGTTTCACGTGTAACAAACTTTGTATTTCTGTTACAGTGAAAACAAGTCTCAGTTACATTGTCAATAAGGGGAAGTGTCCTATGACCTTAGGAGACAGACCTACCTCCAATTGTGTTTTTTTATAGGTTTGAGTCTTTGTTGGTTTTGGTTTTTTTTCTGTTCCGACTATATCTTTGTCAGGATACATGGGAAGGCAAATCTTATCTACAAATGTCTGCAAAAACAGCCATGAGGCTCCTACTCAAGTACCAATATCCAAATAGTTAGCTGAATTTAGTGCTAGAACTTGCAGGTGTTTATGCCAAGAGCTGTCAGCAGCTTTAGTTTTCTCACTACACACTAAGAAAAACTTATTTGTCCTTCTTGAACTCCTGAGCAAGAATATTTTTGCCTGTGACCATTGGTTTTTGCATTTTCCCTTTCATAGATCTGGTTCACGTGGATAAACATTTCCTGTTTATTATTTCACTTCTTTTGACAGTAGGAAGCAGGTATACATTATGAAATAACTGTTACGAAATACAAAGTGGCTAACACTTCAGAATTCAGTACTGAGCCTTGCAAAGGCTGCAGTTGGGCTCTGTGGGAAACTCAAGCAAAAGAGACACTGGCTGGTAAAAGGTGGTCAGATACCCAGATCACTATGGTTTTTTGTCCTTTTATAGGACAAACGAAAAACTTCAGAGAATGCTTGTTCCAGCTTCTCAGTAACAATCAGCAGAAAAAATATTGCACCTGTCTGGGGAAAAAAATAGCTTATTCCGGATTTCTGCTCCTACAAGTATAAGAGTGAGAATTTCTGTAATGAATGAGTCAATTCGTTAATAGCCAAAAGCCAGATACAGGCAAACAGGTAAAAGCTTGCATAAGGACTTTGCTGGGGAGGGTGCAGGGAAGGCCATTGCATGCATGTGTGGTCTCTTCTAGTTTACTTGGCCACCTAGGACCTGAGATCAGCTGGAGTTTGCTTTGCAAATACTTCTCCAGTGACCTGGTGCAACTGCAACAGCCAGAATGGTAGCTCAGCAGACTACTCTAAACTTGCCCTTTCTACAGTCAAGTATAGAAAGGAACCATTAGCTCACCTGTGTGTGTCTATAGTAGCAGCTGTGATGAACCTGAAATTTTGTGTTGTTCCATGCTACTTAAACCTCTGCTTTGTTCCCTCATAATAATACATAATGTGGTTGAAAGGATGTAAAGGTACCTTCTTTCCCCTCCCTCAGCTTCTGCTGTTCTATCCCATCCTTGGCATTGTTTAAGGCCAAAATCTATTTAGAGTTAATTCTGTTACCAGAGACTTTTATTTTATTTTATGTTAAATCTGAGTTTGCTTCTCCCTTAAATAATGAACAAAAGTATCTTTTCCATGTGGTGGAACTATATTGTGACCTGACTATAATTCAAGCACATGACTAGGCATAATTATCTACTTACATTGTCCTTCTTGCAGGGATAGTTGGTTTCTTTATTTACATATTTTCATTAAACTGTCAAAGAGTGAATTAAAAATTAGAGATTGCAGGAATAGTGTGCAAAAGTATTGTAACATTTTCTGTAAGTTGGAAGAAACAAAGCTGTTTTAAGTACCAGACAATTAAAAGAGAAAAGATGGAAAGAGAAGCTGGTAATACATAACTTTTGGTAGTATTTCCTTGACTACTTCAGAGTGTCTTAGAGAGTAATAACCGACTTCTTTAAAAAAATTAGATAAATGTCAGTCTTTCAAATCAGCTGAGCTTGGTGAAAGAGTAGTCATAGGCACTGAACAAACTGCCTTAAAGAAATCACAAAGTAATTGACAGTTTCTTTTAGGAATCTGAGAACTGCAAATTACGTTTCAGAAAACTGAATAACTTTAGTAATGGCAAAGAGGAGAGAAGTCTGGGGTTGGAAATAAAATTTCATTTGACTATGCGTTTAAATTTACAATGTCAATTATGTGATTTCCCAGGGCCACACCCACCTGTAGTATTTTTATACCACAATAAAAATGAGGGCTATCTGATTACTGTACTTTTGTGTGTGTGTGTGTGTTTGGCTTTTTGGTTTTTTGTTGTTGTTAAAAATCAAAAAAGGTCATTAGAATTACTTATGTTTACACTTCAGCAAAACCAAAATAAATAGAAGATAAAGGTCAGAGGAGGTAAATTAAGTTTCATCCACTTAAGCTTAATTTTTTGTTGAGTAAGTAAAAACTAGGTGTTGACCTTTAAATGATAAATTGCCTTGTTCACCTCTTCTGGCTTAAAATATGAAAAGAAAAAGCTGGCTTAATGAGAACTTGAATTCTAGACACTTATCTTCACAGATGAAAGATTTAAGGCTCATTTTCATCTGATCCAAGATGATTTTTCCTTTTTTCCTGCATGCTGTGAAAATCAACATTGATTCAGTAAATGCAAGAGTAACGGAATATGTTAACTGTCTTCGCTGTTTCAACTTAGCTATAATGTATTCTGGAAGAAGCAAGCATGACTTGTGTAGCTATAGATTAAGGTGTTACTCTTCAGTTTGCAATTCTCTGGCTGGATGTCTGTCACCAAAATATGGTCCTATTTGTTTACAGGTGTCTCCACATACAGCAATACTTTGTTACGTAGATTCATTTTAAAAAGCTGATGCAATGGTTTCTTATTACATAATCAAGCTTTTGCTCCAGTTTATTTCTGGCATTTTCATATGTGCGTGTGTATGTATATGTGCACATGCATATAAGTAGCGCTACATTTCATTATTTCTTTGCAGCCCAGTTACAATAGTCAGGGTAACAGTTGAATTGGGTGTTTCCATGTTGCACTGTATGGAGCTTTGATTGGGTTTATTTGTATTACAATATGGACTCACTGAGCAAGTGCATTATATGCATTTGCAGAAGGTGTTTGCAATTTATTTTATTGTCTTTTAGAGTATGGAAGGTAATTGAGATCCTGGGAAGAAATGAGTGTTTCTGACACATTTTTCTGCTTGCTGTGTCTTACTGTTTGTGTCGATGTTTTGCTTGTATTTCAAAATCTTTATTTTCTGTTTTCATTGCTAACTTGCATGAGGTCTGAATGTCAGACAATAATTTGTGGTGTTGACAGCTTTTGTACGTCATGCTCCCTTTTTTTTTTCTTTATATAGCATTTTCAGTATTGATTAGTGCGTTTTTAATTTACAGGATACTCTGTTGGAGCTGGACATTTTCTGACACCAGCCAGTACAGAAGTAATTGGAGGGGCTCCCCAACAGGAGCAGACTGGTAAAGTAAGAGATTGTCTATACTCTTGGTTTGAAGAATATACCCCTGCATACCCACCCATGTTTTTCCTATTTAGATTAACGTTTTAAAGACAAGTATTGGATAGATATGATTTCTCCTGGGGAGAAAAGTTAAAGGAATGAGGGAAGATAGTCTACATAACGTTGCTGTGAACTGTGGCGTTAAAGAAGGGAACAGATAGGAAATAGTAAATAGCTGTATCTTGTGATATTGTGTGTTGCTTTGCTGATTCTTTAGCACATGCTCTAGAGAAAGCATAGGGAAGTATTTCAGATTACAGTTTACTGAACTCCACTTACATTTTCTTTTCATTTTAGGCATACATCTTTAGCATTGATAAACAACTAAATATTCTGTTTGAAATGAGGGGTAAAAAGGTAAATCTTTCATACTACTTTTCTGCACCTTAGAACTTCCAGCATGTCTTCGTCAAAATTAAACTAATGTGATTTCTTGTTTGCACACAGCTTGGCTCTTACTTTGGAGCTGCAGTTTGTGCTGTAGACCTGAATTCAGATGGCCTCTCAGACTTGCTAGTTGGTGCTCCAATGCAAAGTACCATCAGAGAAGAAGGAAGAGTTTATGTGTATATCAATTCAGGTTCTGTAAGTATTTTCTCTTAAAAATGCATGATAACACAGTCATTGTAGTATAACAAGCTAAGAAGAGATTTCCTCTCTCTTATCATACAGTATCAACTGTAGAACCGTGATGACAGTCCCAGCAGCACTGTGCAGCATACCTGCAAAGGCTAACTGTGTAAACTGTAATGGCATCATTACTTACACTAGTGTTAGAACTGAGGACAGACTGATTTTGTTTCATTGTAACTTCAGGTGGTGACAGCTTGGCGCTACAGACTCTTTGCAGGCTCTTCCATTATCATGCTCACCACTGAGCTGGCATGTGAACAGCAACTTACTTAGCACTTTGGAAACAAACGAGGAGTGAAGAATTTGTGTGCAGTTAGTGGTAGCAGTCAGGAAAGAGACTAGTAGTCCTCAGTTTGGCAAATAAAGTAACAGGACAGTTCATGCATTAGAATTTCCTTTTATTCTTTTTAAGGATCAGAAGTGAAAGTGTAATCACTACTTTTTGTATGCAATTGAATTTATCTGGCTTTGTAAATTTTATTTTTGTATCTTACTTCCCTTCCTTCCTCTTTGCACCAATGTATTTTTATTCTCCTATATAAGCTTGCAATTAACATTCCCTTAACATGTTTTCCTTGCAGATAACTATATCACTCCAGGATACCTGCAACTAACTAAGGCCCAAACAATAGCTCTGAAGCATCTACTGTTACTACTTTTTTAGCAAATATGGTTTTCTCAGAGCCATAAGCCCCCGTATTCTGATACAAGTTTGCTGCTGTTTGCAGGTGTCTGCTATGGGAACACATTGCTGTTCTCTAAAGAACCACTTTCTTACTCTTTATTATTCTTACACTAAATACTGTTAAATATCTTTGATAATGCTCTCTTCTGCACCAAGTTGTTCAGCAGGATTACATATTGGCATCTAAAGTAGTTCTAATATTTTGACTAATATTCCAAGTCACCTGGAAGATGCTCTGTTAATGAGCTGTTGACTCTCTTTTCCTTCAGGAGGCAAAGATGGTAGAACTGAACATAGAGCTCAGTGGGAGTGACTCATATGCAGCCAGGTTTGGAGAGTCCATAGCCAGTCTAGGAGACATAGATAACGATGGGTTTGGAGGTAAGTATATAAAGAAAACCTCTTGGGTTTAATTCTCTCTGAGCATTGAACTGTTAGAATATACAGAAGGATTATGAAAGTCTGAGAATACTTTCAGCTGGTGACTTGACCTTTCTTTTCTACACCACTGGTTTGAAATACAGCTTTTTCACAGTCATTGATGTGTAATACCAAGAGATTATTTTCTGTCACTTTAACAAAGAGTATGAGCATAAGGTAATAACATCATCTGTAACTTAGGCTGCTGGACCTCAAGTGGAATCCCTAATCCTGTTTTAGACATGTGAGACAATGGTTGGAGAAGACTCTGGCAATTTTGTAACATCATAAATAAAAATCACACGTTGAGCCAAGATCTGCTTCTGTGTCACCAACAGGAAATACTAAACACATGGCGATACCGAAAACAACCTGCAAGGTGGAAGGCTTGAGGGACTGCTTCCCAGTCAGGCTTTTAGGTGCCTCATGAGTTGCCTAGCATGGGCTCCCAGAGCAATGGGAGAGCACAGGGAAGGACTTTAATGGCCATGCCCCAGTAGTGAATTCAAAATGTTAATGAGGCTCGGAGGGACCTTTTTCTTCCTGTTGTCTATACAGGAGCATCTGTTTCAGCCACCTATAGTTAGATGCCTAAACAGAAACGGAGAATATCCTCCCTCCCTGTCCCATCACCCAGGCTGAAACACCCTCTCTAAATATGGTGAGATATGTGTGGAAGTTTCCACTGATGTTGTTTGGGTGGAAGCAGCTCAGAGGGCAGAGACATTCAGTCTCTAGACTTTTGTCTAACTTCCATAATGAGCATTAAAGTAATAGAGACCAAAAAGAGAATGCCATGTGAAAGTTGGAGATAAAAGGTATTTTAGTTACAGAAAACAGATGAAAGGATGTAAGATGTGTCATAACACCTAGAATGACTCACACGACCTTCTACTTCTCTTCTGCTTCCAGTCAGACTGCCTGAAATCTATTTGCTGCAGAAAGCCCTATGGTTTACTGCTCTCAGCTTCTTTCCTTCTAAGACCATTCACCAGCTGTCCAGGTAGCCTGCAAAAACACAGCCAACTGGGAGGCCTCCAGCTAGTCTGAAGACAAGCAGAAGGGATGCGGCCCAGTGCTTCATTCATCTTGTCGTGTTTTCGAGCAAATAGGAATGGCCAGTATTCCTGTCTGAAACAGTGGCGTGTGCTCCCCTCCAGCAGAAGGACAGGCATAGGGACAGGATAAAAACGTGACAGATGTTTTCTGCTGTTAAAAAATTCATAGATGGTTTCAGTTTTTCCATCATCAAAACCTGGACTGTATGCAGGGAGCTAATATCCTTTGTGCAAGAGCTGTCAGCTTTTTCTGGGCTGCATCTTTACCATGGCCATATCTCTCTTCATACTTCTGAATTACCCATTTTATTTGCAGCTATGATCCAGGGTTCTCCTTTCACTCTTCTCTTTGCTTTGTGTTCTTGGTCCTGTTCCGTAACCTGCAAAGCTTGGAATGGTCATTCTTTTGTTATCTGGTTTCCTTTTCCTTAAAGTAGTGTTTTCCAACCTACACCCCACCCCTTTGGTATCTGTTCCTCCAACTGTTGTTAAATCTTGTTTCTCCTGTTTTGCATTACCTTCACAATTTTATAAACAAGTTTTCAGGTTTTGCCCCCAAGCATTCGCAAACTGTAAAGGAAATCCATGTACAAATTGTAGGGCTGAGGAACAGAGCAATAAAATCAAATCAATAGCAGCAAAGCAATGTAGGTGTATGAGACGCAATGTCAAATGGGCATTCTAAAACTGCAGGGGGAGGCAGAGCAAACAAGTGGATTGGCTTTTGAAGGGAGCAAAAACGTTGAAAAGTGGAGGCAGTACTGGGAGTGGTGGTAGGAAAAGAAATCTTGTAAGAAAAACAGCTGGAAGAAAAATATAAAGAGAAATGGGGTGTTAGAAACCATTTGTCTGTAGTAAGTAATAAAAAAGCCCAGCAGAGACAACTTCTTCAATGATCTAAACCATCAGTATCAGCCCTGTGAAGATAGTGGTGTGCGTGTTGTAGAATCTGACCTCCTTAAGAACATATGAGTAATTTTAATTAACACAACTTGACTGTCCTATTTTCATCTCACCAATAGAGAGACATAACATATTTTATGTGCTTTAGACACCAAAGTATGGATTTAATCAATATGGATTCAATCAGAGAATTGTTCAGGAAAGCTAGATCGTCAGAGCGCTTCTTTTCTTGTGATTTTGGTTTGGTGCAGCATACAGTATTTCCGATTTGCAGATGGTTCAGTTTTGCTTACTTGCAAACGAAAGTTTACAATTACTAATTTGTACTAGTGACTTTCCAGATGATGTAATTAATCTCCCCCTCCCTCTCTCCCTCCCTCCCTCCACGTTTTGGTTAATAACCTCCAGCTATTTGAACCATGGAGCTTTTTGGTAAGGGCTATTGAGGGTGGGTGGGTTGGTTTGTTGTGTGTCACCACACCCCTCTGGGATTAAATCTTCTAGGCATAAAACATACCCCTTCGTACAAACAAGATACCTTCATTTTCTTGTTAAATGCCTGTTTAAGCCTGTT
Organism: Falco rusticolus; assembly: GCF_015220075.1. Lineage (NCBI taxonomy): Eukaryota > Metazoa > Chordata > Aves > Falconiformes > Falconidae > Falco > Falco rusticolus. The sequence goes on from NC_051194.1 coordinate 48,942,786, forward strand.
ATCAGATGCTGAGCACATTTCATAGAAGAATAAATGGTTCTTTTCAGGTGGCAGAGTACCTTGTGTGATTTAATCCATGTGGGAATAGCAGAATGCAAGAAAAACATCATAGTTCCATAAATACAAGGCACTTTTTATTATTTTATTTTTTTTTTTAGAAAACCGTGATAATTTGGCTATTCTCCATGATAACCTCTTAAGGGTCAAAGTCGGTATTGGTATGAACAGACTTTGTCTTGAGCAGAACTGCTGTATTTGGTCCTTGTTTTCCAGAAACATAGTACTTAAGGCATTGGGTCAGATTTCTGAGCTGGTTTGTACTGTTCCCATTTGTTTTATATCTATCTTCAGCACTTTCAGTTCATTCATGTAAACTTGGTCTGGCATTGCATGCATCACAACTTGGATATCTTTAACTCTTCCTTGTGTCCTAGTCAACTGATTTCTGTTAAATTGTTTTTCCACAGATGTAGCAATTGGGGCTCCACAAGAAGATAATCTAAAAGGGGTTATTTATATATATAATGGCAGGGAAGATGGAATAACACCGTCATTTTCACAGGTACACTTTTTCAATGAAAAATAATAAATGCAGAAAATCCTTGAGTTTAAATTTGAGAGGGTTTTCCCTTTAATGCTAAGACCATCTGGGGTACTTTAAAAGACTTCAGAATTTTTTTACATAGTCTGTGATTTCCAGTCAGATAGGGTTTATGGGATATAACATTTGCAGTAATTGAGGAATATTATTTTCAGAGGTATACTTTCACAGGTAAGCATGTAACTGCCTTCAGCAGCAGGGTGGTTGTGCTAACATTTTTCATTGGAAACTGTAACTCAAAGATTAGCTTTCCAAGAATAATTTTGTCTTCTGGTTTTTTCCTCCTCAGAGAATACAAGGACATCAAGTCAGTAATTCTTTAAGCATGTTTGGACAATCCATAGCAAGTGGTGTTGATGCAGATAACAATGGTTATCAAGGTAGATTAAACAATTCTGTTTATTTTTCATTTTTCAAAGAGTAGAGATTTATATAGAACAGTTGTACTACTTGTTACTTTTAAGAGAAGCAAAATTTGTTGTTATGATGACATGTCACATCTTGCATTTTGGGAAGGAAAAAAAAAAAAAGATGTAAACCTGAGGCCAAGCAGTCAGTTTTCAGAGTCCTCTATTATTTAAGGACTGAGAAGGATATAATAGTAAGATTGTAGTGCACAAGAGGAAGAAAAATATAATTTTAATTTTTACGTCAGCCATCTCATCTGCTAATGTCACAGTGAGCTAGTTTGGGCACTGGAAGCACGTTTGTTGTCAAGACTAGCATGCTAACCTAAAAATCTTACTGGTCTTCACATAGTCTGGATTTTGCCAGGAGTCACCGAGTTCCTTGACTCTCAGTCTGTGTGAACATTACATTAACCTGACTCAGGGCTCACAGCAGTGGATTAAGGCTGTTGTGGAGTTCTTGTGTGCATGACACAGAAGTGCTAATTTGGTGCAAAACAGCTTAGCTGGTTCCAAGTATATACTCATTGTTTTATACATATTGTCAAAATATATTGACATTTTGCAGATAGGTGTTCTGCCAGGTCAGGTGTTGTTGCCTGTTGTGCCCCTGTGGGTGTAAAAGCAGAAAGTTTTCATGAATTACATGTTGTATGCTCTGGCTATGTCAACAGAAAAAGTTACCCAGGTTAATCTGTAATGCTGGGCTAAGAAGTGGTGTACAAGTAGTCTGCTGTCAGGTCACCTGTTGTTTACTGATTTGGGAGTCACATCCTCAGAGCCTTACATCTTTACTCATTTGACAGTTCACTTTTGCTACCTCATTTGAGAGGTATATATACGGTGTGTATTTTTTGCCTTATTGCATTAATATTTTTCAGTTTGGAATAAATTTAATACGTTTTTTCTATCTATATGTGTAATTCCATACATATATAACAGTTACATATAACTGAATTGCTTATGTATATGTGCACGTGTATAGCAATATTGAATATTTGGATTAAAAAGAAGGCAAGTACCTCCTATTTAGCTAACTCATCTTTCAGTATCAGCCTTTGAAATGTGGACTAGAAATCAAATTGTCACATTACCAATATCTGCAAGTCCAGCAAATTAGCACGCAGTGTTAATGGAAAGTGGGCAATATTTGAGGAATCATCTCCTAGACAGAGAACACCTTTGAATATCATTAGCATATGCCTCCTAATAAATAAAGGGCAAATGGTGTTTTAATGCTGTCCAAAAGGTGAATATGCTACAAAATGCTTGTACCTGAGGAGTAATTCCTATAGACAAATTATGATTATTGATCTAATTTTTTGTACAGATGTAGCAGTTGGTGCGTTTCTCTCGGATTCTGCTGTGGTGCTGAGGTGAGTGCGCTACACTTCAGTGCTTTTAAAGACCATACAATTTAACTGTATTTTTAAATGCAATTTAATAAAACTCAGTAGTATATTTTAACCTCATGGTATTTTTCTTGGGTGTCTTGAACTTCAGTCATTAGGCTCTAGAATGCTCTACAACTGAAACATTTAAGTAAATGCCTTTAAGAAAAAGAAAATACCATTCTAAAACTTCTTGAGCCAACAAATAATGTGCATACAGCTATTTGGATTCTGAAAAGTGCAGATAGCTTAAAAAATTATAATTATAAAATATAAAAATAGATTCCATCAGAAATTGTTAGATTCTGCAGAGATTCTATAAGCTGTATCTGAGGTGTTTTGTGAACAGCCACTTTTTTCCATTCTTAGAACAAAACCAGTGATAATTGTTGAAGCTTCTTTAAAACATCCTAATTCAATAAATCGAACTAATTTGAACTGCATGGAAAATGACCAGCCTTCCATCTGTATGAATTTGAAGATATGCTTTACCTATACAGGACGAGAGGTACCTGGTTATATTGGTAAGCTACCTGGAAAAAATTCTAGTATATGTATTAATTTTAAATGCACCTATTTACAGACTAATGCTGTTGCCATTTAGCGGACCATTATTCTGAGTTCAGTATAAAATGAAAAATTAAAAAAATGGAATTTTTTTAAGCTCATAATTACCCTATAACATCGAGCCATTACACTTGTATTCAGTTTAGAATAACAGCACATCCCTGTTACACGTGTAACCAGAGTTACATGGCCTCAAAGAGATAGTCACATTAAAAAGGTGAGGTACTGTGAGGATGAAGGTAGTAGAACTCCAAGTTGTCTATTGCATCAACGATGTAATCTAAAGTTTTGATGGTAACAAGTTTAGACAAAGACCAATTTTTAGCTAGCTAGCTGGGTTGTGACGCTAAGTAGTTTAGCTGAGGCTGTGCACAACCACTTAGTAGTATCTTCACGTGGGTTTTGCAGCGGTACTAAAACAGTACCATCATAGATAGGATAATTCCAGTACCTGAATTACCTTACCTAACAGTGGTGTGATTTGATTCACACTCATACTTTTGAACTACGTTGTAATGGTGCCATTTTAGATGGTGCCTTTCATAGCATCATCATAATCTGTCATTTTGATAGGTTTTTAAATGAGGTAGCATGCTGTTAGGATTGACAAAGAAATAGAGTGCACTTATTCTGTGAATGCTTTCATTTACGTAGTTGTCCAGGGACCATATTCTGTTTTGCACAGGGCCCAACAGGAGTGTCTTGTCAAATTGTCTGAACTTTCCACATGCAAATGTCGGGTTGTTGCTTTGCAATTAGGTAGGAATTAATGGGCTGTGAGTGTCTTTTCTTAATGTAGAATCAAATGGATTATTCAGCATGATATTCAGATGTCCTTTAAAAGCAGTCCTCCCAGACATGGACCAAACCATAGGGGAGTGCTGTAGGATGCAGTCTTCTGCTTAGCAATATAGAAAAGACGTTCCCTTCATAAAGCCATGGATCGTAAAGACCACTGTGGAACATGATGTCAAAGAGAGGGAGTCCCATCACAATTACTGAAAAATACATCTTGTATTTTATTTTATATAATGCATATTTTGTTTTTGGCAAAAACTGGTATGGCTTGAAGCAATATCTATTGGAGGGAGTATTCATGGTGAGCTTATTTTAAATAATTCACTGTCTAAATTTGACTGTATTGCCTGGGTGCTTTTAACTTTCCTGTCACGTTCTCTATGTAAACCGCAAACAGCCCTGCAAATACGTGACGGGTAAAATTAAATTGCTTACATCTTCTGTATGAGAGTATACAGTATCCTTCAGGAACACATTATGAAGAACACATTCAACAATGAACTGTGAAGTTCCAAGTTCAGATCTTTTGAAATTCATGCTTGTTGTGAAAGATGAGCAGTTGGACTGGATTACCCTTGCTGAATTTGTATATTAAACTTTTCAACTAAAATAGGAAAGATTACAGGAAATTCTAGATACCCTGACTCAACTTTTGGCAGAGCTTAAAAAGTACTAGATCCGTGATGGTCTGAAACTTATTTGAAATTTGTTATCATAGCAATTCATGCTAACTTAAATGGAAAAAAACCTGTGAAGTTAAATAATATTTGTCAGTGTCTGTTGACTTACCTGTTTGTTGAAATTTTATGTCAGCCCTCTAAGTAACTGAAGCAGGTTTTCTTTAAATAGATTCTGGTAGAAAACTATAAATACGACTCGACAAAACTGTCCTTGATGTAAAAGCATGTATCAGGGACCAGTCATGATGCAATCAATTTTCAGAGGGCTAGAAGCTTTCGTTAGGTATGGATTTATGTCAGAGAATTTTTAGGCGCAGCATTTCAAAATGGATATTTTGGAATATACTTAAGGAAGTGAGTCAGAAGAAGTAATTTCTATCATAATTTCATGAAAATTTTATCCCTTAAAGTTTTGTGACTTTTATTTTTCTTGGGTTTTATTTGGCAGTACTGCTTTATAATTTGAGTGTTGATGTGAACAGAAAAGTGGATACACAAGCAAGATTTTATTTTTCTTCCAATGGAACATCTGATACAGTCTCAGGGAATGTAAAGATATACAGCAAGAATACTTCCTGCAAAGATCATCTAGCATTTATGAGGGTAATGTAATTTTCAATATGTATTGCCCTGTAAATCCTTTGTTCTTCTTCGAAAAGCACACCTGCTGCAAAAGAACCTGTTTGTTTACAATTGCATGACATCATTTTGGAAGTAAGACATTACCTGTGGAAGTTACAAACACAAATATATTTTAATTTTGATGCTTTCTCAGCTTTCTGTGGGGAAGTGAGTGGGTCCGCCATCTCATGTTGGTGAGAATGTGCATAATAATAATAAACACAGTAGTGAAGTAGGACATGAGCACTCTTGACACTTTTTCACCCATTTTTTATGGTTGACTTGGGGTGGTTTGGAGCAACCAAGAAGATACAGTATAACATATATTTTCTGCTGAACATTTCTGATGGAACTTTCTTACATACTCCATAATGCAAAATCTTTAAACTTGTAATTACACAGAGAAAACATTTATTATGGGTTTTTTTATTTGTAACTATTTCAGATAATACGTGTATGGTCTTGGTCCCCTTTTTTACTGTGAGTAGATGAGGTAGACTCACCTGGTAAGAAAAGAACCCATTCCTGATCCATAGGAAGTGAAATGAAGATGATTGTTACAAGAGAGTTTGTGGTTCGACGTTTGTAGTGTTGGCTGGTTTGTGAGTTTGTTGTAAGGAGCCAAAAACTAGCAGGGTGAGAAGAAGAACGCTTGCTTGGAATTGTTTGACTTTTTTCCTCCAAAGGATGCAGCACTCACAAAGGGGAATACTCAGAGAATCAAGAGGTGGAAATAGGGTAGGAAAAGCGCTTGCGAGAGTTCCATGAATGAATTTAGAGCTGAACAATATGATGAAGAAAGCGCACTGTGCTGAGGAAGTGATCTCTCTACTCCTCTGCTCACGAAAGTGAAGCCTGCACAGACAGGTCTTTCTCCTGGACATATCAGCCTGAATCCTGGACCAGATTAGTAGCGAACGTGGTTACAGTTCTCTGTCTGTGAAGGACTGGAGACAACTTTGTTGTAAAAAGAATCTGCTGGTGGAAGTGCTTCAGAGGAGAAGACAGGCATAAGTGCTTCCAGGGCAAATGGGCATTCGGCAGGAGGCTGTTGGAGACCTGCAAGGTGCCAGCTAGCCCAGGAGGTCTGTGTCAACACCAGTAACAGAGATGGTACCAGCTGCTCAGCAGGAGGAAGTTGGCTGTTGGTTTCTTCAGAAGTAGAGTTTGATCCTGTGGCAACCTTCCTTTGAAACTGAGGATAGTACTTGACTTGAAAATAAGTTCGTAAGAATCTAGTCAGTGAGATCCTAGTTGCAATAGATAAGTAGTTAAGACGTTAAGTAGTCTTAACGTCGCTGTTGCCCTGGAGAAAGTGAAGTGTTGCATTCATGTTTGATGTATCCCTCTGAGGGATGAGTGAGGGACCTGTCTTGAAAGTAAAAGCAACTGCAGCCGGGGGGGTATAATATTTTTAAGGCCATTCACTGGACAAGAGAGAATAAGTGATTCAGTTTATCAAATATCTTAGAAGCTTGCCTGTTGTAACAAAAATTTTGGAGAATAAATGGGAAGAAGTGGAAGTCCTAAACCACAATCAAACAATAAAAACTAGTGGACACAGGGAAACCATGTTTTATTGAACTCAGAAAAAATTGACTAATCTCCTGTAAGACCTTATCTAAGGGGTGAAATAATTTTTTAAAGAAATGCTAACAACAGGGAATATTTAGATGTAAAGGGAAACAAGTGTAATAAAGAAAAGGCTAGGCAAACCAGTCCATTATTTTAAAATCCTCGAGGTAGCAATTCTGTGACTTTTTGAAACAAACATCTATTAGGATGATGACTGGAGCTGGTCCTGCACAGAGGCTGGGAAACAGACTCAGTTTTCTCCAGCTACACAAAAACCTGCAGGGAAAGAGTCTTGCATGTATTTTTCTTTTTCTATCCTTTTACTTATTTTTTGTTTATGACACCATTAGAAGCCAATTCTTCACAATAAAGCTTCAGGGTAGAAAGGAAAGCTTATGTTATCTACTGGAAAATTGCCCAGATGCATCTCAACTGGTATTTGCACTTAAGTGAATGTTACTTACAGAAGCAATGGCAAATTGCCACTTACTTATAAGAGTTTTGTAAGCTGAGAGAGATCTGGCTGACAACCGACCTTGTACAGATTGCTGCACCAGCATCAGCAGGTATTTGTGTAGGAGGAAGGATATGATTTGGCTCATCACTTCCTATAGTCTATCATTAGTATTTTTTCTTCCATATAAATCAGTTTTCTTTCTAATTCTTTAATTAATAGCGTTATAAGCATCTCCTTCCACCCACTGAGGTGTCTGTACTTGTACAAAGTTCCTGAAGTTAAGCAAGTGTGAATGTCTGTCAAGTACAGTCCTTGCAAGAGATGATCTATGTTTTATGTATTTTGAGTAAAGACTAATTAATAGCTAATTAGTCTAATAGAAGTAATATAAAGCAGATGCAGAGAAGACCTTGTGGAAGATTATTATGAGCTAGATAATATGTGATTTGGCCACAGCAAGCTTGCAGATAAGAATTAAAGTAGTGGACATGTGGAGGGACAATCAGTGCCTGTCTCTCTCCTACACTTTGGGAATAATTTTATCAGGTTTGCTATTGTTAGTACTTGGTGCTTCAAGCTGTTCAGTTTTCACAAGTAGGTAGTTTGGGCTGTGATCTGCAACATTCCTACACAGCCAATTTCATGTACAAAATGGTCATTTATTGAGGAGTTTAATCTTTTTAACACAGAATAGGAAATAGAGACAGAAAAATAAAATGCAGTCATGACCTGATTTAGTGGTGCGTGGGATAACTCCTTTTCATTTCATACAGAAATACCCATGAGTTTTGCCTGGAATTATCCCACGGGTTAACTTTCTCCATTTTAGCCAATTTTTGCCTAATTTTCTATTTGGGCAGCACAGCATTTCATAGGTGTGTAAGGTGGTATTATTGACAGAAATAGGTTCACTAAGACTTCTTTTAGTAATAGAATCTTCCATTCTGAAATACCTGATGCTGTCATTGAATGTACTATGCTTTTGTGTTTCTGATTACCTCGTTCAGCGACAAAGATATCCAGAAAAGTACATGAGCCATATGGCATATGAAATTAACTTATATGTTAAAAAAATAAGTATTCCTGGTTAAGTTAGTTCTAGGGAGCCTTATAATCTTTAAAACATAAGCATACATGTCTTGTCTTATATGATTAACTCATTAGGTTTCAAATTTTCGTAGAAAGATGTAAGGGATATCTTGACTCCTGTACATGTTGAAGCAAGTTATCATCTGGGGCATCACATTCTACAGAAAAGAAATGCTCAAGAATTTTCACCACTTCAACCTGTTCTTCAACAGAGGAAAGAAAAAGATGTTCTAAAAAGCAAGGTTAGTGTATGAGTTCTCTTTTTTCAAATGCAGTAAGTAAATGCTCATGTTTTAATCTTCAGTTAAAAAAAGCTTCACACATCTATAGCATGTGAAGGAATGCATTTTCCAGACCAGCATCTAGTGCCTTGACCTTAATTAATAAACCAGCATGCTAAAAAATAATTCTCTGCAGAACTGCTATACAATTTGTATTATGATTATATTTTTTTAAAAAAAGAGGTATGTGCAGGGAACTTGCAAGAATATATAATGTTATATACCTCAGAACACACAGGTATGAAATTCGCTCTTTGAAATATTCAGTCTTTTAAAAAAACTACACAGGATGAGTCACTTTCCAGTATAAAATTGCTCTTTAAGATTAATTCTGTGGTAAATGCACAATATAGTGTTGGTATTAATCTTGAAGTGTTTCAAACATGTTGCTGAAATATTAGTTCTGTGAAGGTATTGCTTTGTGTCTTCAAACACATAGTCTGTGGGGAAAAAGAGAGTGTATTCTGTATCCTTAAATGAGTATGAAAGTAACTTTTCTTCAAAGAAAACCCTTAAGAGTTAATAGACTTTTACTCTGACTTAAGCAAATGTCAGGATTCTATGAATTTTTAACTACCAAATGGTCATAAACATATTATGACTTCTCACAAACAGTAAGCTTCATGTAATTCAGATACAGCTGACTATCAGAAATCTGAGATACTTAAAAGCTCCTTTTAAATGGCATGCTTTTCCGTTTCATCTTAATTCAGAATTTTGTTTTAGAAACCGCAGAGAGGAAGAGGGTGTTGTTGAACATAGTGACATATATGTGCTCTGTAGCATACTGATAACCAAGGCACGGACACATGCAACTCACGGTGTCTAGTCTCATCAAACCTTACGAACAGTATGGTAACTAAAGTCTGTGTAATGAAACTCTCTTGCAAAAGTTAATGTGCTGTATCATTGGAGAGACTGCAGAGACCTCAGTTCTGGGTCCTCTGAAAGACTCTGCCTTTTTTATGTACGACTATTAAAAAATCAACTGAACATATACCCGCTGGTTTAACTGTGAGAGACTGAACCTGGAAAGCCTCTCCATCGTTATTCTGGGTGCACAGAACATGTTTGGAAAATGGCCTGATTGAATTGTTTTTAGGAGCAAAAGCCATTAGCCAATTCCAGATACTTGGTAACAAGGTGGTAGGTTTCTTTCTTTAGAAATACTTTTACTCACTATAATATGTATGACACACTAAAGTGCTTTCTTTTTTTTTATTTGTCATTTATAGTTTGTTTTTGCAAGATTTTGCTCCCAAGAAAATTGTTCTGCTGACCTGAGAGTTTCTGGAAAAGTTGCTTTTCTGAAGTATGTATAATGTGGCTTTCGTGTTTTGAAAGAGGGTCAATAAAGATTTTATGTAAATTATTCCTTAATCTTTTGTATGTAAAGAACATTAATTTGCAAAAGTAGACTATGGACTCCCTGAGAAAATAGGGGAAGTAAAGCTGTGTTTAGTTAAGAATATTTTGAAATCATAAATCTTCCAGGAAATGTAACAGAAATGTATAGAATTGAACTGTTCTTGCATAATTATAAGACTTAATAGCTCATAAAATGTGCCTTTTTCACAAAAAGGTAAACTTGTATTCTACACTTCATATATAACTGGGCCAAGATACAGTGCACAATGCGTACTCAATGTGTAGATGTAACTACTGTTAAATTGACAAGCTATCAATTATTTCTGCTGCTCTTATGAAGATACTGTTCTTGCACTGTACAAAGAAGATACTTCAGTTTTGTACTGAGATATTGTTATAGTTATTGTTTCAATTATAAAATAATTAGGTGGCTCTTTTTCCTCATTTACTTAAGAATATTACATCTTCAGTTTTATACTGCTGATTGAGACACCAGATGGTTGAGTATTATGTGAGGTTTAGACTTCTTTTCTCTACATGAATTAGCTCGCGTTTTCCACAATTAATTTTGTTTTGTGATTTTTTTCATTTACATCACTAATTTTTTTTGATAATGCCCTTTAGTATGTTTCCATTTTTCCCATTCTTTCCAATTAGGTATCATGTCTAAATCCTGTTATTATGTAAGGTAATTAATGCACTTTCAAAGTATATCAATACAGTTATTATTGTCTTGCAGAATGTGTATTACAGCAAGCAATACTTTGAGATATATTTCTATTTAGCATCATCTTTGGAAAGTTTTAAGCCATGTACCATCATTTCTGTTCAGAATGGATTTTAATTATTCAATTATAAGTTCTATTTTATCATCTCATCTCATCCTTTTCCTTTATTGACTATTATACTTCAAAGCAACAAATCTGGGTTGTTGGTGAGGAAAAAAGAGAAAATGTACCTGTTGTGAATCTCAGCTAGTTAGGTATTTTGTGTGTGACCTGGATTTTCTTGTGTGATTTATCATGTTTAAAGTTGATTCTACTTTGATCAGGATACTAGGTGAACAACCTGAAATGACACCGCAAGATGGTGACAGTCACGTAATGCTGATTAATCACACCCATGTGATCCTGAGCAGAAGCTTTTTCATCTTCATAATTTCAGAATAAGATTAGTCTCTTTCTCCCTCCTTTTAACGCGCGGCCTGTAGCCTGAGTCTTAAGCTTTTTCATTTTCTTAGGCTTGAAGGTTATTTTATCGGAATGGTTGTGAACTTTTTCAGAAGGAAAGACTGTGCAGCATTTCCATTTGTCACATGAGCAATGCAGTTTTGTAAGCAGTTCAGAGCTCTAAGAAAGGAAAACAGATTACAACATACCCGCTTGGCATTAGGTACCAGTAGCAGATTTTCAGTGTAAATAAATAGGCTAAACATCTTGATAGTGTGAAGTATCACCTTAAATTACATTGTGTCCCTAGAATCTCAATTAAAAACTAGTTAGCTGTGAAGCGTTGATTTATTTTGGCTAGACAGAATGCATTTGTTATCCTTGAGCAGCAAAGCAAACACTTTTAGTCTTAAAAGAATGAAATCAAATAGGGGTGTCAATGTGATGCTTTACTTACCGAGTTGTGATTCTTCAGGTACACGCTATCATGTTTTGTTTCAATTGCTTAGGTTTTGGCCTGCTCTGTATATTTCTAGTCTGCATCATGCATTTCTTAATGAAGAATGAAATATGATTACCAGGGAAAAGCTCTACTTCAGCTTTGTTGTAGTCCCAGATGTGCACCTGGTGCTTTTGTGTACTTGTGTGTTAAGCTGGGAGGCATCTTGGTGACAGCATCTTGTTAATGAACTTGCCTTTAATGTGTGTAAGAGGACTGAACGTAAGCATATAACTAGCAAAACAACTTTAAAATTTAACCTGAACTTAATCAGGCTACTGAGATGTTAACATTGTGTTTTTCTTTAATTCGCTTTTGTCTCGGAAACTATCTGCTTATGCAGTACTTTTACCTTCTGTTGCTTTTCTAACTGCCAGCTTCTTTCCCAAAGGTGTTCAGTGACTAATGCTTTGGTTTCAAGCCAGAATATCTGATAAATGTCTATTTCTAGGAAGCCTTTCTGCAAGTCTTAATTAAACTTTAATGTCAAGCTGAAGTTTACTTCTAGCCCCCCGTAGGGTGTCTGTACTTGTAACATGATTATAGAACATCACCCAGATCACCAGACAGGCATGCTCACTTGCCCTCTTTGTGACCCGTTTCATATTAACTCAATCCTATAAGTTTGAGTACAAACAATGAATTTTAAAGTAATGTCTGTACATACTGCAGCAGTAGCACGTTTTTATTCTAGTGTGTACAGGGAAGGACCCATCTTGTAAGAGCCAGAAACAAGACTGCTCTGGTAGCAATTTTCTTGCTCTCTCATTAATAACCTCAGGCCTTAAAAGCACAGTACTGGGGCTGACCATCATATAACTGGTGTAGTACCTTCAGTTACAGGACTGAGTAAAAACTTTCCGAATGATCTCCAGCTGAGCTTTGTCAGAACTGAATGAAATGAACTAATAGAACAGTGCAGGAAATTTTTTCCATACAAGCTGTATATAGAATAACTTTTCACTTACATTATGATAATTATTTTTACAGGCCTTATGATAAGAAAACTTACCTCGCTGTTGGAAGTATGAAGACTGTATTGTTGAACATTTCTCTGCTTAATGCTGGAGATGATGCATATGAAACTGTCCTCCAAATTCAGATCCCCAAAGGTCTTTATTTCATCCGAGTTTTAGAATCGGTAAGAACAAAAAATCTGTCTGAGAATATTCCTTTGATATTTTTATTTTTCAGCCAGATATTTTTCAAATTAAGTTAATGGATTTTTGAGTTTCTTTAGATACTGACAACCTACACCACCCACCCCCCAAAAAAGCTGACAGAACTCCACTTTTTAAATTCTCAGACTTCTAGCTACCTGAACCCTGTGCAATTTAATCAATACAGGTAGCTTTAAATCATTTCAATAACAGGAAGTGATGGTAACAACTGGAAAAAAAAAAGTTTTCTAAATTTATTTCAGGATGTTACTGCTACTTCTTGTCTGATGATCATGTTTTTCAGGGATCACAAATATGTCATCGAATCTGCTCTTTTTCAGATACATAACCTTGTGAAGAAGTCACAAATCTAATTGTTCTCTCTTTCCGCCTTCTTAAAATACTGTTCTCTGTATAGAATTCCCCTGATGCCTTCCAGAGGCTGGCTTAAAGCTTGAGTGGGTCTGGGTCTGGGTCTGGTGCATGCACCTTAGCTCCACTACTGGCAAACAGAAGATGAATTAACAGTACACAGTAATCGATACAAGGTTATGTTAAAGAAGTCATGAATGATACAGACGTTCCGTGTATTTGCCTCAGTGAAATAACAAACACCCAGTGCAGGGAAATATAAATCACCCAATTTCAGAGTGTGCGTGTAATCTGAAATGTCTGAAAAAGCAATTTTATTTTAATCATTAATAATTCGTCCTTTATTTTAGGAAGAAAAACAGATACATTGTGAAGTATTCGATAAAGAAATTCATGCCGTGAAACTTGTGTGCAGTGTTGGTTATTTATATGTAGATCACAAAGCAAAGGTAAGCTCAGTTTCAAGTTCCTGGCTTTAAAACCACCCTAAATATGAGGATTTTCAAGGGGGTGCAGGAAATGTCAGGTTTCAGTATCTCTCCTTTATTCCCAACGAATGTCTTTTATCATGTTGTTAACTGAATCTCTCTGCTACTTTTAAAATTAGTTGCTTAAACACTCTCTGGAATCATTCATTAAGGGGCAACATTGTTTGTATTATGTATCAACTGATTGTGCTTGGCTTCCTAGGCGAGTGAGCTGACTGAGGCCATGAACAGATGTGTTAGGTCAATACAAAGGGAGTAGAAGCCACAAAAATCCAGGATTTTCTTCGTTCAGATCCTTTTAGAGCAGGAAATCCTAAATTATTTTAATAAAATACTTTAACTGTGTTAAGACACACTATCATTTGATATAAAGAAAATTTTATTTGTTCTACAGCTGGATTTTAGTTTCCTCTTGGATGCAAGCTCATTTACCAGAGCAGAAGATGACCTCAACATCATCGTTAATGCTACCTGGTAAAGTATTATAAAAACTGCTCAATGAAAAATACTACTTGCTTTAGAAATCAGAATAGGGAACATGGGAAAGACTCAGCAAAGCACAATTGCAAGAAAGCACATTGGTTGCAAATCTGTAGAGAAAGGGAAATTTTAAAAAAACCAAACAAACAGATAATAGATATTTAAATAATGGGCAAATTTCTGCCTGTAGTTCTTTTTACTGCCTGCCATGCTGTTACCAATAAAATGTTTTAATAAGCTGAAAGGTCTATTTAATATTTGGTTGTAGAAATAGTGCGTAGCATACGATGATGCCTTCAGTACTCATTTTTCTCTCATTGTGTTTTTATAGTAAAAATGAAGATGGGAACATGTTGCTGGATAACATGCTAACTTTAGCTGTACCTCTAAAATATGAGATTGAGTTAAATGCTCATGGGTAAGTCAGCTACTGCTATACCTATGCATCCGTAGAACTCTTGTCCTGTTACTGTTCTAAATTCCCAAAGCTTTTAAGCAGAAGCATGAGGTAGCTGAAAACTCCTGGGAATGAGATGGCACAGCTGTCCTGGAGTCTGACACTAGACTTCTAAGATTTTGTTTCCACTGCTCTGTGTTGAGGCTAGTGACACCTATAGTGCTTTGAGTTTGTGTCTTTACAGACTAGTAACTTTTTAAGAACTGGAATATTTTTTGTAGAAAGATATTTAATAAGAGCACAGCAGGTCCTCAGATCCCTTTCTTAACAATGACCATATTCTGCGTTTGTTGTGGGGCATTCATGGAGCATAGTTTTGGGTGAGGATTTACGACTGTTTCGGATTCATCTGCCCTTTTACAAAGGAAAGAGTACAAAGGCAGAGGACTTCTATTCAGTGTTCCTACATTTACTGAAATGCAAACTTGGGTACTTTCTTAGAACCAATCTTAGGGGAGATGGCATGAAGCAGAAAGTTACGCTAAGGATATGTAGCAATTCTGTTCATTAACAACTTCTAAACCATTGTAGATTTGTATCACCAGCTTCGTTTGTTTATGGAACAAATGAGAAAGATTCACCAGTTACGTGTATGAAGGAGAATATTAACTTCACTTTCCACGTAAGAGTTTTTCTTTGCATACCTTATTATCCTTGTTTGGAAGGTTAATGCTTAGATTTCCAGTGTATCTAACAGCAGTCTGCACAGTCAGTAGGGAAACTTCTTATGAGTACAAGGGCGTGGTGAGCAACTTTTGTGCATTAGTGACGGGAAGTGGCTGTTAATCACGCTTTGAACACTTTTTTGGCCTGGACAATCTTCTGCTGAACAGTCAGAGAAAAAGCACAAGCAGGTACCACGAAAGTGGTAGAGCAGTTTTGACTTGCTGCTTCTTCCATTAAGAAACACCTTAAAAGGAATTGTCTTACAATAAGAAAAAGGAACTAGAAGCTCCTTATAAGAGGGATTTGTAGGTATCAGATTTGTCTCCAATGGATTAAAAGCAGAAGTTAGACATCAGTCTCTCCTAGTTCCTTTTGCGTATTCCCCTGGAAGGCAGTCTGTGTGACCTCAGCGTAGTCATCGTAGATTAGCAGTACTTAATTATTTGGTTCAGAGAAGCAAAGGGTTCAATATGCCTACAGAATGAATTAAGGAAAATGTTACAACTCCTAGCAGAATCCGCTTTCATGACAGCGTAACAATGCAAGTGCCACCCCATTCTGTGAAGTTTTCTGTACTTACACTTCATATATACATTTTTGTTACTTGAATAGCTACCACGAATTAAACCTTTAAATGTATAACATTCTCCTCCACAAGGTTATAAGTGCAGGACCAAGCATGGCTCCAAATACAAACCTGGAGATAACGATACCCAACGCGTTTCCACCCCGTGACTTCAAATTATTCAACACACTGGATGTCAAGGTAAGTACAGGCTACTTAATATAATTTTATTAGCTGGATGAATTCTGTGAAAAAGAGAAGTAGAGCACAGCGGAACTAGGCACTGTGTGTTCAATTTGTTAGCTACAGCGAAGCAGAGTGAACAAGAACAGAATGATCTTCAGCCCTATGTGTTTTAGAATTCTGAAAGTAAAATTTACATTTCTTTTGAGCTTCTTGCCTTTCAGAAATCTGTATTGTGATTATTATCTGATGTTTAAATTCTAACAGTGATGATGTTATTTTTATTTCCAGACAACAGTTGGACAGTGTTCCTATAATAAATACCCCAGAAACTGTAGTGCAGCAGAAAAAAATGAAAACATATTAAAGGATGTTGTCACTTTCTTTTCAAAGCCTGCTAAGAGACAAATGGTAAGGTCTGTCATTTGGCATCAGTGGGAAATAAATGACTATATGAATGAGCCTTAAGACAACAGTATATCTTATCTAATGAGGTCACCAGAGCATTTGTGGTGGGACCTGTGATAAGTTCATCATAGTCATAAGTGACTTCAGTGACAGAGGTGGGAAGTCAGATGAGAAAGGTGATTAATGGCACGTCACTGAAGTCAGTGGGGTTGACAGTTACCTACGAAGAACAGCCGAAGGGCTGTGTAACTGAATGAGTGGGCAAACAGAATGGCCGATGAAATGCAGTAACAAATCAAAAATGATGCATGCGGGGAGAAAGTCTTAATTTTAATTACGTGAAGTGGGCAGATCAAATATTCATTGCCTTTCCCACATAAAGAAGTGCCATCAAATGTAACTAATAGGAACCAGGTTGAGAAAAATAACGAAAGTAATACTCAGGGGGAAACTTCTTGCTGAAGGATGTTGTGAATGCTAAAAATAAGGGAAGGGAGACTACACAAGTTAATGAGACTGAAAATCACTACGAATTACATAATATATGGAAATACTTTTTGGCTCAGGAAGTTCTTATTAAAAATATTGGGGGGGGCTGGGAGAGTATCATACGTGCCTGGCTTGTTCAGGCTCGTCCTTCTGTACCTGCTTATGGACCCTGCTTGAGATCAGACACTTGACTATGTAGTCCAAACCAGAACTGCTACCAGAGTGTCACATTTTAGGGGGTTTGTTCTTACAGAAATCTGTGTCCTGAAACTAGTGTTTGATAAAGTACAGTCTTGTTTAATCTTAAGAGAAGCTGGACATTTTTAAATAAGTCAACTTGAGACTTTAAATAAGCATGTTACAAGGAGCATCAGCTAATGATTGAGACAGCCTGCAGTGGAATATCGGATCAGAACTTGGGCATTGCAGTCTTGGACAAAAAATATAATCACGTGCAGGCTTGCTTTTTTGTCTTCTCCACAGCTGAGTGAAACGGTGCTAGCTGTCAGTGTAGAGCGTAAGGATCAGGCAATCATGCTGTTTATACTGGATATCATATAGTCATTTATCATTTTTGATAATAGCTAATTTGAATTAGCAGCGGAAAAGAAAATACAGCCGAATTATGACAATTGTTACTTTTCAGTCTAAAAAATTTTGAATTTTTAAGAAAAATGACCTGTTGTCTTCTATAACAATTAGGTTAGTCCCTTGTACTGTTCCTTTAGCACCTATGGATTGACAGTGATGGAGGACAACCTAGTTCCATCCTGACTTTTCAAGAACAAACATGGATCTTTTTCTGTTACTCAGTTCCCAAGTGTCTTTAAAGATAAGACGATAAAGTTGATAAGTTTTAATCTTTCCCTCCCTTTTATAGTACTGCATGAAAAATGATAGCCTTTGCTTACAAATATATTGCAAGCTTGGAAACATGGAAAGTGGAAAAGAAGCAACCATTCAGCTGCAACTGGAGGCTACTCCTTCACTTTTAGAAATGGTAACACACGCATTTTTCATACTTGAGGGGCATATTTCTAGTATTCTCTGCATATAAATTCTAGGTATTAATATTATTTTTGCAAACAGTATGATTAAATCCAAATCTTTTAGGTGTTATTTTATGTTTTCAATGCTAAGTCTCAAGGTGATACATGAAAAATGAAAACCACTGAAAAATACGTATCTTAAATTATCACTTTATAGTATGTATTGCTTTGCCTCTTCTGGCTGGGTTATGTAGAATTAGGATTTAATTTCAACTCCTAATTGTACTTCTCTAAGAAAAGCAGCGTGGATGTGGACTTAGGTAAAATCCAGCTGGGCTTCATTCCAGCTTCTGGTACTAATTTGTTTTGTGATCAGAAAAAGGCAGCATTGCATCTTTGTGAGATTCTGTTTTTGTGAGCAGCTGCATTACCATTTTTGCTGGGTAGGAATTAATGTGTTGAAGTTATTCTTTAGAAGACGGGATTTAAAAATTTTTAATTTTTTTTTAAGGATGATGCATCAGCATTGAAATTTGAGGTAAAAGCAACAGCCTCACCAGAAAAAAATGCGAAAGTTATTGAACTCCACAAGGACAAGCAAGTTGCATACGTAAGAATTCTTGTAATGAATTTGTGATAAAGTAGAAAAATGCACAGCAATTAAAACTGGAATTCTGTCCATCTCTATAATGCTATATTTATTGCCTGTGTAATTACATAAGAATGTAATTAATTTTCCTAGTTTGTTTTAGTGTCTTTTAGGGGAAAAAAAATAATCTGTTAGCACTGAGCTTGTTTTCTGCTTTCCAGGTCTATTTGGAAGGAGTGCACCACCAAAAGCCGAAGTACCATGTTACTGTACTAATTATTGGAATAGGTTTAATAGTTGGTGTTACCTTGTTTTTGCTTCTTTCATTCCTATTATGGAAGGTAGGTTTTCAGTATTTCTCAGTTGTTCTCAACTCAGGAATTCACAGTGTTGGTGGATCTTTGGCTCTTTTAATGTAGGTTAAAGGGTAAATAATATCTTATTATGATCTATCCTTTCTAAAGAAACAGAATTCCTCCTGTAAGTTGTGTTCTTTCAAAATACTTCCTGATTTTCCTCCTTTTTATCTTCTGCATATTCTACATCTTCTGTTACTCAACACCACAAACCCCTTCCCACGTTTTATATGGCATTGCGTGCTTGCAAATGATTTATATAATTCAATGGTATCAAATGGATCATTTTTGTGGGATGATGCTGTCACTTGACACATGATGACTAATAAGTCTGCAACATGGTTTCATCCCAGAATAAAGTGTTTAAGATTTTAAACTGCAACATTAATGCTAAAAAAATCCTGTGCATAAGTAAAAAAGAAAACTATGAAGGATGCAGCTTCTCTGACAAGCAATTTCTTTACCTACATATGCAGACTCTATCCATCTACCATTTTTTCCCAGGGAAGTGCAGAAATGAAACATATTTGATAGGAAATTTGTATTACCATTTCACTTTTTAGAAAAATAATGGATTTTGTGGACTGTTAAAGAGTTCACAAGCCCACATGTCCTTACTCCCTGCAGGAGAGTATTAGCCTCTGAAAAAGCAGACTCTTTTTTGATAGATGAGTAATACTTGATTACTTGGTATGATAAAGCAATGGCAAATACCATCACTCGTGAACACCATATATATGTGTTTTATTTTAGTTAACTTCTATGGTTTAGATTTGGCAACAAAGATTTGCTGACAAAAGATTCCAAAATCATCTATTTCAGATCGGCTTTTTCAAAAGACAATACAAACCAGTCCCTCAAGACAAGAACAGAAGAGACAGCTGGAGTTTTACAAGTGGGAACAAAGATAACTAAGATGACAAATAAATGTTTGATTTCTAAAGTGAAGAATTTAAGATTCGGGTTAATTCACAGGAGAAACATCAGTGACAACAAAACTGGTCTTGAGCTCACTCACTTACAAAATACACTTTCATTTCCTTGAACTGTATGGAGGATTATGCCTTAGAGTTCTGTTGTTTTTCTAATATGAAAATGGTAAAACAGTTTGTTTTGAAGTCTCACAGTAATATTTGCAATGCCATATACATATCTAGTTTCAAATAGACAGAAGAACACTAAAGATAAAAGAGAAGACAACTTACCAGAAAGAAGGATTTCTAGGAAGTAATAATGTTTAGCCAGTCCTGGAAAATAAGATCTCAAACACCATTAGCATGAGTTACTCTATTCAAGTTTCAATAATCTTTTGATTAGACATTCAAGAAGAAATCCTCCCTCATCTTGCTTCGTCAGTTTTACAAGGGTAAATTAGGTTAAACCAATAGAAGGACTGTAAGTAGAGCACACGGATGTTGAAAACAGCTATCGGAGGCTCTCTTGAGCTTCTGAAAGAAACCTCATAAGCTTTGGCTTCACAGGCACAGCCACAACACTGCAGAGACTTAGACACCCAGGCAAGCCAGAACCAGGAAGGTCAAAGGTGGATTCAGAGCAGGGAATTCTGTGGGGCAGCCTGGAGGTGCAGCACAGAATCCTCTCCCAGCTGTAGAAAGAGTAATGTATTGAAGATCCTAATTTGTAGTCATCTTTAACATGGTACTTGGTTCTTCCAAGCACAACAGAATTACTTGTTTCATCCTTTCCTCAGATACTGTTACCATGATATTTTGGACCTCGCCAATGAAATATTTCTATGTGGGGGTTTTTTAAAGCAAGTATTTATTTTTATTTATTTGAAGATTTTTCTATAGTACTTAGTGTAGTAGTATCTAGTACTGCCATTCTTCCAGGACCTCAGAAAAAAAAAAAAAAGATGACTTCACATGATGACAAAACAGAGAAACACATACCCAAAAGACTCCAACTGCCAACCTTATTGGGCCAAATTTTATCCTTAGCTGTGCCACCCTTTGCCTGAAGGCAGTTAAGAAGGATGTCACTTGGAGAGCTAGCTTGGGTTCTTGTGAAGCTGTCAGCTAAATGCCATCCCAGCAGGCATCCTCAGAAGCCACTCAGCAGAAAGGCAAGTGACTGAATAGAAACATGGTTCAAACCACTGCTCTGCTACTACGGGAAGTTTCTTCAGCTAGGTAAGTTTGCACTGCCACCTAGCTTTGGTGAAATAGTACAATCCAGGGAAAAAAAGTTCATTTGCTCCCCAGTACAACTGGAGAACGTACAACTTCTTCGATAACTGAATTTATTGCAACAGCAGCGTGCGATATGGCCTTTCCTGCCGTGCCTTTGATGTCTTTCTGAACTGCAAGGAGAAATGAATGTAATACATATGTATGTTTTGAAGCTGCACCATCATATGGGAATTAGCCCGAGACTCAAAAGCGATACAGAGTGCCTTCAACAAGCATTTTGGCTAATAGTATTTGGTGCCATAAAAGCCACTTTGTCCACAGATTCTAAAGGTGGTGGGGGACAACTTCTTAATTCCCTTTCACTTCATTTTATGCCAAAGACATGGATCACTAAAGCAAATTTTCTCTCTAAAATCTTCTGCAGTGTAAGGACAAATGAATATGCATATATTTGGAAAAATAAAAGTATGTGAAGAATGAAATATTTTCTTGCAAGTCTATGAAAATATACACAAAATGCTTATCTTCCAAAGGGCTTTAGTGAATTTTTGCACTTTAACCAAAATATCTCTGATGTTACAGCATATTGTGAAAAACGTGCCTCAAATACTGGAAGAAGCATTAATATTCTTTTTAGTTCAAACAATGCAAAAAAGTGAAACTAAAGCATTTTATTTATCTTTGAAATAGTTTATGTAAGTCAGTACATATGATAATGTTGGCCTGGATATTGTATACTTCCTATTCAGATTTCATTATTGACAAAAAATGAATGTACAATGTTCTGATGGTGGCAAAGTTATAAAGTATCACTCAATTTCATTTTATTAAAAAGAACCCCAAGTTAAGCACATGAATGCCGTTTCTTCTGCAAGTTCTATTCTGTTAATTTTCAGTTACGTAATAATAGTTAAATCTAAATGTAGCTGAAGTTTCCTTCTGGGACAGCTTTAGGAAGTTTAGTTTGAATTGTCTTAATGTTAAAAAATATCTGATGTGATTTACTGTCAGTTACAGTAGTTTAGCTGGAGACTACTCACTGTGACTCAGACAACGGTACGAAATGAGGTTCCAGCCAGACACGAGGAAACCAGTTTTCCTCATGAGGACAGCCCAGTGTCGGAGCAGGGGTGCAGAGAGCCCACGTCATCTCCATCCTTGCAGTTTTCCGGGCTGGACTGGGTGAAGCTCTGAGCGACCAGATGTGACCTTGCAGACAGACCCCACTCGGAGCAGGAGCTTGGGCTGGAGCCCCGCCAGGGCCCCGTCCAGCCTGGAGGCAGCTGTGTCTCTCATCCTACTCTGCAGCCACCAGTTTCGGTGCAAAGAGCAGGACTAGCTCTAAGGTTTCTATAATGGCCTATGAAAGAGGCAATTTGATTGTGAATTTGGCCTTTACTACCGGCCAGGTTTGTCCTCAGAAACTGCATGAGATCTCCAAAAAGTAACGACTTGTTCTTAGGAGACAAATAATCATCTTCAGTACTACTTTCTCTTGCGTATTTATCACAGGTAAGAATTTTTCACAAGTAGTACTTGAGATCAAATAAAATATAGCAGTTCTTGATCCCATGTAAAGGCTTAGGTCCTTGATTTGACAAAATCTTAAAAGGACTGGATTTCACATTATACTTGACTGCTCGCTAAAGAAAGCGAGCAACTCATTCTAGCCACGAGACAATGCAGCTTTCATACCATTATTTGTCAGCCACCTTCTGAACAATTCCTAGACAAGTGACCAGGAAAATTTTCATTACCCCCATGGTCCTGTATCTGGACAAACTTGTCAGTCTGCTGCTTTTCATCACCTCAGAGAAAGCCAGTTCCCAGAAAGAACATAGTCTTAATTTACTGTCAAATAATGGTTTTAAATATTTAATAAAGTAGGGGGGGGGGAAATCAAAACACTCATAAAAATTATGTTTGTGCTCTATGAGGAAGTTAAAAAATTTAAGTCAAGTTATTTATCATAACTTTATTCTCAGCAACAAGAAAAACTATGCTGAATATCATTTCAGTTCTAGGATAGATAAAATATTTTAAAATACTTACTTTGTACAAAGAGTAGTCTTTAAATTACATTCCTACAAAGAAAAGCTGTGTAAGATCAGCATATTGTTTTGTATTACCATTTGACTAGCAACAATTTGAAAGCCCATACATTAAGGCAACATTTAAAATGCTAATTAGAAATGGAAGTATTTGGATTAAAAAAATAGATCTATGTTTTGGTACCATACCTCCACTCACCAGCTCTATTTGACCTGAGTTACCTGACATGGATAGCAGCCGCAGACTTAAAAGTATCTCATACTATATATTGCAAATGCTAGAATAATTTTAAAGAAAAAAAAATACATATATTCTTCTATTCTGATGGACACTTCTAAACCCCCAAATTTGTAAGACAGCAACATAAACAATTTTCATTTTTCCTTGTTAAGCCTAACAGTTTCTTTACAGTCAAATACAACCTGATAAAAATATGTAATTTAATAAAAAATTAAGCCCAGAAATATCACAAACATCCCAGTTAAGCTTCTGCTACAACTGGATTCAGTGAGTGAAAGACTGGGCTGTGAAAGCTGTCCATAGAGGTGAGAAAAGGGTTCTTTAATACAGAATTTGCAGCATGTCCCTTCTATATGCAATTGCATGTTGCCTGGGAACTCTCCAGGTCATCAGTGTTCACTCCATAGAGATCAATAAGTTGAGGATGCACCCTGTGAAGTGAGGAAGTAAAACTTCATCAGTTTATTTAACTCTTGCAATGGGTGTGCCACTTTTTTGGGGGGGGGGGGGGGGGGGGAGAACAAATATGTATGAACTGCTATATGGAATACAATCAGGTGAATTACATTTTGACAATTCCTATAGGGTCATCTTTAGAAGTATGTATCCTATAACATGATCTGCCTTTCATTTTACATTTACCAGACTCTTACTGTGAGCCCTGTGCCTTCAACTATCCCTGTATGCATTGCAGAAGAATGAGCCGCCACCCATTTAATTCCACTGATAATCCTCCTATTTCCCAATGTACCCATAGTCTCTTTCTCAGAGCCTAGATAAAGAGACTATTCTCAAGCAACATGTAATTGTTCAATTGTGGAAAACTTAATGTTTTATTAACCTTACACACTGCTTTCCAAGCAGGAATCCCTATCCCAGAAGGAGATCCTCCCAGGAGTCACAGACCTTTCTATACATCTGTTCTCCTCTTAAAAGACAGAAAGGTAAACTAACAGGCAGAGAGAAGAGAAGAACTGGAGCTGGAAGCTGATGAAGCCCCAGAATGGAAAGGCCACATGGGTCATAACAACCCTTCCCACAGCTTGGCACAAGGCACCAGGGCCTGGCTGCACAGCACACAGCAGCGCTGTTCCTGCAGCACTTACAACACCCGGTTTTGGTGACATCTCTATTATGTACAGGTGGAATACATTTAAGATTGCAGTACTAATCTGTTACAGGTATACAGTCCATAAATACAATACTTAGCCTTACCGAACGTGAACTTCTGATGCTTCTTTCATTAAGTCTCCATCTATATTCCAAGGGTAATTTCCTTCTGCAGAAGCAGCATTCAAATAGGTATTTTCTTTGGCATCAAGCCCACTTTTAAGCCTTGGTTGTACTTTTACTTCTTGAACCGTGTAGGTCTCAACAAAGGGAAAATTGAACTAAACCAAACACAGACATGTATTAAATGAAGATGAAAGATACAGGTGGTAGCTTAGCAACGGACGGGATTACTTGAAAGCTTGCCTTTTTTTTGTCTTAAGTAAATGGGAACACTTAACTCAAGCTTTGACCACATGAGGCATTATATATTCCAGCTAGCATTTATAGATTAACATGCTATTTTTATCTTAAATAGTCCTTCAGAAAGAAGGGTAGTTTTCCATTTGCGTTCCCGTTATCGGACTTGCCCAATATACAGGTGAGGTGGTATATTTTGCACAGACCAAAATGGCACATGCTTGCAGAATATGTGAAAGTCCAAATGGATTTTTCCTGCGCTCTGTTCATCATTACCACTAATCCTGTCCTAAACAAGGCTAGTTAGAATTCTAGTAAATGGTCATCTTGAGTTTAAAGGAGGGTCCACATCCACTTGTCTAATTTCTAGTTACAAAAGCAGAGAGAAAAGCAAAGCCTCCCTCCAAAAGCCTGACTGGAAAGCGTAAACTATTTCCTAAATGCAGCTGTTAGTACTGTCACATGGAATTGTCATCCACCTCTCCCCCAAACTCCCTGACTGTTGATGAATTCAAACCTAAGCCTTCTTGTAAAAGGGATAATCCCGAAACATTTGAATGAGTACCAGTGTGCTTAGGCTACGCATCAGGTCTCTAGGACAGCAATAAGGCACTGTGTTTGGATGTTTCATTTCTTTCTTCAAAGACAGAATAATGACCACAATTTTGAAATGCCGTTCTGCAAACATTCATTAACTACATGGAATGCATACCTGCGAAAAACCAGTGGTCATGATCCACTGCTGCCAGCACAGCACACAGTGATTGCTGAAATTATGAACTTTACCTATTTCTGACAGAGCTGCATGATGCCCCCCGAGGCTGCGTTCTGGATCTCTGTACTACACAAAATTTACACACAGTGTGCATTTCCTTTATTATGGTGAAAGGGGTTTTACACCCATAAAATTATGGTACAACACAAATACAATTTAAACCACAACAGATGGGCTGAAATAGGCTAATCGGTATTAGTCTAGTGATTTAAAAAAAAAAAAAAAATCAGATAAAAAGGGGGCTAATGTATTCTGACAGGAAGCTAAGTCTCCTTATGAGGATGCTAACATTAACTCTTGCAGCATGTCTGCCTTCACAATTAACTGTTCTTTTTATAATCACCAGAAAGAAATTAACAGTACCTGATTTTTTACGCTGGCATATCTTTTCAGATGTTTTATAAACTCTGTTCGAGAAGTATTTTGTACAACAATAAGAGCCATGCTTCCATTATTCAACCTGAAAAGCAGACCAATTTAGTTGCCAAAAGAAAATCGATTAATCTGTAAATTTAACAGGCTCTTTAATAGTCTAAATCAAAACAAAAAACTAGCAAGAGTAAATTAATAAAATAGTCCTAATGTTTTTTAAGTCTTTTTGCCAACACCCCGTAGATCAATATAAAGTATGAAACTGAATTTATTTAGCATCGATATGTTTATAACTACACTGTAATAATAAAATTTTACTCTCTTATCAATATCCATAATTTATTGAACATAATACACACAATTTAAAAAAAAAACCAACACCTGCTTTTGTACTTAACAGATGTTTTTTAAACATTGGGGATCCCATATTTATCTTTGCGCTTTTCTCTCCAGCAAAGTATAATGGTAGCCATAAATGTGGTGAGGCAGAGCTTTACCCAGAAACCATCCCCATGACGCCTGCAAGCACATCCCCACCGTACAACCCAGCACAGACAGGTCCGCCCAACTCCTCCCATCAACACACTGCCCCAACAAAGGCCCTGATCTTCAACTATGCTATGATTCAAACTCTCTCAGCAGTTCTCAGTACAGTTGTACTTAAGCATTTCACAAAGCACATAAAAGTTAAAAGAGAAGGGAATTTTGTACAAGATAAAACAGTCATATACTAAAGATTAATCAAGACCCTGCAGTGCCAATATTAGTGGCCCTAGGTATCCAGTTGCCATTGGTACTTTAATATCTTTGAGAACTTGGGTCAGACAATGAGCTAGTATCAGTTCACAGGTTCCTTAATGGAAATGTAGCTTGTCACAGAAGCTAAGAACGTGAATCTCAATGCAATCATGCCCGAGTCCCCTTTAAGTTATAGGGGCAAATCAGCATTCAACAGGAGTATCTGATGAACGTGACAATCACTGCTGAGATTGTATTCTGTACAGAGATGTTGTATTTCATATCTTCTGACTATATGTGCATATACACATGTATTTATTTATTCAGCATGTATGCTTGGAAAATGTGTTAAGAATGTTTTTTTTCTAAAAAAATACTTCCAGCCTACCACCACCGATCTCTCCCCACTAATAGTTCTCTAACTGCATCAGGAATGTTCTCAGGCTATGATACAGCACAATATAGAAAGATAATTTTTACATAACCATGAAACAAGCCACCTGGCATAGCATTATTTTGCTGATTTAGAAAACAGTGATGGTAAAATTGAAAAATTTGCCTCTTTATTGTATTTGCTGCGAAAAAAAGGGCACAGCAGGCTGCTGGACAATGCATTTGGCAATACAGCCTTTTATCTTTAGAGATGACTAAAAATTTTCATTAATTCTCTTGAAAATCCAATCTTCTGAGAAGGGCATCACTTATGCTGTGAGAAACAAACGTCCCACATGGCTCACACAGCACAGACAGTTAAACATGCCTTAGCATGTTTCTGTGAGTTTAGACTAGTATAACTAGAGTTACAGGCACCACTCAAAGCTTTCATTCCACTTCAAACATCTACACATGGCGCAAAACTCTTGAGGAACATAGGACAGAGTGAAGAAGCATCGATGACTTTAGCTGTTAAGACCATAATGGGTCTTGAGTATCTAGCAATTAGTGCAACTTTTATGTTTCCCATGTTGAAAAGCCTTACAGTCAAGATGCTATTTGCTATGGGAAATGAAGCACCTGTCTGAAGAGCCTACTCTTCCTACCCTGCTGGCTGCCTGCACTCCTAAGATTGTTTTTAAAAAGAAAGGAGGGGAAAAAAAGGATGTCCTTATATGAAAGGATAGGAGGATCCACTGAGCAAACTACACTGTGAGATAAACAGGCTCCTTCAAACCTACAGTAACTGCATGGAGTTGTCATAAAATTCCCTGTCGCTAAGAAACAGGTGCCAGAACAGATGAAAAGAGAAAGCAAAGCTAAAAAATAATAATTTCTTCAATTCTTGTCAGAATTTTTCTACTGACTGATATATAACACAGTAAATACTGAACAAAGTTCCTAAGAGGGGACAGCATCAGGGCACTATCTGGACATATATGAGGCTTAGCAGGACCTCTGTAGTAAAGAAACCTTCTCATACATACACATACAGCTCAATAAGTTTCATCAAAAACACTACGGTTTCTATGTTGTTTCCAAGAGATCAGCCAGTAATTTTGAAGAAATATACCTGATCAATTCAAAGGCGCATCTATTTTCGCCTAATGATAATCAAATGAAACAAAAAAAGACTCATTCCATAAACTTCCCTGAGTGGTGGTGGTGGTTACTTTTTTAACAGACAACAACAGTCACAAACACACATATATATACACGAGTTGCTAGTCTGTTTAATTGTCAACTGGATACATCAAGTACAAATATTTATCACCTGGTAACTGTTTTGATCACCACAAAGCATGTTTTGACAATGAGCTAAAGACAAAATGAGTCAGTGTCAACAACCAGATTACATACTCATTTGTCTCCCAAAACCCTACATGTAGAAGCTGCATTTCCCAAGAACAGGGGCAGGGGGGGTGGGGGAAAGAAAGAAAGAAAAAAGAAAAAAAGAAGAGACAGAAAAAAGTGTAAATTTCAGTTCTTCATCACAAAAGATTCATACTTCATTTTTGCTGGCTGTAAAGCAGAAGACAAGGGGCACCTTTATATTTGAAAAAAATAAAATGAAATCCACAAAGGAAGTTTCTACATATAGTCAAATCCTATGACAGATGACTGCTCAATGACTACTACTTCAGTCAGACTTGCCAACTAATTTAATCACAGCAATTATCCACTCATTATTCTAGTTAGACTGCTTGACCTTATTTGCCTGATCCAAAAACTGATTATAATTCCTGGGATTATCAAGTCTGCTGCAGTCCATGCTCCCTCCCCCATTCCAGAGGAACTAGACTACCTAAACATAGGCTCATATTCTCGGAAAAGCCAAGGTCTTAAGGTAAGATGTCAGAATTTATAGACATGACTAATTCTCTAAACCCCTACTGACCTCGTATTAGGTGCCAAGCCTCTTGGTGCCATTGAACACAGACAAGGGATTGCCATAATGCTCACATTCAGGAAGTGACCCTGAATTTGGTGCCATTGATCCTTGCTACCTAAATATAACAGAGTCATTTTATATTACTCCAGTTTAGCCAGCCACGGTTTGCTTTTAAATAATCATAAAAGTAAAAACTCACCATTTTTTTTTATTTTCTCTTTCTTCTTTCTAAAAGGATGGAAACGTAGGTAAAACAATTTAAAGTCATTATAGCACATTTAAACAACGTCTACTTTAGAAAAAAGTAAGATGATAATAGAACTGAATAAACCAATAATACCGAGTGGAAGAGTGCTTTAGAACAAATCCTATATAGTCTGTAGGGAATACTTTACAAAGTGTACAAATTTGCAGTTGTGAAAAAAAATATATATTTTTAGGATTGTTTTACCTGATGATCAAATCTGAATAAAATTAAAGATTTGTACAATTTTATCTTCAAAGACACGTATTTTTGTAGCTTTCTAATTGTTTGACTCAGTTCTACTTACCTGTCATTCTCATGAGAGTCTTCCTGTGGAATTTGCAGAGGTAGAAATGATAATTCACATTCCTCTGGCCTAGAAAAGTACTGATATTTACTACCATGTAAACCAATACTCTGACTACTAGACAGACTTTTATCCAAGTTAAGATGATTTTAAGGAGATACTGAACATACAGAGTTTATCTCCTTTTTAACTTGTAAGAGTAATATACATCACATCTGGTTAAATCTGTCTGCAATGAAGATAGCTAAACTACTGCTATCTACAATTTTACTGCATTAATCATCGCATTTTCCTCAAGAACAAGAGAAATACTAGAAAAATATAACAGCTCATGGCATACTTGAGATCTGCTAGTGTTTTGATGAAAGCAAAATCCTTCCGCTGACTGGAGGGCATCCAACGATGTTTTTCAGCCAAAGCTAGAGTCCTTGCACCAAAACCAAACATGGCTGAGAACCCAAACCGCAACAGCTTGCTTGGAGTACTGAACGTACAGACATCTACTGGTTGAATATGTCCTAAAATTTCAAAGATGAAGATCAGAAATTACCAATAACATCTGTATTTCAAACAGAATACAACGCGCCATTTCTGTTTCACCTAATTTGGCTGCAGGAAAAAACTCCAGACCATTTGCTCTTTAGGAAGTCAAGTTTTACTAACAGAAACCAGAATCAATCTAGATTTAATTAAGACTCTATAAAAGTAGTCATTTCAGAGAACAAGATTCAGATGCTTCAAAATGTTAAAAAAGTTATGGTGAAAATGCAGCTACTTGAGACTGCAAAGGGTCTGACAATTTTATTCAGATATTCAGCAATTAGTATCGAAGAAAATGTAATATTGCTACATAAATATTTGTAACCATTTCACCAAATATTTGTAATGACTGAACATTGTACTGGAGGAGATAAGAGAATGCCTAAATATAGGTTTTAAATGTATTTATGTTTACAGTTATAGAATTTAGGCATCTAATTCTGTTCAAGATAGGGTACATAATTTTTTTTTCTGAACACCACTTGGGTGGTTTCCATTGGATTGTCTCTGATTAAAAGAGACATTTTTAGATTTTGCCTGTAAAGGCTTGTGTGTTACTGCCTAAGAAATAGAGCAAAGGCTCTTCCACTGCTGACTGCAAGATCTAGAAAATTACTCTCTTTTTTCAGCTGGGGGGGGGGGGGTGTCCTAAAGAAAAACTGCTTTGAGAGGAATATTAACACTGCTTAACTAAGTATTTGCCATTTCCTAAGACCTGAAAATAAGGTTTGCACTACAACCTAGTTTTTCCTTTTAGCCTAATTACATTTTCACATTCAAAAACGTATTTATTATGCAGATCAAATGGGAAGTGATACAGTTTTTTCTACTAATAAAGCTTTCCTATAGAAACTGTTAGTATTTAAAAGAAACGCACACAGAGCTAGAAAGACAATTACACTTTCTCAGAAATACAACAGTACTTTCCTGTAAAGTCCAATCCTAACCACTTCCTCAAGCTGAAAGTATTGTGTATTTTCCTGTTGTCTTCAGCAGGTACATCAAATTAAAATAATCAAGTGACTATGCAACCAATCATTGCAAGATAACACACACAGAGTAACACTATTCACATTATCAAGTCTAGAAAAGGTTACTTTCTGCATTTAAAGACCATCAGTAATAGGGCATGAATGCCAAAATCAGACATTACTCCATCACAGATTGTAGTTACCAGAAAATGAGTTCCACAAGCTTTGCTACTGAACTATACTCAAAGATTCATAACCTTTCCAGTACAGTATAAATCAGGATAGAATAATCTGGGTTTAAAAGTCTTATAATACATTTTACAGTGATATAGCGTAATGTTATGCCTTTATTAAACAACTGGTTATGGCAAATTTCTAAATGCTACTTTATTATGTAAAATCTGATAATGTGTGTAAAAATATTTACCCATTACAATGTGCAAAGCTGCAGTCACCGCATGCTTAATACCACAGAGAGTATGGGCCAAAATATTAGTAGTACCTGTAAAAGTGAACACAAACTGTTTTAAAAATAAGAGATACAGAATAACAAGAAAAAATATAAAACATTTTGAATGAAGAAACTGAGACATTTACATTTGAAAAAAAAAAAAAGAAAGCCTCCACACACATTACTTAATCTTGGTAACAGAGAAATGTAGAATAGTACAAATTAAAACCATTAAAACTTCCAGAGGTCTGTAAAATCTTCACATCTCTGTAAATTCATTCATAATGCCATAAAAATGTGGGGGGGGGGGGGGGGGGGGGGGGTGTCTGGATGTGTGTGTGTGTGGAAATGGGGGAGGGAGTGCTTTGCAAAAATTGCCTTTTTTTCTTGAACCATCTCTTTCAAAATCAGTTCTATACCTCTGGGCTGTAATGAGGAACTGTACTAGAATCAGATTATCTAGTAAGGTCTATTTGGGGAATATTCTTCAGCTGGAAAAACAGTATAATACCCAGCCAGTTTAAACCTGTGCATCTCCCAGACAGAATTCTGCTGGATCTAGTCTAAGATAGCTGCTGTGCCTCTTGCAGGCTACATTTTACATTCTCAGAAGCAACAGTGAATAAAATTAATTAGTGCACATGAGCTTTACATGTCAGAACACATTAATGACTGAAGAACAGAGAGAACGTAGAATTTGACGTGTGCCTGACAAATTGTTGGCTTGCATTCAGTGTATTAAAACTGACCCATCTAACTTGTCTTTGTCACTGCCGGGACGTTGGCAGCCCAGTTGTACTACTAGCCACTGGGTAAAAGAGAGTAATATATTCTGAAACAAGGGAATGAGCAGTAATCAGCTGGTAAATAAGAAAAAAAAGGCAATAACCAGCAATGTCAGTGTGGCATTGGAAGAGAGTGGAAAACATGCTATCAGTTTGTAAAAGAAAGCAACATGGTTCTGGAGGTCTGTAAGAAACATGGATATATATGTAAATTTTGCCCTTCTGCTTTAATGTATAGGACATAAAAATAAATTGGTGTTTAAAAGTCAGCTGATACACAGTATTTTAAAACCCTTGCAAGGAACAGTTGTGTCTTTTCTAAACGGGTATAGTTTTAAAAGAATTTCAAATTGATTTTTCTTGTTGATCACGTCTCTGGTGTTAATTAGCCAAGCAGCAGAGCCACAGGATTCACTTCTGCAGAAATAAAGAACCAGGGCCTGCCACTAAGCAGGCAAAATATTGAGCTGCTTCATATAGCTGATTAAGGGATGAATAATTCAGTAACAGACTAATTAAAATAACAAAAATTACAAAAGAACAATGTAAAACCTAACATTCCATAAAGGAATTAGTTCACTTAGATTTTCAAATAATTTTCTTGGTGTTTGAATTATTTAATATGTTACAACAGCAATAGACAATTCTGGATGTTAAATTTGCCTTAAGTTTTATGGAAGCATTTAAACTTGTCTTTCAAAAGTGGGGGAGAGAAGAGAGGAAAGGGAAAGGCTATAACATTCCAAACAAGAGGCACTCAATATTTAAATAATCACTTTAAAAGCATCAAGTACAAGACTAAAAAATTATGTTAATCCCAAAACTCCGCAGACTTTGATGTCACATTATTATACCTAAATTTGGAAAGACTGAAGCACATAATTACAAAGCTCTAAAGGCATCCTGGCATTCCAATTCAGGAGTATATTCTTCAGGGTTTTTTTCCCAATATTTTCTCTGAAAAAGAATTTATAAAATAACCGGGAATTGTATCTCAGTATCTCACAGAGCACCTTAGTCTCTGAAAGTAATTCAGACTATTCAGATCCTCATAGAAAACCTTCATAACATCATAGGGGAGCTCTGAGTAAGGCTCTCGGGGTTCCTACTACGTGAAGGAAATAAGTGAGGTCCATCTATTAAGGTAACAGATATAAAACATCCTTTGAATGTTACATCTCCAGTGGTACATGTATGTACAGTTCTATTCTATATTCAAAAAGACACGTAGTTGCCTTCACATTTTTCTCATAATTTTGTAGGTGACTATACTATTAATTTCATTCTCCTTTTCCTAAAATAACTAATGTTTAAATAAATAAAAAAAAAAGGGATTATGAAGTACTTTGAAAGAAGAATAAACTGACAGCTTGAAAAGCTAAATGCAAGTCTTCATTTTTTTTTTCCCAAAAAATGAAAGTGTCTCTACTTACACTAACAGGAAGTCTAGTTTATTAAGAATATTACAATTTCAATCATTTATATCCAACAATTTCTATCCAACAACTCAACTAGAAGTAATTTGAACTTTCCTTTCTGTACAATACCCATAAAAAAGGCATAACTGTAGCTCTAGATAGCATTTACTATGCAAAATAGTGAGTTTTTCAATTCAGTGAATACAAAATACAGTTCTATAAGAAAAATCCTGGGGAAAAAAAAAAACAAAACTTTGACCTAAAAAGCAATTCTTCACAGAATAATACAAATATATGCCTAATACCATTTCATGTTTGAATAACTCATGAGATCCAACCTCTATATCCAACTAATTCTGCTTAGCCAGTGGTGAAGCTAGCTAAAGTAGCAGCTAAAAATACTCTAATTTTTCCTTTGATCAAATTTTTACATGTTTTTACAATTTTTACACTGAAGATCAGGCTAACAAGAGAGCACAAGGTGGAATATACTTCTGAAGATCAGGCTTGGTACGTCTTAAAACTGGGATTCCTCCTTTAACTAAGAGTAATTTTCCAATACAGATGGCAGCCAGATAACAATTGACCACAGCTGAAGTCAATACCAAGCTTCATACTGACTTTAATAAGAGTTAAATCTCATTCTTACTAAACAGGATAGGCACAAGTAATTGCATCCTTCTCTTAAATCTCCGGAGCTCATTAACATTTGCAGCAGTAAACAAGACAAAACCCCACCCTTCAATGACTCTGGGGAATATAAAGTTCGGTATGTGTTCAAAAGCCAAGTACCACATCCACCCTTCCACAAGTTAAAGATCTAGACCAAGCGCAGTTTTGCAGTTGCAAGTACCATCACCCTCTTAATACATCAAAATACAGTATTTTGATCCAAGTAATGACTGAATAATGTGTCTCATTAGCTGGGTCCTATACAAGCAGGCCAGCACACCAAAAAAGCTTATAACAATAAAGTTCTCATACAAAAACTGTAATACAAGCTAAATGGTGATTCAATAATAATGGTTTTAATGCCAGTATTCATCTTCCCAAGCCATCTTTTCCTCCCCTATGTAAGCTTGGAATATTATTTAGCAATAACAAGATGGTTCCCCTGAACACTATCATATTACTTCAGAGACTAATAACCCTCTTTGATGCTTATGTATGCGCTTGCACCCCTCGCAGATTACGAACAGTCACATTTTTAGATCTCGCTCCAACTACTCGATTTACTGTAAAAAGGTTTCACCCAAACAACTCCAGCATCTCTGTCACCAGCACTTTTTTTAACAGAAATGAAGATTTTATTAGTCCAAAATTATAGTTCTGTTCAAAATATTAACCCATTTTCCTAACATAACAACCGACTTCCTCCAACCTCCTTCCTATGAAGCGTGCAAAAGCATCACAGTAAGGACAAAGTATCTGCAGGTCATGTAAAGCATGACTGATGAAGGTACCAAACAGAAATTGTAGAGAAAAAAACCTGTCCTTGGAAGTGCAAGCACTTCTGCAGTACAATTAACTTAATTAACCAGACAACATGAATATTCATAAGGCTGTTAATGTCTCCCACATCCAAACAGATAAATGTGATGTAATGACTTCCTAGTCAAGCATAGCTAAAATTCTGATGAAAGCTGCACCAACATTTTGGTTCTTTGCCTGAAACATCACAGAAATTAACAATCCCTCAGTAATATTTTATTTTCTGAATTAATTGGCAATCGTGAATTTATTTAAATGAACCATTTAGTACCAAAAGGTTCACAGCTATCAGATAGAGATTGTCTCTTGTTCTGTAACCACTGGATAGCTTTTTTTTTAATGTCCTTCCAGGTCCCCCTCCCCTTTCTCCCATTCCCCCTCCGTACAGTTCCTTAGCAGTAGTTCCCATAGCAACAAACACTCTTGCTAATGGCCAGCAGTACGACTGCAGGCTTCCCCACATCTCATCCATTTGATTTGGACCACAACAAGGCAGCTCAGTAGAGTATTTTAGCAAAAACACACTCCCCTCTGGACCTTCCTCTTCAGGAGGTAAACTGTTTAAAGAGCAGCTCCTTCCTGTCAAGCCGGCTGAAACTTCAAAATGCTGTCTTAACTACTTACAAGAGAGGCTAAAACCAGATTTTAAGCCACTCAGATAATGCTATCCCGTAAAACGGTTTCTATTTTTACTCAGCTGGAAAAACCTAACAATTTGGTACAATGGATTTCTGGGGGGCGGGCGGAATTAATTGACTATTGAGTCTCATCTTCTCCATGTACACAAGTATCGTACTTACCTGCTTCCTAACTGACTACTTTTTGGAATATCAGTAATATGGAAATAAAATAAGCTATGGATTATGTTTAGGAATATACTGAGGAGTTTTTCACAGGATCATTCTGTAAACTGTTCTCACCCACTTTTAACAAAGTCCATGGCGTTCCATGTCACAAGCTGTAAAGCATTCTTTTGGGTTTACAAATCCTTTTTGAGCATGACATATTTGTCTCAAACTGAAGAGAGTAAGCACGAATGATGAGGCACAGTGACCTACACATGCCCAAACAGCGTGGAGTCAAGTGCTAAGTGCTGGAAAGATTCCATCTCAACACCAAGATATTCACAGCAACTGAATTGCTAAGTGATGGTCCAACTGCTGTACTAAAATTAATTTACTTCATGTCTTTGAGATTACTGTATCTTTTAACAATACATTTCTAAGGTTTTTTCTAACTTGAAAAAAACTAGTGTAATCTTGCATTTTTACAAGCAACTAGTCCCCGTGTTAACACTGCTTTGAGAAGTGCAAGGCAAGTCAGAGCACTTAAAACCTGCTTGCTTGGTTTGGAAGTGACTTGCTCCTTTTTTGTAGAAAACTGAACGCAATTATTTAATGTTCACCTGGCTGAAGGAATTTTTTTCCTTACTAGTTAAAAATCTCTGAGAAATTATATCGTCACATCAACATCCACACCAGCAGGCAGTGTCCATGCAGAAACACCCCTCCTCTTTTAAAGAGCAGCGATTCATAGACCAGTCCAGAATCAACTCTTTGTGTACTAATTCTAGCTAAGCCTCCCCGCCTGGCCCAAGTTGTACTCCATGAGGGTCAGACACAAAAATTGTGAGGAGAGGAGACACACACCCCCCCCAAAAAAACCCCACCAAAAAAAACCCCACACCACAAGACGCAAGTCCAAGATTTTTCAAGAGATGCATACATTTTCAAGTCTGTGGAAGTAAAGAGGAGAGAAAGCAGGTTTGTGTGCACAATATTAATTTATTTTTTAACTATAATCCACAAAATTTATTCCTGGGACACCATTTAAAAATAGACCCTAAGCATGAATCCAATTGAGAATGCTGCCAAGAAAACAGGAGAGAGAAGCAAAACAGCATGACATATTAAGGAAATTCTAGGAAACAAAGTTTTCATTTGGTATCATTTCTGGCAGCAAATAAAGGCAAAACTTGATTTTTGCATGGATCAGCTGAAAATTATTTTAGTTTTCTTCTTCCTGAGCTTCTTCCTTTAGGCAAAGAGCTCATCTGTGCCATTATTATAAATTATCATAATGATTTAAAATCTAGTCATTTGTAATCAATCTAAATCAATAATTTAGGACATTTATTCAATAGCTCCCTTAAGTAACTGAAGCTTTAGAACCAAGAACTGCCTTCAGTAGCCAAAA
Organism: Falco rusticolus; assembly: GCF_015220075.1. Classification (NCBI taxonomy): domain Eukaryota; kingdom Metazoa; phylum Chordata; class Aves; order Falconiformes; family Falconidae; genus Falco; species Falco rusticolus. Next base: position 48,980,020 of record NC_051194.1, read on the forward strand.
CTGCAAGGCGGTAGAGGGAATTAAAACAGACGACTTACAAAACATAATGGTACCTTTTATTCTCACCTGCTGGTATTACTCCAAGAGGAACTGGTGCTCTGACAGGCGTTGCTATATAGTTCGTATCTTTTCCAGCATCTATCTGGGCTTTAAGTAGCAGACCATGAGCAACTTCACTGACAGATCCATCTCCACCAACACAAACTACCCTATTACAAAACAAAAATGCTAAACAGTTCAAAACAAAGTCTTCCCATAGATGGCCAACCTAGTGGAAGGTGACTATCACACACCCCATATCCCTAATATTTCAAACAGCTACAAAGTGTTCTTTCTTTAAGAACAAGCTAAATGTTAACTAACAAGATGTAAGCATCCTTATTTCTGCATTCTTCTGTTTGAGTAGGAGTAAGTATATTTACCAACTTACCAAGTGTTTCTTACCTTATCACAAGTTACACACATGAACTGATCAGATGGAAAAGCTAATCACATGCTCAAGTGCCTCAGTGGAAAAGTTCTTTAAATCTTCCCATGCTGACCCACACAAGCATCCCAATACTTTTTCATTGCCCTTATTATAACAACTCACCAAATATTACAATTAAAAATACTTGAAAACAGCTAATTCCACACACTATGCAGGCAGTTGAGGGATTTAGCAAGGTAGAAAATCCTAGTGCCAGCAATCCTTTGCATGAATGTACTTAATCACTGCTTCTGGAGCCTGTAATTAAACTCCCACCTGCTGTGGCTATAGAGAGAAATGAATTTGTCTGTAAAAGCTCTGTTACAGCAAACATCTTTTTTTTTCTTCTGTTTTTGTTTATTTAAGTAACTATTAAAGTGATCCTCCAAATTAGTGATGCTTGAAAGTTAAACATTTTTAAGGTAAACAAATTTTAAAGATAAAAATAAGTAATAGCATATTCCAAGCATTTACAATATAAATATCAGATTTCCTTTAGGAGACGCTTAATATTTTTTTTAATGTATCTATACAAATACAGTTGTGAAACTATGTCCAATAATTCAACCAGATAAAACTGATAAGCTCTTTATAAGAAAAGACTCATTGTTATTAAATTTTTACATTACATTATCTCAGCTCCTTTAGCATTTTTCTTCAGTTCCTATTATTATTCCCTAGCTGTTTTTTAATTTCTAAATTTTTAGGAATGCTTCCTCTATCTAGCTAAACATATTAAAAATAAATGAAAGTATGCAGCAGAAGTTTGGAGTACATTTTCCTCCTGCTTGTAATCAGGAGTCATGTCCTGCCTTTTGTCTCATTTTTGGTTTAGATTGGTTTATTCCTAGGCTTAAAGATTTCTGCCACAGCAGCAAAAACAGTTAATCTTTGTAGTCTGACCAACTGTACACACAGAAGGACTTATGTGGATTGTCTTTTGGCTATTATAACTTTGAAAACAGACATATATTATTCCGATTCTGGGAGGCTGTGTTTGTTGTTATTGAAAACAGATGAAGAGTCCAAGGAATAACGTAAAAACACTGTTAATTTTTATTAATTTAGCATTAATCATCAAGAGTTGCATTTCTGGCTGGAAGTAGAGATAACTATCAGGACCAGGGATTCCAAAGCTAAGCAGCAAGAATCTGCTATGCATAAGGAGTAGAAAGTCTTGAGCAAACAGATTTGACTAAGACCCTGAAGAAGGCTTCTCAGAGGAAGAAACACCTGCCTAACCATCAGTCTAACCATCAGACAATAGTTTCTTAATCAACTATTCACTAAAGTTTGACTAACCCAGGCTACTCTAAACAAGATCCGTGATACCTTCAGCTCCTGATTAGGGAAGAAATACATGCATGTATATTGTGTATTTCTGTCACGGTGCAAACAAGAAAATGCAGCTGCGATAGCAGCATCACAAATGCACTCCCTCTATTTGTCACCAAGGCTTGGCCCCAAGGCAGGGGAAAAAAAGCACACTGCCAAGCTGATGAGGTACCTAAATTTGCAGAGTCGTTAAGAAAAAAAAAAGTGGATAGCAACAAAGGTGGAGTATATAAGATACATGACATACACCTACAATCTTGCAAAACAGAGTGGGAACTGGAGAAATCAAAGAAAAGAAATTATATATAGAAAGCAAGAGCTTTAAAGAATTAACGCACAGCAGTATTGCTTACAGAAAGCACTGAGATACAAACTTCCAATTTACTACTGCAGATCATAAGTTTCAGTTTACTTCACATGCTCTTTAAAATGTAAGGAACCATACATAACTCTCCTAGAGAGAAATTAAAAATCAGAAATTGTACGTTGCTATACTGCTTACCTACTATAGTCTGTTTTGTCTTGCCCTTTATACATTTTTACTGGAATTAGCTCTCAGTCAATCTGAAATAGGCAACACTGAAAAGCACGAGCTGAGTTAGAGCAGCAGGCTCATGCATGCAGGCACGACCTTCAGTACAACCTAACTCACCTCCAGTCACTCCCCAGCTCGGGCAAGGCAGATCAGGTCTGCATGAACTCTGCCACATGGAAATAACACAAAAACTACCACCACATACAGTGTCTTCCGCATATAAAAGGAAGCACAGAAGTGCTCTTCTGTTTTCTAAACAGGGAAACCAAGTGACAGATATAGTACCTGACCTGAACGAAATGGGACAGGAAGCCAGGCAAAATGGGAACGAACTGCCAAGTCACAAGCAATGCTTCTCAATAAACAAGACTTATTGGAAATAGTGGAAAGATATTATGTCAGGTGGCTGCTAGAATTGCTAAAAGCATGATTCTTCATCAGTAGGACAATTACATTGTTGTGGAGTTAATTTTTAATTCAAACCAGCTCCCATACTTTTCTGGTTTAATTTTCAATAAACCAAAATTGTCATTACAATTTTATTTGGGAAACGATGAGGTGGTTTGAGGGGCCTGTAGAAAATATATATGGCAAAAATTCTTAAGGTAGACAACAATGGGGAAGTCACAAAGGACTTCACAGGAACATACTCAAAAGTACACCATAAGCCTTTAAACAATTTGAAAAAGAAAATCCCAATTTCAAATAATCTCTTCCTGTTCTTAAGAACAATTCTAAAAATAATGGAGAAGAGAGAAATTAGTGATGTTTTGTAAATTTCTTTTTCAAAGTATCAGTCCTTTAGCATAATGTGAATGCTGACTTCACCCTATCAGTCTCTAAAGATTTTACTTGAAAACAACAAATAAGATATCTCTAGGTATATCGGTGTAAAGAGTTACCCTTGCAACTCATCTGCCCTATGACCTTATATCAAAAAGCATCTCAAGTTAGCTATTCAATAGGACGTTTTTCTGTGTTGTGCTTTATTGAATGAGTACATAGATGGAGGCCAGGCTACTGGAGAAGTTATAAAACTAATTTTTCAAACACTTCAGAAATTTCAATTTTGCTCATAACCTCTGATAATAAAAGCTACTTAATTGCCACATTAAAAAAAAAACAACCCCACCCCCCAAAAAAAACCCCACAACATTTAAATAGCTATCTCAGAAAGGACAGGGATCTTGTCACTTTGGAAATCCTAGCATCATACAGACTTAAGGGTTATATTCTTCCCGCTTCTTCTGTTCCTATTCACCCTTAGTTCTGGTTACTGGAGAAAAGTCTTGCAGGGGCAGTACCCCAGTGACTCTACCCAATGATCAAAGATGAAGCAACTCAAGTATGACTCTGAGTAAAGAGGGTCATGCAAGAAGATACAACCCAGGCTTTTTCTTTGTCTTCATACCTGCTTCCTAGGACAAACTGGTTCTCCAGCTAGCACCCCAAAAGGCATGCCTTAACTGGAAATAAATTATCCTCAGAATCTGGAATACAGACATACATTTTTCAGATATATTTTCTCACCTAATTCTGTGAGTTTCTAGAACTAATAGAAATTGATTAGACTATAAAATACTATTTAAGCCTTCCTGTATAGCTCACTGCATATTCCAGTAAGAGCTGCAAGAATGCTGTAAGATTTCCACATTACGCAAAACTATTCTTATATAATACTGAATCTTATTATTGAATGATTAATGTAAAAATATCAAAGATTTCAGGATTAACCCACATAGCAAGGTCTTTAAAAAGGTCTTGAGCAAGCATTTTTACTCTTGACTTCAATGAAGTGTTGTTTTTTTTTAACGGAAAAAACATTCAAGTTAGATAAAATGTTCTCCTTAGGAACTATTTGAATGGATGGAATGAAATACAAGGCACTTTTTTTTTGCCATTCTTGCAAATAAAGAGACCAAAACCTTCATAAAGCATATTTAAGAAAGCTTTATGTTTATTTACCATTATTTATGAACCTAAAATACATACCTATTGTCAGTAAGTAATAAAAACAAAGCGTCTAATGAGAACTGGTTTTCTCAGGCTTAATATATGTGTGAAACAGTGTAAGTCATGAAATACCTACTAGCATAATTCTGGATGGAATAAAAATAATAACTAATGTGATGAAGTTTACTAACATTCATTGTCACTAACCAACTTACCCATCAAATGCCTGGAGTTCACATTCTTTAAGTACTGAGAGAGCGTGTCCTTCATATTCAGTTACTGTGGAAAATAACATTATTTAATTATCAGAAGATTAGATAAAAGGATTTTTCCCCCCTTCTAACATAAGGAACATAACGTAATTCAGTTCAAATTATTTTTTTTACATCATTAAAGGCATGAAAAGTATGAGAAGCTATGTTTTACAGTTATGCTACCTAAACGGCAAGACACATTAAAATTCAGCTGCCATCAGACACGTGGCTATTTAGTGCATTTAAATTCAGAGAATTAGTGAAGATGTTTGTTGCATCAAAATGCAAGTTTTAGCATTGACGCAGTTGGTAAACTTCAGGAAAATGTAAGCATATCCTCAGTGAAGACTGAATTATTTCAGTATCAATCAAATTTAATTGCCTTTGTGTTAGGATATGCAAATTGCTAAATCAAAAATACAAGGAGTTAAACACAGAAGTATGAAATCAAGCCAAATACCAGTGACAATAGAAAACAACACACAGAGGAAGGTGGCCCAACTATACACCAGAGTTCATAGCCTCTGGAGGAAATGAATCTGTCACTCTACATTGATGTCTCTGTGTTTACTGATACACTATATAGTACTGTAAATGCCAGTGAAGACAGGATAAACTGGCATACTACAGATGGCACAAAGCATCATAACTACATTTAGCATTTTCTAGGCCAGCTTTGCCAGAAGAGACAGCCCAGCTGCAGCCACCCATCAAAGATTTTTGCTGACTGCCACAACACTTGCAGATGCATTTTTTGTGTAAGAATGTGCATCATTATATGCAAAATTACATTAATCTTTCATGCTTGTCTGTCCCTGGTGCTAGCACAGTTCAAGGCTTTTCTCCAGTGTTTCTAAACACTGTTAAAATTATTAGACTTGGTGTCTAAAACCATCATTCCATATCTTACCTGTAACAGTATTTCTACAGACTATTCAAATACTGCTTGCAAGAATTGAAAATTCCTCTTTTTCTCCCTTTATATATACACGTACACAAGAATGCACATATATATAGTGAGTGTATACATAAATTCTTTTTTTAAAAAAAATAAAAAATAACAGTGATAAGATTTTTACACTTCACACTAAACAACTGTATATCAGCATACAACTTCAAGATCTCCCAACCAGTACTAGCAGAGGACTAGTGCTTGGTGTTTGGGAAATTCTTAATTAAAAACTGGAGTTGTTTTGATTGCATCAAAGGCAGAGAATTGTCATTTTGCTACAGAAATACCTATCACTATAATAGCCTTCAGAAATTATTTACAGAATTTATTTTCACGCAGGTCCACTTCTGGAAGACCAAAGCACAATATTTAAGCTACCATATACTCAGTTTTGCTTTTACCGATGGGAACTATTCTTTTATCACTATCTGCAGACTGTGAAAGAAGTGACCAATAAAACTGTGCATCATGCAAAAATGCAGAAAGTTTCAAATGCCTCACCATTGCTTCACTGTGGAAGAAACTCTTTCCGTGAAAACATGTAGTAGGTTACCAGGTTACATGCCTTTTTAAATTAACACAGTACCATTCAGAAAGTTCTAAGTACAGTCTAATTAAAATGGCACAGTAAATAAGTTTTTATTTTGTAAAAGAAAACATGCCCAGTGGTTTCCTAATCTAAGTTATGTTTACTATTACAAAATTAATTCACTTAAAGAACACGGACATGAAAATAAAGAGGACTTATGTCTACAGAGAAATCAATAAAAGGCAGCAAAAATGACTAGTGTTACGCAGACTGATGGGGTCTCCTCTTTGCATGTAATAGCTTCTTTGGAAATTACACAGGATGACTACTGCAAGGCTTAACAATAGGGATAACTTCAAGAAATTTAAAATTTGATGAGAGAATGACAGAGGTATGCACCATCTATTTTGAAACACTGTGACAAAAAAAGTAATAAAAAAAATAAGTTTCCACGAAAAACTTCATGAGAACATACAGAAAACCAATCAAGTAGAAAAAAAAAATTTAAAAATCCAACAAAGACATAAAAGACCACGTCTAAAAAGTTTTCTGCAGGCCTGACAAGCTCCAGAGGGACACATAAAAGTCATTCTGATAGCTGGAAAAAAGCTCAATGTTTGAATATTTAGTCCTGTTCCAATTCAAGGGAAAAAAAAACCCAAACCCAAATCCAAACTCAACCCACCACACAATAAATTTTGGTAAGAGGAAGACAGACCTTCTTTCACTGTTTGAGAAGGATTCATATTACATATTTGGCAAAAATATTAATACAGAAATACTATTTAATGCTGTTTTCAACCATTTCTAATGCATAATTTTAAGTCTTTTCCCTTTTTCAAGAACATTGTGTGTCCCCAACTTGTAAATTCCAGTATGCATTATGCTTCAAGTAACAGCATTCTGAAAGAAGGGCACTGACAGTGCAGCTCTCACACATACTCCAAGCCATTGTAACACCCTATCTTACACAGCCCACAAGAAACTAAGGGTTCAGCCCCTACATATAGAAAAAGCAATGTATAATTAGTTCAACACTCCAAAACATGGGACACTTCCATATGACACATAAATACTGGCACTTGTGTCACAGACTAATGTCAATAGGATTAAAAACTGCTAATGATAACAACAGATTAACTGGTGTTGACACTGGATAAAAAAAAAAAAAAAAAAAAAACCACCACACACGTTATTTACTGTCTAGTAAATTCAAACCAATGTTATTTGTCCAATTGTGTGTGTCTCTTTTTTCCTTTGTGATTCTGCACTACAAATGGGGGTGTGGAGAAGGCTGGTTTTGCCTAAACATCCAGCTTGTAATCAGGCATAAACAGAAGCAGAAAAGTCAAAACTATGAAGAGAACTGAGAAAAGCTAGGAATCTGTTGGGCTGGGCTTATCTTTATTTATTTTTTAGTATGTATAAAATTTTGCAAGCTACTACTGTATTTCTAAAACACTAGCTCCAATTATCACTATTTCCCAGTACTTGTAGGTATCCCAAACGTGGCGCGAGCTTTTGTTGAACCAGATTTTTAAAGAGTCACCATTCTCCTAACTGCCATATCCCAGCTGCAGCATTCAAGATTGTCCGTGCAAGCAGTTTTTAAGTATTGCTTATCCTTATCTATAGTAAAGTTGAAGTACTGTTTCAGTTTAAATTTGCCAATTCCCACTTTCTATTGCACAAAGCACTTCAGACATTTATTCCCTGCAACAAAAATAACCCCAAAAAAAACCCAACAAAACACAATCCACTCTTTCAGAGTTTTGGTTAATTTAACTGAAATTAATAAATCTGTAGCGTATAAAGTAGTTTGTCAAAAAAAAAGAAAACCCTACCAAATTTAAAGATTTAAAATTGGAGAAAGGAAATGCTATTTCAGAACTCACTTATTTACATACATTAGGCACTTAGTTTTATTAGAAGATGGTACCAGTAGAGAGACATCAGCACCTTCCTCTCTTTTTTTTTTTTTTTTAAATGCCTAAGTCTTAATTATTTAGTTCTCTACTAGCATTTGAAACTGTAATGTAGTTTTCTCATTTTGCCTGTAGGAGGAGTGTTAGGCAGCTAATAAGCACAACAGCATTTGGACACTGCCAAAATAACTTTATTTTAAGGATAAGCCATTAAACATTTATCTGGCTAAAACCAGAAGTTTCTTTTCAAAACTTAAAAGAAAAAAAACCCCAAACTTTTTTTTTATTCAATTAGGAAAAATTATTTTAAAACCACAACAAATTATATTCATTGCTTATATTAAATTCTATTAATGATTCTAAAAATCTATTGATACAGATTTGGCTTGTTAGTTCAGCTTTAGGATTCCAGGTGACATTGCATAGCTAAAAATTTAATCTTACACAGGTTAATGATAATGCTGCCTCAACCTTGTTTGTTACTCTGTTAATGTCCACAGTAAAGATAAAAGAAACACTAACCAGTAGTGAGGAATAATAATTTTAAGAGGCAATTGTCTTTAAATAGTTGCTTAATGTGAAGTAATAATTTAACAATATGACATAGTCAGTCATCTCTAAGGTTTGCATGACAAAAAAACCCCATTTTTTAAAAATGTTTGTGAGCAAACAAGCCTATGTTCAATTTCTAAGATGATAGCATTATTATTAATCTGTTTACACTATCATCTATGCATTGCAGGTGAAAAATATGTTTGTGAGAATGAAAGCTTTATATAAGCTGCTGGCATTCCCTTATCAACTAAGGCAAGTTAAGAAATTACCACTACAGGATTCCTACACCGAGAATCTTTTTCACACTTTTTCTCACATGTCTTCACTCTTCAAATGATTTTACTTCAAATTGTGAGTTAAGTAATTAAAAAATACATAGATACAGCTAACAAAATCAGCAAGATAAATCTCCTATACAAACACTTATTGCATTATTATATCCTCGTGCCTAAATCAGATTTTCTCAGAATTATTTTTGGCCTGTAACCTGAACTAGTCATGATTTCACAACAATTTTAAGGGACAAGTGTAGGATGAGCCCTCTGTCCCATAATTTGTTTAAGCTGGAACTGATTATTTTGCAAGCAAATTACAGCAGACACAGGAAAAAGACTTTTTGGTATTAAAATTCACATGAATATGAAATGCATAATCAAAAATTAGCAGTGTATTAAAGGGAATTGTAATCCTATAGATGACAACTGAATGGGAAATACTAATATAATTTCTCTGTAAACTTGGGTAGTTTTTGGGACCAAATCTGATACAGCATAAATTTCAGTCTTTTCACAGAAGGAGGCAGAACTAATGATCAGGTCATTAATATTTTACTGCTTTAAGACAATTCATTGTTTCCCTGTTCAATTTCTTATTAAATGTCAATCAAATTAAGCAGTTAAAGGGCAAATTTAGGACATAAAGCAGAACACTGGCATAAATTAGGGCCTTAAATCCAAACCTGCTCTCAGGAACTCATTGTTGACCAGAAGGCAGCATCACTACACCATTAAAGTTGTACCTTTGCATTCTCCAGACATTAAGTCATGCCCATGTGCCGCGTGAGAACTGCCCTTGTCATCACAGAACTTAATCACTTAGGCTTTCAGGTCATCCCTGAAACCGAGTCAGAATCCAGAAATAATGTGTCCTTCGAATAAGCCCCTCTGATGATGTCAGGCCAATAGATATTCCCAGAAGAGAAGTAATATTTAAGGACATGTGTTTGTCAGAATGCAGGAACAACTCTTAACAAGCGTATACAAAACTGTCAGACATTAAATGCTTGTTTCTTTCTATAGAATGCTTGATTTTTTTAAATAAATATTAATAGTATTAATAGCTATATGGGGAAAATATTCAATTATAACAGAATTACCAAAATATTTTTTATTAATAAAAATACATTGTGTCATATTAACTACAGTTCCAAATGCACTATTTGCAGGCAAAGCCAATAAGGATTAGCAGTAAATTCAAATTGTCTTGCATGCTTAAGTACTAGTTTCACAAAGGATTAAACTGCTTTTGAAGCAACTTACCTGTGACATCAGTTCTGATGTTAGCAAGCTTAAAAAGAGGTGCAACTTGGTCATAATAAACATGAGTGGCTTCTCTTTTGTGGCTGCTTGGATTAACAAACACTTTTAAGGATTTTGGTCTATTTTGAAAGCCTAAAAAGCAAACACAAAACATTTAAGATTACACATACCCGCTATTTTTAAAGGTTAAATTAATTTTTAATACTAGAACCATTACAGTACTTGTACAGGATAATTAAATTATAGTCTAGAAAGTCTCAATTTCTTCTTGGATGTGCACTATTTATCTTAAAAATATGGTACTGATTACTTTTGTGTGTACAGCAAATAAACAGTAGAAATAATCACACACTAGCCAAAACATTGTAGGAACCAGAAAAAAAAAGTATACATCATAACCTAGTTAAACTCTGGTACAGGAGCAGGGTGGATGTGGAGAAGTTACCAGATTGGGCAACAAAAAAACCCAAACCTCAAAACATATCCTTGCTGGAATTTAATATGAAAAACTCCAAGGAGATATATAACACCCAACAAAACTGACACTACAATCCAACACTTTTGTTTTCTGTGATTGCAAATCAAATAGTGCAAAGGAAATCACCTCATCTTGAAAGAGGTCCAAAGAAATATGAAGAAATAGAAAGAAATGGAAAAGGTGGTAATATCATTCATAAATCTAAGATTTACTGTTAATTTTACTTTTTAAAAGTTACATTTAGGTCTTCAAAGTAATGAATGCTGAGCGAACAACACTGAGAAGCACTGCTATGCAAATAGTGCCTTGTCTTGCACACTGGTCCCATGAAGCAATTTTATTATTTGAAATATGGCATTTGTTGTATCAGGAAATGATTCATACTAAAACAATAATGTTACTTTTCAGGTTCTCTCTTCTATAATTCCTACAATTGCCATGATTCAGTAAGAATGATGTGCTACAAAAAGCAAGCAGTGTCATGCAATACTGCTGTTTCTTTGGTAGTTACTTAAAATATATTATTTGAACAATCCTAAATTTTCTTTTAATCAGGTTAGAATATTTGGCAAGTATACTGCTTTCAACATTCAAGAACAAAATTAGTAGTAGGTCATAACTCCAAAAGGAACCAAGAGTGAAAGCATGTTTTCCTGCCCCGCTTAGAGTATTACTTCAATTTTTACAGCCACATGTAGCTCCAGAGCATCAGCTGAGACTTCCTGAAGCTCCTTCCAGTTACTTTACCTCAACAACTGTACAGGAACAACTCCTTCGAGAAATTATAGCTAAATACAATTTCAGCATCAAAGGGGAAAGTACTCCTTAAGATCAAAACACAACAATTATATGGAAAATAGCACTGTATTCCGTTTGTGTTAGTAAATCTTAGAAGATTTCTTAAAGATGCTGTAGGAAATTTCTGGATCAGTTTGCTGCTGTAACCTAAAAGCATACATAAAACCCCCTAAGATTTCTATATTTATTTCTGGCAGAATTTATATACAGTGCCATGTCAATGGACAGCAAATTAATCCTGATGAATCAATCCTTAATGCCTGATGAATCCGGAATATCTTCAGTAATAAGCCTTAGCACCTATGTTTAAAAGTATCTCCTTTAAAAGGGGGACAAAAAGAAAACAGGGAACTTTGTGAGGACAGATGATGTGCTGGAGGGCAGGGCTGCTATTCACATGGACCTTGATTAGCTGCAAAAAAGGTTTGAAAAAAGCCTCAAGATGTTCAATAAAGATAAATACAAAGTCCATCACCTGGCCCGGCAAAACCCTAACAGTGCAGGTGAGGGGCTGACCAACTATGCAGCACCACCTCAGAGAGCATTCCAAGTTTCTGATGGACAAGGACTGGAACTGTAAGCACTGTGCTGTTGATGCCATGAAGGCCAAGTGCTTACTGGGTTGCATTAATAAGAAAACAACCAGCAGTTCAAAGGCTCACAGAATGGTTTGGGTTGGAAGGGACCTTAAAGATCATCTAGTTCCAACTCCCCTCCCATGGGCAAGGACACCTTCCACTAGACCAGGATGCTCAAAGCCGTATCCAACCTGGCCTTGAACACTTCCAGGGATGGGGCATCCACCAGCTTCTCTGGGCAACCTGTTCTAGTGCCCCACCACTCTCACAGTAAAGAATTTCTTCCTAATACCTAATATAAACGTACCCTCTTTCAGTTTAAAGCCACTAACCCTTGTTCTGTCACTCCACGGCCTTGTAAAAAGTCCCTCTCCAGCTTTCTTGTAGGCCTCCTTGAAGTACCAGGAGGCTGCTGTATGGTCTCCCCAGAGCCATCCCTTCTCCAGGCTGAACAACCCCAACTCTCTCAGCCTGTCTTCACAGGAGAGGGGCTCCGGCCCCCCGATCACCTTCATGGCCCTGCTCTGGACTTGTTCCAACAGGCAGATGGGATTTCACTATGCCCTTGTATTCAACAGCTTTTGAGCCCGAACCTCAAAAAACCGCATCCACTTTTAGGCCCCCCAGCACAAGACTGACAAAGTGGAGTGAGTCCAGCAGAGAACCATGACTGGGATGAGGGGCTGGAACAGGCCACCTACGAGAGTCGGAGGTAGCTGGCTTTCCATAGCCTTGAGAAAAGAATCTACCTAAATGCTGCCCTTACATTTCTACTGTAGGAGTAGCAAAGAACACCAAGCCAGACTTCTCGCAGGTGCAAGGACAAAAAGGCAAAAGACACAAATTGCAGCAAGGAATATTCCAATCTGAAATAAAGAAAAACACTTCACAGCGAGGGCAGTTAAGCCATGGATCATATTGCCACTTTACTGTGGAATGTCCATCCTTAGAGATTTAAAAAACTTATCTGGACACGGCTCTCAGCAACCTGATCTTGTTTAGAAGCTCACCTGCTCTGAGCAGGAAGCTGGAACAGATAATATCCAGAGGTCCATTCCAACCTAAATTATACTTGGTTCTCTGGGAACAAGCACGGCTGATATGCACTGTAGGGTAATTTCTAATCTTAGGAATTACAACACAAAAAAAGCAAGACTACACGGAAGTTCCCAAAGACTATTAAAACACATAAATCATCATCATAAAGATGTTATAATAATTTTTTTCAAGCCACTTAATGGAAACCTGCTATCTGGTATTGCTACAGTCTTTTAGAAGTCATAAAAATATTAAGACTAAAAAAATAATTTCTGTGACTTGATACTCTTTGCCTAAAGTACCAAACGAAATTAAACTGGCCACCACAAGAATAAGGACTCCTGATAAAAAAAAGACTTAGCCACATTTATGAATGTGCTGTCATGTTTCTTATCTTCTCTACAGGAACTCCTACCTGTGATCAGCTGGCCTACAGCCCCCCCCCAACACCCAGAGCCAAAAAACTGTAAAAACTGACTACAGTCTTTGATTTGTAAGTAAAGCATACTTTAACCTTTAAAAAAAAGTTATCTATATAATGCACAAAGCAGAGGGAAGTAATAGGGAAGTTTGTAGGAGAAAGGTGATAATGTGGCATACATTCTGTTACCCAGACAGTGTGAGCTACAATACCGCTAAACCACCATCAGGAGAAAACTAAAGGGAAAAAAAGCAAACGTTACTAACTCACTTAACTGTTTTTGAGTTTTATAAGCCCCAAGCAGCAATATAAAGTTTTAAAAGAAAGCATAAGCTTGCAAAAGAATACTGAGCTTTCAACTGCTGGGGAAAAAAAGATCCTAGATTTCTAAGTAAACAGTTGAATTTTATTTTTTAACTAAAAATTAATTCATTAAATGATTCTAAACCAGGAACTGTGTTTACCATTAAGCTATTCATGAAAAGTAGATCAAACTTAATACATAGACCCTAGTCAGTCTTTCAAGAACCAAATGAATTCAGAGAATAAAAAGTGTTAGAATATTCTTTATGACTATTTGAAAAACAATTTACTTTTTTAGAAAGGTAAACTATTCTATTCATAGAAATAGGTATCACAAACAAGGCATTTGAGCAGAGATGCGGTACACTACTGATGTGGTTTTGTTTGTGCCAAATGATTGCCAACCAACATGAAAGGATGATCATGACAAAAGTTACTATTTATCATTCCCTGTGTGCACTGAACATGTTATAACACACCAAATGATTGAGTTTAATGAAATAATATCCAATAACAGTCAAACTTCCACACAATTATACAGTGAAACTTCTTTAGGAAGTATTTTAAAATAATATTTTTTTAATTTTCTTTAAACAACATCTATATGAATGAATCAATGTCATTTACTATAGTCTGCAACCGATTTCAGTCTGTCAGCCTTTTGGTGTTCTCCTAACTGGTATTCTGTTAATTGTTTTCTGTGGCTGCTCCATTTGAAATGAACCAGCAGCCTAAAGCAGGAAGGCCAACTGTTCCTCTAGTACTAACAAATGTGCTAATATGCACTAGTTTAAACTTGATCTATCAAGTGAATCAGTGAACCATGAAGGGTGGTGGGTCAATCAGGGTGTTCTGAAAACAAAGGCACATAGGGCAGCAGAGACACTATGCTCAGACATACATCTGTGCTGCTTTCAGTTCTTGGCTTTATGAAAATGGGTTTATGTTACAAAAGTTAAGAGCCTGGAATCATGGCATTACTACATACATTTATAAATACTTTATACAACAGCAAGAATATTATACATGAGGAAAACTAATAATACGAGATAGATTTGTTAATGTAACTATGGAGACACTACTGTTAATATTAACTAACCAAAGTTAATGTTTAACATTAATGGTTTAATTAAAACTTCATGCATGAAGTTTTAGACATCCACATCAAATCCCAGCGCGAGAGATACTACAGAATAATAGCTAAAAATAAAATGCACTTTATGTATTTTTTTGCTAGTTCATCATTTATTCTTAACCCTATTTACTGTCTCCTGCTAGTTTACAGAGTTTTTAAGTAAAACTTTTTCAAATCAACCATCAATCAGCATTATCTTGCTAAGAAAATACCAAAAAAATGGATAAGCATTGATAATCACACATTTTTTCATTTCTGGGCCTGTCTTAACCCTTTAAGATACACTGGGCATTTGCATGCACACAGGATTTTAAATTAAACTGTGAATTCCACTGACACAGTATGTCCCCACTGTACATGCCCCTAAGTCCAGTACAAAATGATGTGATGTATAAATGGAAATCACTAAGTCTCAGGCGTGCAACAGTCTGGCATGAGAGCAACAGCATACTAGAACCTATCTAAGCTGCCGTGTGGGGCTTTCCAGGAACCAGTCCAGAACCAAGGCTCCACAGGTGCATGCCTTAAAATGGCAGTGGTTATTTTACATCAGTTTAACAAATAAGCGATACACAGATCATCTTTCCTGAACATCGTCATCATTGAGCAAGCTTTTCATACCCAGTTGGCATGCATCTCAGCAGCAGCAATGTTATGCAGAAAATAAGAACTTATTTAGAAGTGGGAAGATGGTAGTGCATGTGTTTTGTTACCCTGTCACACACACACACACACAAAAGCCACAATAGCAGCGACTGTAGCTAAATTCTAAACAGCTATATTACATCTGTATGCTTACTTATAGGATGACAGGCTTCATAAAAAATTATCTAGTTAAACTTTAAATCGAAGTACTCTGAACACAAATTCAAAGCAACAGAGGATACTCATGACAAAAAGAGTAAGAATGAACAGCAAGAACCATTCAAGAAATGTTTGTCAGACACAAAACAGACAGTAAAAGGGAAATTCCATACACAGTATTTCAGAAAAAAAACAAAATCTCCATTAGAACAAATCTCCAGATAAAACTCCAGCTCCTATCGTCAGTTATAAACTTGCTATTATTGTTCCTTAATTAATGTATATGCATAAAAATCTAAAGCTTGTCAAAGAGTAAGGTAAACAAATAGAAATTGCATTTATTTTCAAAGGAGACACATCTGTTAGTAATATTTAGCCATTCTGACAAATGAAAGTACATATTTACTGACAGCCATACCCAAACATACATACACTCTACTTCGGTAAATCACCTGCTTTTAATTTGCTCCAGCCTTGAAGCAATAAAAAACAAACTTCAAGTAAATAATGCAGTAGTTAATGAAAACTTATTTTGTGATCAGATAGATTAGAAAAAAAACATGTACATGTAAATTATTACTATTTTAGAGGATGAAATTGTAACTTTACCCTGTAGTTCATAAGGAAACCCAAAAGGAGCCAATTTGAGTCAAAGAATAAAGATGTCATCAACACTATGATGAAAACAACCTGCAACAAAAACCTATGAAAATTCATCGTTTCCAGCAGAGATATATCAACTTGCCTTTTGAGATTTTAGTTACTGAGGAATCAACTGAATTTATCCACGTTATACTTTTAGTCCAGACTCGAACCCCACTGGGAACTTCCTACCAACATTTGGTACATTATAAATCAGACTTTTTTCTGAATTATACCATTACTATACTGTCATTGTTGGCATTACTGATAATGTGTCTCTGTCACACTGAATGCAGAAATAATGCTGCTTTTTTGGTGATTTTCCAGATAGAAAGGCAGTTTGAGTATATACCCAAACTTCAAAATGCAACTGTCTGTTAAATACCTTTATTGTAATTACAGATCTTAAACCAATATAAAACATCAGTAAAAGATATTTTCGGGGTTGTGTTTGGTTATTTTTTCCCCTCTGAGTCCTGATTACTCCTGAAGTAGAAGGAAAGAAGAAAAATGTACTGATTATAGACTAAGAAAAATCTGCACAAGGTTTGAGCCTCTGTAGAAAGAAGCTGAAGGAAGTACTAGAAACAGCAACATTGCACAGAATGCTTCTTTCAGGTTCAGGTGGCTTCCAATTACAAAGCTATAAAACAAGAGACTGCACCTCGAAGTCAAGGCAACCTGAGCAAGAGATACTGCAGCTTTTCTTCCGTGAACATATGGTATCACTGCTCCTGATAGATGGAGGGTAATCTGGGAACAAAACAGACATTTGCTCCTTATGCAAATGTCCTTGCCTTTATGGGTAGCTGGAGATCTGCAAGAATCTTGGCAATTCTGCAGATTCAGATATTCAAGATAAAGTCTTTCAAACAGGGGCAAGGGAAGGCACTTTTAAATACACTTTTTTATTTGGAAAATCCAAATCATATTGTAAGCAAACAATGTAAGAATACACCATTAGTAACGCATATTTTACTTTGTCTAATATCTGCTCTTGACAAAGTCATTTCACTAGAAGCACGCTGTAAATCCCTACTGAAAGTGTTGTTACAAACACTACAGATGTGTAAGATTTGAATTCTGTAACCTGGCACAGTATTAACAATTCACCTGGAGTTTTAATAGTCTGTTACAAGATGGATTGTTTTGCTTCTGTAGTAAACGAACTCATAGTCTTTAAACAGACACGTTTTGGAACTCAATTGGAGTTTGGTTTATAGGAGTTTCTGTTGTTTTGTTTTTTTTAAAAGTAGAAGTGTGTGATATTCTGTCTTTCCAGTATTGACGGTATTAAATTACAGTGAAAGGTTTTGATTTTTTGTGGGTTTTTCCCTAAATGGTGAATACTTTTTCCTTAAAGTTGATACAGCTGCCGTGAAAAAAATGCAACTACGATGGGTTAAACAAAGCATCCTGAAACTAGCATTAGCCTGGGCAAACACAGAAAGATATTTTTAAAATAATTGCCTCTCATCACTAGCTAGTGTCAATATATTTTGTATCAAATGATACAGTAAGAGTCCTACAGAACCTTAAGAGCACTTCCACCTGTGAATTTATGAAAAGAGGAAAGCCTTTCCCATTAGTCTCTTAAAGAATCTGCATGTCTCAAGTGGGAACTCCGAAACAGTCACTAGGAAGAGTTCCCAGGACTGTAACAACTGCAGTACTATCAGATGTGCTGCAATTCAAAGTGAAAACATCAACAAAATATTTTATTTCTTTAAGAAACAGGTTTCACAGAAGACTCTTCAGTCAGAATACGGTAAGCTCCAAAACACTTGCAAAAAATAGCACCAAATTGTTTAATTTTTACAGATGCATTAGTCATTTATTGTCACTGTTCTACACTTTACACTTCATCATGTAAAACTTCAGTAGTAAACATTTTCCAGCAATAAACAGACACATCTGTGTCTTAATTTCCACACAAAATATTTTTCAAGCTTCACTCAACTTTATGTATTGTCAATAGAAACAAGTCTGAAATAATAATGGCATCATCGTAAATTAAATGCTTACCATTCAAAATTTCCTTTAGATGTCTAAACCATGAATGACAATGATCTTCACTTAAGTTATTTAAATGGATAGCACAGTCTGTTAGTTTATTCTCTTCTTTATTCACGCATTTAAAAATTGTGATACCCAGCAAAGTACCACCTTTCTTCTGCCCTACAAAACGACGGCGTTTCAATTTTACTGAAAATACATCTTTCATTTCAATAATCTCCTCATGAGCCTGTAAAACCATACTGGAATCACCTGTAGGGGGAGAAAAAAAAAAGAAGTGTTATCAATATGATTAGGAGTAATACCTAAAAAAAAACGTTGTGGTGGCTTCATCTCTAGCTTCACTTGAGCATCTGTTCATTGAAACTTACTGCATATTATATGCCTTAATCACTGGTCTTACATTTTACCAACTTTCTGATATTTAGGTCAGGTATCCAGCTATAGAAATACCAATATTCCAAAAAGGTTATTTAATCCCTTTTCTTATATTAAAAAAAAATGAATAAAACTGTAGCTTCTGAGAACAGTGAGCCATTTCTTTTAATTTGCATTCAAAAAGAAAATTCTTCATTGTATTCTCCTAAATCACAGCAATCGTAGCAGCTATATTCTCCTAAATCATAGATCAGAATGTGTGCTATGACCCAAGCTGACTATATATGCTCTATGTACTTTTTCATTTCATATAACTGCTGCATTTTGAGTTTAGACTAGACATACCAGAAAATACTTAAGAAAAAATAGAAAAATAAACCGAAAGCATGTCACCCATTTTATCTTTGATTTTTGAGTTATGAATTTACTTTAGAAGACAAAAGAAACGGTTTCAAAAGTTCTTGTACCAGTTCAAGATCTGTAAAACACCTGATTCCTCAAAACCAAAGTCAAATATATAGACTGATGAAAAAACGTCACCGTTCCTGTAGGTGTCAGATACTCTGGAAACAGAAATAAAAGTTTCTCTGCTTTCTTTGTAATTACAGCTGGTTTGATATCCCAGACAAACAAAGGTCCCCTTGCAGCCCAAGGCAAGAAAAGCTAGAAACAAGTAGACTTATCCAAAACTAGCAATAGCTCAGTCAAGTGGTTACTCAATAGCAAAGGCCGTAACAGATTCTGTTTGATTAATAGTTGCCACAGGGTGTACTGAAGTGCTAGGGAGAAGCTGCAAAAGTCTATTTTAATTGTCTTCCTGGGAACAACGGACGGTACTGCAAGAAAGATGGTGAGACTGCAAACAACATCACCTATTTCATTACACCGCTTGAAGCTGAGGGCTTCAGAAAGTCATACTTTTTCTAAGCAAGCAAAAGAAACCACTGTCAATTGTAACAGTTTGATGCTGGCATTTCCCATCATCATTTCTTGAACCAGACTATGCAGTGATCACCCTACTCTCCCGACATCCTGGAGGGTCACACCTGAGCCATACTAACACAGCTAAAGCTCAAGTCAGCATGACCTCTCCTGACAATTCCCAACCAACCCATTTTTTTTCCTGTTCCATACCAAATAAACTACTGCAAATAGAAGCATGCTCTTACTACACTTCCCACGGATTTTTCCAACTTGTTACATTTTATCATCTTAATTACTCCATATATCAGCTACTAGGGCGTAAAACTGGAGTAAAATCATTCAATTCTTAGCAGAAATGCTGTGACAAGTACATGTTTGTGTGCACTGAGTTAGTACACAAGAAATTATCTGTTGTCCAGGTTTTCAGAAGTACGCAGCAAATAAACAGGAGGAAACTCACCAAACAATAGAAAAAAAGTACTGTAATGATTGTTTTAAAATTATTTTCTGTAAGATACATTGAATGAAACCAGGGGACTGGGGAAAAAAAATAAAAATGTATTATTCCATTTTAACTATTATTTTGTGTAGGCTCAAAGTGTAAGTGGACATTGTACAAACAACCATAATACTAACATCACAAACTCCAAGGTCTAGATTTTTATTTTTTTTCAAACTTTGTATAGCTGTTCTTAAACATTTGGGGTTAAATAGTCTTCGTAGGCCCTAAATGAAACACTTACTTACGATATCCTGAATCACTTACCTAGAACTAAATGGTTTAATACTTTTATTTAAAACTTGGTTTGATTTTAAAAAGAGCATTTTCAAGGGAGTCTGCTTATCTTTAGCCAGAAAATCTCGCCGTCAGACATACAGAACAGTGAAAATTTCAGCATGCAAATGGAACATTTTAAGAAAATGGGTAAACATAAAGACACCTGAAATGTAACTGTAAGTTACAAACATTAGCCTGTTTGTCCTTCTTGAATCAAGTAAAATGAAGGCCTGTTAAAATACTTCTTATTCCCCCACTAGCTTCCATAGAATGACATTTAGTAACCAGCCAGGTAAGGCGTGTCTTCTCTTTTCATGCTACTATTTCTGCCAGATTTTTTTTTGCTTTTACATCTTCCTCTTGCTCTGTATTTATCAAATTCTCATGCTGCTCTGATGCACATTAAAACTTCTGAAAATCAAAATAATACATTCTTACTAGGCAGCACTACACTTTCAAAAACAGTATTTGACTCTAGTTATTCTACTGGAATACATTTCCAGATACAGTTTCACAAAGCATATAAACTGTAGGAATACTGAACGGTACGAAAGCATCATCCTCAAGTTTTAAACTACAGAAGAAACACTGAACTAGCTAGTAGGATTGGGCCAACAAGTTTTTACTAAAGTTGAAAACAAAGCCACATAAAAGTCCCTGGGCATATTCTATAATTCTCATCTTCTATTTTTATTGAAAATAAGATTATCACAAATGCAGTAAAATTTTATAAAACCAATCAGATAATTTAAGTCATGAGCTACATTTATAAAATATTTCTAGTATGTGATAACGACCAAGTTTACTTTAAAAATAAAGTATATTTTGGATGAGACACTTTTTTAAACTTCAAAAAACCTACTGGTTCGTTAGTATAATACTGGTTATTGCTAGCTGTTTCAGGACATTAACTGTCCTCTCACATTACTTAGAAAGATATTGGGTACCATCTGTTCTTGCAAGAGATTTAAGTATACATCTATTAGATATCATGCTATTTATTTAATTCAGTACCCACTTCCCATTGTTGTATCTTCTGAAAAAAAAAAAAGTCAATTTAATTACAAGGAATAAAGATAATCTCTTCTACCAGACTGCTTTGTCATCATGAGAGCAGAAAGGGAACCTGTATAAAGCAGTTTACAGGCGTTAGGGAAGAGTAAAACTAACAGCACTTAACATTTAACAAAGATCTAACAAAAACAGAATATATGGCACTAAAAAAAAATTACTATAAGCCAAGGGCTTGTCTAAATCAATCTCAGCACATCTGTCTGATGTAGACCGTAAACAGGATTAGACTTGGATTTATCTGCTTGACGCTAATTGTACTCAGTTTCTGCACATGTCCACTTTTTTTTTTTTTTTTTCCTCCAAATACAGCATGAAAAAAAGTCTGCCTGGATATATGAATTTCTGGGAAGTTTTATGCCCCTATTTATCCTCTCACTGATTTCAAGCAATGAGACTATCCTACAGTTTTCCTATTTATGGTAGTGTAATCTCTTATTCAATAAAAAAATATGTCTAAAGACACCACACTAAGCTAAATCAAACACTGAAGACCTAATACACTCAAATATAGTTTAATTGTAAATAGCAAACCAAATTATCATTAATTAAGAGTGTTAAACTAGGCTATAAAGAAATATATTCGCTCATATTTACAGCAAACCTGATGAAAACATACACAAAGAAAAAAACAGTATTACTGAAAAAATAGAACTTTTTGTAGAAAGAAGTCTGTTATTAAAATATAAACACCAGCATTTCAACAACACAACACTTACTGGACTGGTTTCCTGCCATAGAGGCCCAACATCTAGAAGTGGTATTTGAGGACTTAATTTCCATAACAAATATCTGGAGTACATGAAAACTGGTAGAAAATACACATGAAATGTGACTGTATAAGAATTGAACATGAAGGAAAATGTGTTATACTCTCTTGGTCATAAATTCTTCCTATGACCTTTGGCAAGACACCTAGCCCCACTTAACTACATTTAATGGATAAATCTCTTACAGATTTTAGGCTCTCTGTCCCATTATGCTTTCAAAGTTTACTTCATTACTAGTTGATTGCTATAGCTGAGTGCAGTGTAACATAACAGAAATAATTAGAAATAAAAATCATCAAGATTGTACTAAAGAAAATACAGCGATCAACTGCAGGTATTGTAGAACTGGTTATAGATTACCCTACACTGTATGAAAACTATTTTCAAAATAACTATTTAGGATATACAACATAACTGTGTTCATATAAAACCAAAAAGGAAATAAATAGAATCAAAAACTAAATTAGTTTTGACAATATGTCTACAAATTTGGAAATATTTAAAATTAATATAATGTCTAATGCACTTTGCACATAAAACTGCAACTATTAACTCATTAATTATTAAGCCCATTCTTCCTTTACTGTAGTCAACAAAGTACAGTAAGTAACATGCAACTGATTCATAAAACATTTACAGTTTTCAGCTACAACTTTGATTAAGAAGAACCGGCAATAAGAAATATAAAGCAGCAAGTGTGATCATTCTTGCCAGAAGAGCTGAGAATCACAATATAGCTTGTCAGGCTATTTAACATTAATTTAAAGACTAAACATGAGACAGAACAGCTGTTCTCAGACCATCTGAATTTTCAAGGTTTTTTGGTTTTTGTTTTTTTTTCTCAAAAAGATAGGTCATGCAACAACTTTGGCAAAATGTGACGCGATGCCCCTTGCTATGTCTTCTGCAATGGAAGAAAACAGAATGGCGCTTTCTGCTTGCCAAGAGTATTAAACAGTAAGCTGAGGGGAAGGTACAGCAAGGGCCAGGTTGGAGAGGGGCTGGTTTTTCTTTGAAGATTACCTTTACACTGTTCTAGTCCTTTTAAGAGAAGCGTAACACAACCAAGGCCTTAGTCGAGGAAAACGTTTCTCGGACTGTGTGTAAGGACCTCCCTGGGAACAGCAAGGCGTTCAGACAGTACTACAAAGTGCTGAAGAGATGCATCACAGTTCCTCCAGAGCTGGAGAGGAAAAGCAGTATGTAACTACTAACTTAATCTTTTAATGGCAGCTATTCACTTGCAGCAACAGCTGTATTCCTTCAGGGCAGAAAACTGAGCTTAAAAACATCTGACAGGAATACAACCCATTTTCATTCTCCTTCTCTAGAGAATCTGAGGGTGAAGGGATAAATTTTGCCAAGCCAATGCAATATCTTGCTGCTAATCCCTCTCCCAATACAAGTACCTACCCTTACTCTCCTGTGTAATCCAGCCCTTTTCCTTACGTCTGGCACTTGGCAAAACCAAGCTGAGTCACTTCAATTCCCCAAAGTAACATAGATTGTCCACTTTTCTTTTTTTTTCTTTTCCCTGGCTTAGCCTTCTGACAAGTTGTTTAATATAATCAGTTCAACACAAGTCCTACAAACTAGAGATGCTTCAAAGTGATACGAAAATACCCAGCAGGGAAGCAGCAAGGACTGGGCCTGTCTCCTTTCATCACCAGGAGCTCAACATGGCCTGAGCCAATCTGCTGTGCATTCTCACCTCCGATTGCTAACTCCCCAAAGATCACACAAACACAGAACAACAGGACTCAGCAAGAACTGGGAAAGATGCACAGTGGTTTCTCTTAATTTTTTAGAATTCTATTTACATCTTATCAATTCAAAAAAATTCTAAGTCTCAGAATTAAACTTCACATTGCAAACCTATAACGACACATTAAGTTAGTTTCGCTGGGTAGGAAGTTACACACTAATTCAATACATCAGTAAAAGGCATTATTCACTATTCCTGCTTAGAGAAGTCATCTTATTTTAAACTACTATGACAGACAGCTATCTCTAAAAATAAGATTATTTTGAAAAATAATTTGTGTACTAGAAAAATAATACTCTTGAACAAATCTGTACTTCAGGCTCCAATATTTCAACTCAATCCCAGCCAAAAAATAAACAAGCCAAAAAATAAACAAGCCCAAAAAACCCAAAACCAACACCCCCAGTAATTTTTCACTGCAAATCCCAGATCACAGGATAAAGGTTTATATTAGATAATAGAAATTACACTATTGTATTTTTCTGTTTAGTAATTCTCACAAAGAATTAAAAAAAAAAGATGACAAAATGTGATGAAAACAATATAAAACTGGCTTCAGCAGTGTTGTTGCAATTCTGCAAAAAGTGAAAATTTTTTTTCATTCTTTGCTCAGGGTATTACTTGACATTTTTACTATATTCACAGCATGGGTAAACACACCTAAAACTGCAACCTCCTACCTTTTGTCCTCCCCTTTTGTCTCTCTCAGTTTCAAACGGCTCGCTCCCCCATGACCCCCTGATTCTAACCCCTGTTCTCCACCATATCTTTTAAAAACTAGACCTCATTCTTCTGAGCATCCTCATCAAATGAAGCGGGCTGTTGCAAACACACGGCCCTGTGCCCAGCACCACATCATCACAGCGACTGCAGGAAAAGCAGCTTCAGGGGACATCTGGTGTAGTCCTTGAAGTCCTGAGTTGCACCATACTCAAGGACTTAACATTTGGTTAAGTTTCACTATACCTTTAAAAGATGGAAATATGCAAGTTTCTGACAAACAACCACCACTGTCAAACTGCCTAGTCCTGGCTGAACTAAAATGAAAGATGATGCTGGCAACTGGCAGAGCAAACATGGGAAAAGTTCAATTAATTCCATACCATAAGGGTAGAATTTAGTACCGTTCAGTAGTCATCTTGGCTAGTCAGAGTCACCCAGCTAGTCAGCTGACTCCCCCTGAAGAGGGGTCAGATCTGAGGACAGCATCGTGGATCTCCATGATGCGTAGCAGGCCATGGACAGGGCCCTTCTCCTTGTAACGAAGCTTATTAGACACCTATCTATCAAGCTTTCATTAGAGCTTCCACCTCTGTTTTGAGAATAGTGAAGTACGTTGCTAATTAATTACAGACTAACTTTGTCAGAAAGACATACCAAAACTGGTAGTTTGAAAAGAAGCCAAATAGCTTCTTGAATAAAGGCCTCCATGGAAAAGTGTGATTAAAGCTTAGCACAAGGCCTAATGCTGTTCCAGACAAGAAGCTTCACCTTAAGGAACAGTTTCCCTTTCATTCCTTTTCTCCAGAGAATTTGAGGGAGATGATTAAATGAAAAATTTAACAAGAATATCTACTGAGAAAAACGCTATACAGAACAACAATGCTAGCTGAAAGGAAGCAAGGCAGTGAGAGATTCTGAAACTGAAGCATTTGAGAGGACACATTCCTCAAAGACTGTTTTTTAATAGTTACATTTTTTCATTAACACCACACCAAGGAAGACACCACTAAACATAAATTTGCTATAGAAAGCTCTACTTTTTATGCTTAGAGTATGGCCCACATACTGCCTAATTTCATAATATGATTGGAAGAGTCACAGCAAACTTTTTATTAAGTATCTGAAATTTTGGGGCTTTTCATGTAGTAAACGAAAGGAGTTACATAAACTGATGAGTAACAACAGGGTAACAAATATCAATTATTTCCATCATTTTGTAAAACCTCCGCAAACACAAGGATCAGATTAAATGACTAGTCCTACACAGACCAACACTACAACCACCACACAATGGAATTCATCTAAAGAGAGAGATTTCTGAAATAAAACAGAAGACTGGGATCTAATGGCTTACATGACTTAATACAATGGGCTAGCAGAGCTTAAAGATACTAAAGACTTCCCAAAGAGGAAGGCTGAGGTTAATTTTACATTCCTTTGAAAAAAATCTGACACACAGGCACTGTTTTGAACCTCCCATTTTATGTCACAACCATGGCAATTACTTCTGTCATTTCACAAAATAAGGGGAAGCGGGGAATCAAATACCCTCTTATGGCCACACGGCATCACTGAGTTTGATTAACTACAAGTTAATAATTAGTTCTACTTGGTCTCTCACTGGCATGAGATTTGCTTCAGCCTCAAATATAGATTTATAAACTATCGTACTGCTAAGTATCAGTGTCTCACTTTCAGAGAACTCAACATGCCTCAAATACCTGAATTTTGGTATTTTCTGGGAAAAAAAATTCAAGCAAACATTTTCTTCAGGAAAAAAGAACTGAGACATCCCATTCTAAACACAGGACAATTTCCTTCCATAAGCTATTGGTAATTCACGTATATTAGTGATTCATGCCTTTAGGTATTGGAAGCATAGCTATCAGCTGCTAGATAAGGTCACCCATGAACTTCTCATTGATTAACAACTAAAAGTTTCACTTTATCCTCACTGATCTTTGCTTTTTTTTATATATTTTTTCTATTTATTTTTTTTTAGGAGCCTTCTTCATAAACTCAGCCATCCTTTGTATCATTCTATCTGTACCTTCTAAACTAGCCCAGAGGTAAGAGATGGCAACAGCACCACTAGAATCCTCTGACAAGCATAAATCCTTCCCTCACCTCAACGCTCTTCGGCTTAGTTGCCACATAGGAATAGGAAGGATGTAAGTCACACCACTTTGCCTGCAGGAATGAGTGCATCCTATTTGGTTCACATACACCACACTTGTTAACAGGCTTAAAAGAAAAGCAACAACAAAAAAAAACCCCACAGAATTTTATTAGATAATCTTTATAATATACATGGGTTTTTTCCTCTTAGGGGAACTGTTCATATTTCTCTTTGTAAAATATTTTGGTATATTAAAAATATACTTTATACTACATTATTATGTATAGTACAATACTTAGAACACAATGCAAAATGTAAGGGTGCAGCATACAAATTAGCCCTTCATATAAAGAGAAAGCTTACAAAATGCAATATTCCAGAAGCTTTCTGGTATTACAATTATTGTTATTATATGTAATTGGCAACATTTGCAGTGATGCATAATCCTGTGACTGAGGAAATTACATTCTCAGACTTTCATCAATTTTAAAATTTTGTTTGTAGCTTAACACTATGACAAAGCTCTTACAACAGATTTGATACCAATATGATGTGACACAACTGAACCAAACCTTAATTTCAGTCACAGTAAGAAATCACAGGATTAAGTAACACTGTGCAGTCTTTTAGAAAAGTTTATTGCTTCCAGATGGATGCAAGTTTCCTTTCAGCACTGATTGTATCTTCTGTACACAGGGTGCCAATGTTACTATAAATATAGACAAAAGCAGTTATAAAGATAAATTATTAAAATATTGACATAAACAGACTCATACAATACTGCCTCTCTCCACAAAGTAAGGACAACTACACTAGAGTGAAGAGTATATCACAAATGTGCACTATAAAAACATGTACAACCTTTTTAGAAATTACAGCCTACATATGAACAAGCACAAATTTACAAGGTATCCATAAAATGACTTCTAATTCAAACTGCGTGCTCTTTGCCCCATGTTGTGTAGTGCCATGTGTTTCACTGCATGGTGCATGCTACCAAGATGTCCACCTGTGCCCATGTATCTGCGCAGCAAGCTAAGTATATACTTACTTCATTTAGCACCAGAACTGTTGAATACACATTGCAACATGCTTACGTTGAAATAAAACTAAAATTGTAAATGATAAATGTCTTTAAGCTAATTTAAATTTCAAACCATGTACATAAGACACTAATATAGTGTATCAACTAATTTTTTTCTGGAAAACATTCTGTAATCAGGGCAATATCCAATTAGACTATAAGAAGATTATATATAACGCTATTTTAGAAATCAAAATACACTCACAAACTCCCAGGTAAAGCCAGTACTTCGAGTTTGTTTAACATTTTGTGTTGTTACACAGTTCAGGAGTTATAAGAACAAATGATAATGAGTCATTTAAAATACATTATTTAAAATTTTCAACATTCTCAAAAATCAAAAGATCTCCATCCTGGTTTCGATTTGTGTAATAACAGTGCATCAAGTAGAATAAGTTAATGCATTTTAAAGAACATGCAGAATCCATAATATGCTTTGTGAATAAAATTTGAGCGTTAAGTACCATGAAATTCAAATAACTATCAGCAGAGAAATAACTTTCACTTTTACATCAAACTACGTTAGTATACTGTTACATACAGAAATGTACTTATTTTTTGACAGGCATATCAACTGCTTCAAAACAGCCACTAGTCAAAAAAACAAAAAAAAAACCACCCCAAAATTTTCCACAACATATGTATGCTTTGCAACCTTGTGTGCACCAATAGCCTCAAATAAGCAGTCTCCTATCTATTTTAAGCAATCCTTGATATCTCACGTCTACTTAACTCCAGTATGGTAACTGTAGCTACACACCACTTTTACATATCTATTACTAATCCTAGTACTAAGTAGTACTAAAATCAAACAGAAAGACTACTGATTGACATATGAAAAACACCAATTTCAGATAAGTTTTCACTGTTGAAGAAACATGTCAGATGACAGAGGTACCAGTTCAAACCTCCCATAAATACATACGAATATTTTACTCCCCCAAACTTTTAAATGGCAGCATTACACCAAACGGACAGATACATATGGGGATTACCACTATGAGGTTGAAGTAAATACCTTACTTGCAGATCCTAAGAATTTTACTCACAGCATGAAGACCCTGCATATGGCTGCAGGATCAGAGAGTGATTCATATTCATAGCATCCATACAGCAACTAACAGAGATGCCTCTTTAGACTGCAACGGGCACCGCACAGTATGTGTGTTATTGTTACTATTCTATATAACTTTTCCTCTATCATGATATTAAACCTACCTTGCTCATTTAAAAGTAAATGTAACAAATCTGAGTTTCTACACATATCCAGTCACACATTACAAATCAGACAATAATCTTTAACTTAGCCTTGAAGTGGATCAGTGCAAGAAAATTATCACCTGTGCTCAAGAATTAATTACTATAGATACCTTGGCACACATCTTTAAGCGGTTGCCATAACGAATGGATGTTTTACACCGAGGGTCATCTTCTATCCTGTGAACATCAGAAATCTTCTGAAAGAGATTTATGGAAAAATACCAGCTAAGCATATTGAAGCTGCGCTTTTTCCTAATCTTGAGGCTGATGAAACTAATTACTCTTCTGGAATGGGTTGTAATCGTAATTCCTATACAGTCTGCTACTGTATTGTAATTCTTAACAACATTTAATAAAATTAACCTCTTGATGTTTTGTGAGGCAAAGAACACTCATTCTTTAAACTATAGCGATCGACCAGTAAGTACCACCCTCAGTACTTTGCAAATGGAAGGCTAGGCAAAATGAAGTTCAAGTTTTACCAAGAAAGCTTGCGTAGTAGTGCAAATACAGGACTAGTGATACGTATGCTTTTACATGAAATACTGTTTAAATATAAATTAACTGGTTTCTGGTACTAAGGCCAGCAATACCAGGTCAAAGCAAAAGTCCATCTGTCCCAGTATCTTATGTCAAACCACAGTCATAAGCAAATGCTATGAGAAGGAAGAAAGCAAGTATTTATTCTATTTTCCACTAATACTTTTCCACTCCCCACCTGTTATCATTTGGGGCACCCTGAACTAACTCCAGTTTCTACACATTTAACAGCATTCCGATGAGGCCTTCTACCTCCAGCTGAATCCACAAAATCTTTTAGTATTAACAATATCCTCTGGCAGTAAGTTCTGCAGTTCTCTTACTTGCTGCACAATTATTCCTTTTGTTTTGAGCCTGGTTCCTCTTCACCTTATTAGATGCACCATATTTATTACCTTGGAAGACAGAAGACCATTGCCATCTACTCTGTCCAGGCCCCATCTCAACTGCCTCCCTTTCAGGCCAAAAAGTGCTAGCCTAGTCCATCACTCTCATCCAGGAGCCATTCCTTACCTTAAATCATTGTCACCTCTTCCTTGAACCTTCTCCAGTCCCACATCATGTTTGTTGAGAACATCAAAACTGCACAGTGTTCAAGATGTGGTTAAATAACCCTCGCTTATAGAGCATACAAACATCTGGTTTAGTCTCTATTTATGTTCTAATGATCCTTAGCATAATAATCCTAACAACTGTTCAAGTGATAGGTGACACTTTCCACATAATAAACCTATAATCATATATGTTAGGAATGGTCTAGCTACAGCTCCTGACCTTGATCCAAAGCTGATGGCATTCAAATAAGAGATCAATACATTACTCTATGATTAATTATATCAACTCTTGGACTCTCTGTCACATTGCCTAGTCAAATCTGTAAAACAGCTGTGATTCTGAAGCTGTGCTGTCGGACATAACAACATAATCTCAACAACCTTTTCCACTTCTATTTTAAAAGTCCCCAAACAAATTCAGCATTTCTGCTCTTCCATGTTTATTCCATGCCATTTTTTCTCTTCCATACTCCTTCCAGCCCACATTCTTAATGTACCAAAAGCACTATCAACTTTTCAGGCAGCCTTCACTCCATGAAATAGACAAAGAAAGCAAGTATTAGAAACATAAAACTGAGAAGCATAGTTAAGAACAGCTTTCTTTTTACTTTAAGTTCATTTTACTAGTTCCTGCTTACAAACTAATATCGCTAAACTGTTAAACTTGCAAATGTAAAAAGCAGTAGCTGCTTTCAGGAAGATAGACAAGCATATATGTATAAATGACACTAAATTCAGTACTGATTTTCTGTGTGTACGTTCCACAAATGGTTTCCATAAAACAAGCGAGACCTAGGGACGAAATTTCTAAAACACCACCTGCTTGTTTCTATCATATTTTAAATAATTAACTCCTCAAGCATTGCAAGGGGGGGGGGGAGCCTCCTTTGTATTTCATTTTTGTTTGTACTACAGTTAAAAAAAGAAAACTACAAGTATTTACCTTTTCTTCTGCTAAGCATTGTTGCCTAAAGCAAACACAGTTACTATTTTTCCATCACAAAAGATCTGTGGAACAGAAAAGGATCTGGAGGATATTCTTAGTTTAATCATAGCCTTGTCTAATGAGTGTGTTACAGACAAGTGGCCAATGAACATTACATTTCACATGAAATATTCAGAAGTGTTATTTTTCCTTTAATAAAAACAATACCAAGTTAAAAATAGACATCTATATAGAGTCTTCTCCTGATTAATGTAACATATCAATATATTTAGATTTACCCTGGAATGTGTCAAATGCAGAATTTACTCAATGAAACCACAAACCTGTTCAAAGTTTGACGTGGACATGAATTACCACCCTCTATTGCCATCTAACTGTTAGTGTATTCACTGGTGCTATGAGAATTTTGACCCCTAACTAATTAATTCACCCCCAGTTACACTACATAGATGTGACAGAGCAGGCCTTTGGGAAGTCCAAAACCATCCAAGTATGAAATCTTTCAGTACCTTTCTTGACAGAGCTGTTTGACAAGTCTCCAAAAGGCCCTGCAAGAAACTGTACCAGGGTGAGGACTTGGACAGGAGCAATCTCATTTTGAGCCATCTTCAGCACAGTCAACAGATCAGCCAGGCAAAGATGTGCTGTTTTCACTCAGAAAACCTGCAAGTTATCTTGAAATTTTTCCTATTTACTTTTAGCAATTTATTTACAAGAATTTTTGCTTAAGTTAGAATAACATAAGCTTTTTTAAAAGCCATTTTCCTACAACACTTTAAGTGAGAATACTTACTCTATTTCTACTATACTTTACTAAAAGAATAAAGAAAAATATAAACACGATTTTAAACGTGTTAAATAGGTGGGTTTAATAAAATTATGATCATTTAATTACGCAAACTCAGAACAGTTCTCTACAAAACAGCATTGTATTTAGTCATAAGTATTTACTGTTGTTACCCTTAACTTCATCATTTGTATGTCAAATTTTGTTTTTCCAAGACTGCTGCACTGCATACGGATCTGTTTCCAGGATACGTATAATTGTGCAGTACATAACATCTGTTGCTTTGCATTTTCTAAGCTTTGCAAAGCATACTTTCCTATATTCACTTGAGTGTATGGACTGACAGAAGAGATGGATTGTCACAGTTCAAACAGACCAACAGCTACAGCAACTACTCTGTACTGACAAGCATCTAAGTAACTACCATCTTACATAGCATAAACAGACAAAAGCCAGGAAATTCAGAGTTCAGCATTGGATTCTGTTCATGATCTGACTATTTGTTTCAAATCGCAACACACAGGCAAACAGCCACATGCTAGATTAGAGAACTGTGAAGTAAACCAAGTTACTGTACATTTCTTGTCAGAGATTTAATATATTCCTATACCTACATCTAAATAAGAAGCCAGGGGAGGGAGAAAGTTGCACCAGATCTTAAAGATAAGCAGCAGAATTTTGTTTCATCAAATCCCTTACAGCAAGGCTACCATACATGAAGGTTCACAGGAAAATTCAGATCTACGATTTTTATTTGTTTTTAAACACCTTTTATCTTCCTTTTTTCTTTTTTAAACAGACATATTTGTCTGTGTCTGTTACCACTGACAGACCATCAGAGAAAACAGCAGCTTCCACACTACCAGTAAGGGAAACTAATTGTTCTTGTAAAATGAAGCCAACAGTAGGCCTGGAAAATAATTTTTAATTCTTATACAAGTTATCCTGGGATCATTTGAATAATTTCTGATCTACTCTGGTTTCTGAGCTCCAATTTTACAAAAATCAAGCAATGTGTCTTACAACCACACTACACGCTCTGGCTTACAGTCATATTACAAGACCTCCAAATTCAGTGTGGCTTGAAGCATTTTTTTGGTTTTGCAACTTAAGGAGTTATATATTTATTGCATCAATCTCAAAGTTGCTAAGAGCTATATTGTCATTGATATACGTAAAGAGCTTGACATGAGTTCTGTGCTGTGTTTTTGTTTTCTTTATTTCTAACATTCATAAACATTCAATATTTAACATGTACAATAGACACTATGCTGAAATATTTTACAATATTCAGCTAAGATGACAAACATAAATCACACACACAAAAAAAATCTTGTAATCAAATACCCACCCATCAAAATATAAACTGATGATATACATCTATCCTAAAAAGAAACAAACTAAGAAAATTTAGGGAAGGATTAAAATCAGAAGCAGCCTCTCAATCCCTACATTAGCATTTTTAAACACTCTCGAAAAGCACAGATACAGCTCAAGGCTTCAACCAAATGCACTCATCTCCCAGCACCAAACTCATTCCCAAGAGATAAATGCAGCTAATACTATTCTACACATTAACAACTCACTCCTGATAACTGCACCTAAATAATTGGGATTGGGATGTCGTGTGAAACACAGCTTATTTATTCTTCTTCAAAGAAGGGCTGGCAATATTGGTAATTCTAGCGTCAAAAAACTTCCAAGTTTGTGGGACACTTCTTGGTGCTCTGCTGAACTTACACTGGGAGGGGGAGGGATTGTGACTCCATGAGGAGACACAACAGGAAAACGGTTACCTTGAGACCTTACGGGAAGCAATGTGTTCTCATTCAGTAGTGTATTTTTAATCTGCATACTTTGATAATAACAAAATACATGTTCATAAAGAAATTTAGGTTCAACCAAGTAAGCCATCAACACATTTTAGATGAATTAACTGGTTTTTCCTTTAGCAGCTTTGTCACTGAAAAACATGAAGTCAATTACTTTTAATTTCAAGATCACCTTCAGAATTAATACATACAACTAGATGACTATGTGTATCAATAAATGAAGCTAAAGAAATACCAGAAGCCTAATTACTTTTCAAAATATTAAGTCTCATGCATGCTTAAATACACATTTAGCTTTTAAAACCATGAATACTATTATGTGATAGTAACTTTCTCTATACAAGAATACATCAAATGTTGGTAACAAAATAACTAACCACTTTTCCAAATTACAAAAAAATCAAGGCACCATTTTTTTTTCCTGCGGAGGCCCACAGCAAAATAGTTTGACAGTAAAATCTGGAGTCCTACAAAAACAATTTCTATGCTCAGCCAGAGTGCAGAAGTAGGAAATACCACTGTCTTCAACTCTTCATCATAGCTACATAAAAATCCAGTTACCCAGATAACATCTAAATGTGAAAGAGAGATTATAATATGTTTTGGTAATTCATCCAAGAGGCGGAGTTTCCAAAACACTAAGAACCCATTTTTGGTTGCATTTACAGGGTCATGACTTCCCTGCCAGTTGCAGTGCCACATGCACAACTGTTTTTAAGACATTGTTGCATTTTTACTTATTCAGCTACATTTGAAGATATGAACCTAAACTTGTATCACTGTCCAAAGGATATTCTCTACATTTCAACTAAAGGGGGAAAGGTTCCTAAACAGGAAGAAGGGAGTTCCAAAACAACTTCCCTTGTGAAAAAGTTTGAGAAATACTATCCTTACACTTAGTCTACAGATGCAAGTATTTTTGAGAGCGCCTGAACAGTTGGAGGGAGGAAGCGCTAGTCATTTCAAGCTAACAGTTTAAAAAAATAAATCATTAAATGGTCTTTTAAAAGGCTAATTTATTAACTTTACAGTTGTACTCAACTCTGTAGTATGTCAGAGAATGGTAACACAACTCAAAAAAATGACAGTTAATGTCTATGAGACAGGGATCAATTCAGAAAAGGATCTTAGTATAATGCGATTCTATAGCAGTCCCAGTAGTAAATGACAAAAAGGTCAAATTTTGAAAGGAAACAGCAGATACCACCACAAAACTAGCAGATGTTCCTAAAGGATCATCTGTACAAAAACATAAGCATATGTGAGAGAAATCCAACACTATCACAAAATCAGTTGGTGTCTAACATAATAGCAGTTCCTTATGGCAATATGGTAATACATGTATCAGATACTCAACACATTATGTTTTTTTGTCTGCACATACTGTTACAACGCAAGTCATAAAAACCAGGACCACCGATTTCCTTGAAAGGAAAACATTAGTTCCACGACTCACTAACATTATGGTACACAAAGAGTACTCAATTCTTTAGGTTTTATGTTCTCAGATTTTCAGTCATTTCAGTTTTTTCATAAATTGAGAAGAATAAAAATATTTTTAGCGTACTGCATGTACTGGAGTAAAAATTTCTTTCTAAAGGCAATGCATGATATAGGTGGGTACACCTAAATGAAACAGTAACAAAACAGGATTCCTTCTATCCAATACCTGTTTGTTCGGGTTTTACATAATTGCAACAACATCTATTATTTACCTGCTGCTTTTGTGACATAGGTAACAAACAAGATATCTACAAGGAAAGAAAACCTGTTTATCTAAGTCTTGTTTATTTTGACTCCAACAAGAGCAGATGACAGACTTCCCTGCTTTATTTTTATTTCTATTTCCTAACTGTAAAGATAGGAATGCCTTAATATGAGCATGTCTTTTGCCAAGATACAAAACAAGAAAATGCAAAAGAACATCATATTCTGAATTCTAGCCCATTTCTTACCATGAAGAGTTACAACTATGAAAGCAAGGCTATATGGCTTCGCAATTAGCAGAAGACCCCATTAGGCACCATGATCCCCACAACTATCCCACACAAGGTGCTACAGAACCAGACCCTACACACAGTCCCAGGAGAGAAACAGCAACAAAGAAAGCAGGCAGCAGTCTCAGACTCTTAAGCGGCCAAGCTATTCATCAGATTTTGTATTTGTTTTCTGTAGACACTGAGGGGGGGAACCAGGAAAGGATTTCAGGAATTACGTAACTTCTTGGACATTTCCAGAGCACTGCTTCTAAACTTAACAAATTGCCTGAAAGAAACCACATATTCTCCAATAAACTACGCTCAAAAGTCAAGATAAATTGGCAACATTTGATGCAACAGAAAAGACATAAATGTGCATAGCAGAGGACTACAAATTCAAGGATGATATGGTAAAATGGCAACCAAGAACAGATTAGAACAGCATCTAGAATATGAAAGAGGGTTAAAAAAAATTAATAATCTTACTCAAAGGCTGAAGAACAGGGCAATTCAGAAAATGAGATACAAGATTTATGTTTAGATAAGGGATTTGACTGTTTTAAAATATTTAAAAAGAACAGTAATTTACACTGAGGAAGGACTCGGCCCTACAGCACCATCACAGACATGAAAATAGCACTAGCATGGACATCAAAAATTGGTTAGTATATCAGCTTTTTTTTTAATACACATTTTTTAATTCTTTCCATGGTGCTATATTATCAAACCCATCAATTTATTCTTGCACACCTTTGCACAGAAAGCATAGTCAAAAGAGCTGGCAATTATTCTATGAATAGGAAAATTATGGAAGTTTGAGAACTTTTTTTTTTTTTTAACCAACTTGCATCCCACCTCTCTTTACCTCACCACTTCATTATGTGTCTGACTTTCCAGTGATTTCCCTACCCTGCATCACGCATACCTCATGCACTGTAATAGCACCACCCTGCATATCTTCCTAGCTGCCCAACAGCAGCTACTGCTTCCCCTCTGTTCACTCATACCCCCTCCATAGTACCAACAAATCCCTCCCACACCCATATGGCACTTCACCAAACACTTACACTCACTTAATACATCAGCTCAGCCCCACCGCAGTATTCTTCATCACCCTTTGATTCCAACCGTTCTTCCTTCAATTGGCCTACTCAGTGGCCAAAATCCAGCACCAGCTACGTCTGGCTTGTTACTGGTGTGCCAACTGCCTGATGATGCATGATACGCCAAGCACCCAGCCAGCCACCATCCCTCGCTCGCCAGGCAGGCAGAGGAGATACAAAGCAGAGGAATAAAGCAGAACATCGCCTTGTCTATAGTAAGAGTACATGTCAAGGCCTAATTATTACATAGCGCCGCTGGAGAAACAAAGGAAAAAGAAAAAAAAATGAAAAACAAATACAAAACCAAAACCCATCATCTTTAGGTAAGTCTAAAACTTGCTGGTTTATAGCCTACAACAGCTTTAAGAGTACACAAACCACAACATCACCAATAGAAATAGTTTTGCATTAAAAAGAAAAGGCCATGAGAAACAGTTATTACTTTGTGTGAAAGCTAAATAAATCCTGTTATTTCAAATTCATGTAGCATCAGAATCAAACTCATTAACACATGTGCAGCTTAGCATGTATGTAAACCCAAACACATACAAATACAATTTGCAAGACCTAGCTAGCATAGAAACTTATTTTCTGGAACAAAGATTTAAACATCTGATCACTTTCTTTGGAGGCAGAGAATTAGAGTACATTTAAAAGCCACTATTAGATGTCCAGGGTATGTTAATCCCTTTCAACATAAGCAGAGAGATGCGTAAACATATGAAATACAAGAAAAACGCCAGAAAGCATGAAACAATGTCAGTTGTTCCACAAACACAGAGCCATGAATTGATCTGCTGATAAAGCAGAGAAGACACACAGAGAATCAAGCCATGTCTAAAAATCACCTGAAATAAAGAACAAATTTTAAGAGACTCTTAATAAATATATCCCATTTCCTTAAATATTTTTAAATTTTCACAACAAAGTTGTAAAATAATAACTTCTTATGCAGTTTCATGCAGGATTTATCTAGAAGACATTAATTTTATGGACTTCCTTGAAAAAAATTTGAGTGTCTTACAAGTTCAGACACCATGGGATTGTTTTAAAACTGCATGCTTTCTTCCTTGAGTTTGCAACTTAAAGACATATATTAGTGTGATACATGTACGTCCCACTCTCGGTTACACTTCATATTATTTATTTTTATGTCTCTTTCTTACAAATAGTTTTCCTATTTGGACAATAGATAAGCCACTTACAGAAATTATGTTCTCTACATGTCAGAAGTAGAATCAAAAGCTTTGAATTTGACCAATGTGGAACTTCAGTAATTCATGTTTTGTAACAGCCAGTTCCCATTTCCATTATTCCTGACTGACCGATAGACTGACAGATGTCTTACTTTAGAGATCCCAAACAGACTATTGGTATCTATTTCAGCCACATCTGTTCCTAAATAGCCTTGGCAGCAGGCCACTATGCACTCGGAATTAATTTTAAGTCCTTTATTGCTAACTCTTTCACAGTTGAAATACATCACTGATTTTTTTTCCTTATTGCTGCACTTATATAGAATATTTATAAATTATATTTAAATTAATAACAAGAACTCCAATATACTATATATAAAGTATAGTATACTTAAACAACACACTGATTTTTTTTTTTTTACTTCATTATGAAAATATATATTCAATAACACATTAACCTCTGGATTGCTCCAGAGATCTTACTTTCTCATTGGTCAATTAATTTAAAATATTATGTTTAATTACTCACATTTAACAAGCAATTTTATTCAGATTATTATTATTATTATCCAAATACTCAGTCCAGCCTACATGCTGTTCTGACATGCTGTTCTCTGGAACGTCTTATACCATTCAGGCTAGTACACTACACATACAAGAAACAACTTAAAAAGTTTTTCATAATGATCAAAAGCCTCAGGACTTCACATACCAGTAAAACACCAAGTGAATGCCAGTCTTGCTCCATTTCCTATCTGACAGAAATCTGCTGAAAAACTGCAGCTATTGTAAATTGGGAAATTCTGTGGCAATCTTTAAAAAGATGCTGAAGGCTTTGAAGAAATATCAGGATTAAAAGTTCTCATTCAGCAGCAAAAAACAAGGAAGAAGAGCATAAAGAATACTGAATGGCCCTATTTATACTGAAACTGTTCTGAAATACAAATGATTCCCACACACACTGCTGCTAACTCCCCCAACATGTCATTATTTTTTAAACTTTAGCCACATCAAAAAAAACCAAACAAACCACTCTGAGCGTTTGTTCTTAAATGTAAATATTTCCCCCCCTCCATCATTCAGTCATTCTTATTATCTTATTGGAACTTCTAAAAATCACATATAATATTCAAATCTGTACTTAAGATAGTGCTCTCTGCTACGGTTTTGAAGCAGCATCCAAAATGAGAAGCCCTACAGTTTGGGGCTGGATTATTAATAGAGAGCAAGAAGTCTTGTTTTTTCTTATTTTCCATGATTATATTTATAGCATAGGAAAACCACACAGAATGAAGCTAGAGAAAAAACTAGTAACTACTGACTGCGAGCTCAATGCCTCTTGCACTGCTAAAAGCAAGCAAGTAGCTGTGGGTCTGAGGGTGTCGGGCTCCAGTGAGAAGAAAAGGCTCAGCTGAGCTGCACACCCAGGCTGTAACTGCAGTGCTTCGGAGCGGCCAGCCGAGCCATGCCCCGCACTGCCCACATTCCCACCTGACACATTCACTCTCCCAGGCTCCCCATCCAGTTGCCTGCCCAGGCCTTACGCCTGCCCAAAGCTTTCTTGTAACAAAGAACACACAAAATTCATAATGGGTCACACTTTTTTGAGAGGGGAGAAGAGACTGCTGGAGAGCTTACTAGAAGGTCTGGAGAGCGATCAACAAAGGAAGTTATCGCAAGTCCTCAGCGAGCACAGGTGACCAAAAACCTCTAGAAGACAAAAGCTGCAGAAGTCAGAGAGAGTAAAGAAGGATGTCTGCCTGATAACCACACTGCCAAAAGCTCCACAGAAACAGTGCAGTATGACACGACTGAGCCCAGTGCACAGCAGATGTTACCTGCTTGGGAACTTTAAGCTGGAGCTTTCAGTTCTATTTAGAAGCTGAAGGAGCCAAGGCTGCACAAGCTACCGCGTGTAAGAACATACAATGGGAACCACAGAACTGTGGATGATACATGATGACTTCAGCAAGGCAGGAACACTTCTGGGAAACTATTAGGGGTGGGAGGTTAGGGAAAAGGGGAGAAAGCAACAGCCTGGTAGTTCTCTGACTTGACAGACTGGAGTGACTGCCATAAAAGAAAAGTCTTAACATAGGAAGAATTACTATGTACAAGTCCAAGCAGGAGACATTTAGCATCACTGGCGAAGTGTGAAGACCTGACCTGACCTTTTAGAGCCTAAGGCAAACTATGTTATAAAGCTTTTGGTTCGGAGAAAGCACACTTAAGCCAAATCCCAGTGGAATAGACTTGTCCAGACAGCCATTGACCACCTCCTGTACCTACTGACAGCTCAGCCCAAGCACTGCACTCCTGTACTTCTGTTACACCGAATGAGACCATAACACAGACAGCTCCCCCCAGCACCAGTACAGGTCACACACTTGCAAGGCCCCAGGGTAATTGCTACTGGGATCCACGAATGTGGGAGAGAAAAAAACATTCAAGCTCTGAAATTCCTATCTGACCTCTGCAACTGGAAAGGTAAAACCATCCTGGCCAACTGTATTCAAGATGGAAGGAAAAACAGGCAAGAGCTGTGTTGTATTCATCCCTGCGAGGGCAATAAGCCCTAGGCTGTGAAATTTTCAGCTCCTACTTAGCACTTCTGCAGTCCCAGACAGGCACATGTAGAGCCACACTGACCCAAAGGAAGGAGTCACAAGTATTCTTCTGAATGCTGCTTGGGTAGACTGTTGTGTTCCCACGACATTGTGGCCAGAAGGATAGAAAGGTCTCAGAAACAACCTAATAGTTTTTCCTGTTAAAATTATTGCATTCTCAAAGAGATCCTGGAACAGCCACAGATGACAGAGAGATGGCATCTATACCAACAGAGGAACCGAATACCCCTTTATCTTCAATGTCACTACTCAACATTTAAGAATTTGGAAATTCTTTTGTAAAAACTCATAGCCTACCACAGACTTCACGAAAAACCCAGCACTGGGAAGACACCACTGCCTTTTCCACCGAAGCTAGTAAAGAAGAAGGATATTAAGAGCTTCTCAGAAACCAAAATATTCAACAGCTCAATGCTACATAGTACAAAACCTAATTGTCAGGAACAAAGACATATCAGCATATATTTAAAACATATGCAGTGAAAGCCCAAATACTGACATAATTGACACCGACTTGTCAGTGCTGCTTTCCGTAAGACTCCTGAAGTTCTGCCATCTGCAGTATGTTTGACTTTAAGCACTGCATACTTTATTACCTCACAGGAACTAAGACAGAAAAGCTCCTGATGTCTGTATGAGTAATTGAAGGATAAAAAGCTCTTACGCAAAAGTAGCAACTTGGGGTGGTGGATTTTTCCTAGAAAAAAAAACAAACAACCAAAAAAACCCCACCCCGGAATATATTCCTGACCCCGGAAGCATGGAGCAGTATGTACTGAAATTCATTCTTCCTGTTTGTACCTTAAAATCTTTCACTGGTGACAATTAAAAGACAATCATGGACCCTAGTTCCTGATATATGGCAATTCAAGCTACATTAAAGCAGTCAGAACATAAAGTGGCAATCAAATTAGAGTATCACACATAGAACTAAACAGTAAATAAAACACACTTCAGAACACATACACAGAGACCTGTAGCTTATCCCAAAAGGGAAGGAAGAGAGGCCAGAGTATTGCATAGTCTGCTAAGGCACCCAGACTAGCTCCACAAGAGGAAGGACCGTACGCACATCAGTGCGGCCATCATCACAACTCAACCATCCTGATGAAAAGCAGGAATCTAAGTCCTAGCACAGCACCACATTAACACGGCAACACTATTTGGAAGATATGAGTCAACAGCTGTGCATGGAACCATATTAGTTTGATTTCGGTAACGGTTACATGAAATGAAACATAACTACTTCGCTGTGAGCATCTGAGTATTTCTCTGCAGCAGCAGCACTGGAATCACAGGTTTCCACACCGCTCTTGAGCCTCTGCAGTGCAACAGACCACCTTGAAGAGGAACAGATTATCCTAACACAGAAAAACTGGTACACAGAAAAACTGGTACACAGAAGAAATTTTGTTTCTCTGTATGCTGAATTTATGGGTGCTGGATCTTAACCCATATGATGTTTTAAATTCTGTCCAAAATAATACTGAAAAAAACCTGGTATTTTAGACCTGGACAGGCTAATTGAGCCATACCAGAAGGCAACTATGCTGTCCGGAAACTCTGTGTTCCTGAATGCCACTTTGATTTCCCCTTCACGTGACCACTGGGAGGTCACTGCAGTAAGCAAACACTTTTAAGAGTATGTAGTTTTGAAAGCAAGTTTATGTTTTCACAGTTTCTAGGAGAAAAAAAGACTATTTGGATAATTTAAGGAGCATTCCTTTTCTTCTAAAACTTTTGTGCATGATTTGTTTCACTTGATCAAATCCTTCGTAACAGCACTTTCTCACAGTGTGTTGCTTTATGGGAAAAGCACAGCGCAAGGACAACCTGCCACAGAAGCCTCATCCCAAAACTCAGGCACTTCTCGCAAAACCATACCCGCCTGTATGTTTGTGTATCTGTCAGAGAGAGTAAGCCGAGAAAAGACGATGCAGCAGAAACAAAACCAAATCCTCTTACTGCTGCGCCTGGGGCTAAGAAACCATAACACCACTACCACTTACATTTCATCTTTTTCGTATCGCCCACCAAGAAGTCCAGCACTTCCTGGCGAGAGCCTGTTTCAGGTACAAGACAGCCCTCGCCTTATGAACAATTATTTTTTTAATCACCAGTCACCTGGAAGGGGAAGAGGCACGCCCGACACCACGGACTTTAGTTCACTGCAACCCGGTGTCACGGCGCCTCCCCGCCGCCCGGCCCGCAAGGCCCCGGCCCAGACAGCGCCGCGGGCAGGCCCAGCCCGCCCCGGTTGGCGCCGCTCCCGCTCCCGGGGCCGGCCTAGGCCCGGGCCCGGCTCCCGCGCCCCGGCCCCGCGGCGGACGCCCCCTGCCCCGCCCCGTCGCACCTGTGGGGCTCTCGGGCAGGATGGGGCTCCAGCGGAG
Organism: Falco rusticolus; assembly: GCF_015220075.1. Classification (NCBI taxonomy): domain Eukaryota; kingdom Metazoa; phylum Chordata; class Aves; order Falconiformes; family Falconidae; genus Falco; species Falco rusticolus. The sequence continues at coordinate 49,023,104 of NC_051194.1, forward strand.
CCGCCGGGCGCTCAGCACCACGTCGCAGCTCCTCTTGCTGATCTCGAAGATGCCCCTGAGGAGCGGCTCCTCTCCCGCCTCGGCCGGCGGGGCCGCCGCCAGCGGGGCCACCCTCCGCCGCCGCTGCTGCTGCCGCCGCTCCTCGGGCGCCGCCGCTAAGGAGCGAGCGGCGCCGGCGGCCACCGGCTGCGCGCGCTGCTCCCGCCGCGGGGGGCGGCCGGGCGGGCGCTCGGGCCCGGGCCGTCCCTGCGGGCGGAGGAACGGGGCCGCGTCGCCCAGCATGGCGGCAGCACCGCCGCCCCGCACCACCGGCCGCGCTCGGCGTCCCGGCGGCTGCCAGGGCAGCGCCCGCCCCGCCCCGCGGGCGGAGCCGCGGCCCCCCGGCGGGAGGGCCCCGGTGCCTGGCCGCCCGCCGCCGCCGCCGCATCCCCGCGGGCAGCGGTGGCAGGGGAGCCCTCAGGCCGAGCCCCTGCCAGCGCCGAGGGGACCCCCGCGCTGCCGGAGGCCGCCGGGGCGCCTGGAGCCGGGCCGCGCTGGGCTGAGGTACGGCGCCTCCTGAGCCGGCAGCGAGGGCGGGCAGCAGGCGGGCTCCCCCTCCCACGTTACCCTTACCGCCCCGGGGAGAGCCACGGGGGAGCGCCCCAGCCGCGGGAGCGCATAGCGTGCGCCAGAGCCCCACGCGTCTGCCGCCTTTCCATTATCAGCAGTAATATTACTGTTACTTAGCTCCGGGAAACCATGACGTGAAGTTGCAGTAGCCCTTCCGAGCTAAAAAGGCCAAGTCCTCCCGAAGTTGGGTCCCTCGCACAGCCTGGAGATAGACGCCACGTTGGCACTGGTGCTGTAACCTGGAGCATTGTTGCTGTAAGCCCGGGGTGCCCACCGGTGGCCGCGGAGCAGGGCAGCCAGGCATCAGGCCCACACTGGCGTGGCAGGGGTTTGTAGCAGGTGGGCCAAGGCAGGAGGCCTGCCCAGCAGGTTGTACCGTTATTCCTTGCCCTCAAACCTTAACTGCAGAAGGGGCAGACGGCTGCTTTATTCCTGCTCTGTGAAGTACACGTTTTACAGTTCAGAGGTATGATGGCTTTACTCACAGGTTCTGTAAGATTCACTGACGACAATCATGTTGGAGCTCCAGCATCAGCTCCAACTTGTAAGGTGCTCCTGAGCCTGTAAGGGCTTAACTTGATGGAAAACAGCAAGGGCTTTTTTAGCTCCATGTAATGTCGTGGAGGCTTATCAGTGCATGAAAAAGGATGTTTTTAGACAAGTGGTTTAGTGATTTTATCTTTAGTATTTGTAATGAGACAAATATACAATGTTCCTCTGAGAAATAAAGGAATAAATTAAAAATACTGCCTTTTGCTGATTGATACAAATTACAGTTCAAACCACATGTCAAAATATCCAAGGCTCTTCCAGTGATGTTCGCCTCTCTAGAAGAGAAATGATGTTACAGGTAAGGAAACCTGATTTCTGCAGCCAAACCAACAGATGACTCCATGAGATGATACATGATTTCACAACTGGTAAGCTGCTTTCCATAACAGTTCCGTAAAACCTTGTACCAAACTGCTAATTATGTAGCTGAGAAGACAGTTTTAAGACACATTTAAAAAGTCACTATGGTACAGCTTTTTGATATTTATTTCCATCTATCGCTTTGCCACATTTAAAGCATGCTCTGGATATTTGTTAAATATGCAACCATAACTGCTTTTCAATTTGTATCAAAGCATTGACACAGCTTTCCCTGAAATGTAGCCTTCACCAGTTTGCCTTCCTGAATCATAACATGACCATGTAAAGTTTCTGCTTGCTCAAAGCTGTTAATGTCAATAGTCTTATTCCAACTTTGTGTCAAAATTTTTTATTCCTTATATGATCTTTGTTGGGATATAAATATCTGGACTGTAGGGTAATCAGATAAAATAAAGTACAAATAATGGAAATTATGTGTAAACTGTGGAAGCTTTGTGCAAAATTCTTTTTTTTTATTATTTTCCCTTAAACATAACTGAGTGACAAGGCAGGAAAAACTGCAAGCCAAACAAACAAGCTTGCTTTACCAATTTATCATTCTGGTACAACAGTAGATGGACCAATTATACTTGCGCCTGTTATTTGGCATCGGTGATTTTAATGTGTTTGCACTGATGTCATTCAAAAGGAAAGCTCAATCATTAACTAGGAGATAAAGCACAACATGGAACTGGATATAGTTGAATCAGTTTTGAGGCTGTATACCCTTTATAATCCTCTGCAGTCATAGTGTTTATTTTTGGGACAATTTATTAGCTTGTCTCATCTATGTATAGTATTTATCGTCACCAGATAATGTCTCATAAGGTACAGGAAGACAAAAGCTGATAACTGTCTTAGAACCATAAAATAATGCTATTTTCAGTACCATCAGTGGAAGACTAATACAGTTCTGAAGAGACTTGTAATATCCTTCAACAGATATCATTAAAACTTCTAATACCCTTTTATTGATGTTACTTGAAAGGTGTTTTATATCAGTATCTGTTTAGATAATAAAAGGTAGTAGATAAAAACAACAGGTTTATCTACTACAGCTACCCACAGCTAGCAAGTCAGGGACCTTCCTGCCTAGGACTCACCTGGTGGTACCCGAGCAAGGAAGCCCAGGGAAGACTGCTTAACTCCCCCAAGAATCCAAACTATCAGGCAGGATCACAGCAATAGGGCAGATCTGGACCAGCCATGATCACAGCCAGATCAGGACCATGGCAGAATAGAAACCCAGCATCCTACAGCATCTGAGCTTAAATAGTTCCAAGTCCTGGGGCGGAGTTGGGGTGGGGGAGTTGCAGGTGGGCTTGTCAGGGTTTTTCAGGCTCAGTAGTGCCCCTTGGAACCTTAGCAGTGAGAAGCACAGAAGGAGAAATGCTAAGGAGCAGTAAGGGCAGGTCTCTATAAAGGAAGTGGAGCTGGGAGCCACCATGAGTCAGAGCTGTCTGTGCCCAGCCAAGGTGAACAGAGCTGTGTGTAGTCAAGCTCACATGAGGGTCCAGATAGCTAGATAAACCTGTTGCAATGAGGTAAATCCTACATGAAGCTGAAAAGCAGTCAGTGAGTCAGGTCTGGCGACAGTAACCAGTGTCAGTGCTAGCCTAGCAGCCACTAGGGAAGCTATACTGTCAAAGCAGGTCCAAGGTCAAGCAAGGATAGCATAAGGCCTAAGAGTGAGGGTTTGGGTATGGCCAGGTACAGACATGGCTGCAATATCATGAAGGCAGGTACCAGGGGTGAGAGCCTCTTCTTAAACAGTCCTTGTGGTTTCTTAGAACTTGTTCTCAGCAGTCTGGACCTGGAGGAGATGTTGCTCCATGCCAGGGTGCTGGCCTTGAGCGCAGGTGGACAAGCTAGCAGAGGCGAGCATCCTCTGGGTCTGGTGAAGAGGCAGTAGAAAATAAGGAGGTGAGCTAACCTCTCCTTAACTAGCAGTGTTTTTCTCTGGCTGAAGGAATAATCTCTTGCTGTCTAGATGCTAAGAAGTAGTGGGAGTCTCAGAAGTCTTTTCCAGAAGAACCTCATGAAGGGAAGAAAGAGAGGAGGTAGGGTAATCTCTGGCAGAAACAGCAAGTGAGGGAAGTACAGCTAGTGTTTACGGAAAGAGAGCAGGCAGGTAGAACATGCTATTGGAAAATAAATCCTCTTACCTCAAGAAAAATGGGTAGAAAAATGCAACAATGTCAACAGGCAAGAAATGAGAAAACCAGTTTTTGATTCATGAATAATGTGATGCTGAAGTTAAGGAATGGGATTTAAGATGAGAAGAGATGCTGTGAGGAAAATTCCTTACACCCAGTCTGGAGGATTCAACTGGCCGTTTCTAGTAGCTGGCTTGTTTCAGCAGCTAATGGGGATTTGCTTCTGAAGCAACCTGAATTCTGATATTGGCAGCATAGTCTTGGCTTGTATGTTTTTCTGGCTACAGTGCCTGTTTATACAATGAAGGTTTAGTGTGTAGTCAGTTATACTTCAGCTGTTCATTCCCAAATATTAGCTCTCCCTTCTTATGTTGTACATTAGTACATTCCCTTCTTACATTGCTGCTCTAAAAAAGAATCTTTTGTAGCTCTCATTATTAATTCAGCTCTGTTTTGTTGGTTTACCTTGACTTCGAAGAAGAGACATCAAGCAGAACACTGAACCTTTTACAAAGTAAGTCATAAATTATTCTAAAGAAAAATGGCATCAATAGTCTGTAAAAAAGAGCATTACTATTACTGTACATCTTTCTATATGTCTGAGAAGGAAAGCATAAAAAGAAGAGCAAGTAAGGAAAATAAAGTCTGAAGTTGTGGAGATGGACACATCTCTGCAAAAAAAGAGAACAGGAACGAGTGAAATTATTATGCAGGAGTAAGAAGCTGTGAGAATGAAGTCTGAAGCTGAAAATTCCACAAGCTGAAACTGATCTTAATCAGAACAATAGAAGAAAATGTGGTAATGGGAAGGACTATAAAACCAGAATGTGTTGATTAGAGGACACTTCATTTTTTTTCTTTGCATTAAGGCTGATATGCTATCTTTTTAAGGTAATTAAGTTTTACTCTGAATCTTGTTTTCTGTTTTTCTGTCACCAAAATGTTGGCAAATAGTGTAAATTTCAGTTGCTTCTATTTTATTAATAGAAAATGCTGTTAACTCTATGCTGCAAACTACTACAAGCTAGGGAACTGAAAGCCAGAGCTGGTATCCTATGTTTTACATACCCTGTAGGCAACCTAAATACTTATGAGAATGCTTTCAGAGCATTGTCAGTTTTAATTCTGTATTGCATAGCTTCTGACAGTTTCTTAAATACACAATATGAATTATTTAAGAAACGCTTATGTACTTATTTAAATAGCAGTCTATTTGTAGATCTTCAGCTCACTATTTCGACACGTATTCATGTACTGTGTTTTTCAAAGCTTTTTGTCGCATGGGATTTTCAGCAAAGGGCGGAGTGTAGACCATTATAATTTCTGAAATAATTACCACACAGCCCATCTTGGTCAATAAAAACAAAAGACCAATTTCTGCATGTTTTCACTGATACTATACCAGGCAGATCTCCAAGTTTCATTTCTGTGGGCTCTTCCTCGCTACGAATGAGCAAGAAGTGAGCCAGTTTTACTTGAGTGGTTTTTTTATCTTTAGGTACTTTATACATAAACAAGAGAATGGATTTTGACTCTGTAATTTCTAAAACTATTTGACAAGATGGTTCTTTGTACAGAAGTACTGTGTTGTGTTTGGTTTGCTGGTTGTTTTGTTGTTTTTTTTTTTAAAAAAGGAGACTCATCATATTTTTAATATGTCCAAAGCAATTGTTCAGGTCATGGTGGATCCAGTTTTGATCAGTTACAATACTAAAATGGTTGCAAGAATTTTTGCTGTTACAGATGATAGAAAAGATTTGGTTTACTTGCTCTCAAGACTTAGTTTAGAATTATTTCTATTAATTCCTATTACCTCTGGAATTGTGTATTGCTTTTTAATATTAGTTTATTAAAATTCTGGAACAGTATCTTCTGGAGAAAGCAACACTATGTTTTCTTCTGGTGAATTCAGGATTCTTGGTTCTCCTTGAATCTACTTCCCTTCACTTGAGAAGACCTCCTGAAGACACTGGGCCAAAGCCTGATGTTGTTCAGGCAAGTTTTTCATTGGGGTGAGGTAAAACCTGAGGCTTCAGTCCCTCAGATATCCTGTGGATGTAACCTGGAGTGCCACTGTTTCAGATCCCTCTGCCGCAGCTGGGGTCTCAGCTGTCTCACAGGCAGCGATGGGTCCACAGCCCCCAGACCCTCTGCTCTTGACTCAGAAAACCAAGAAGGGAAAAGCTGCAAATCATGGTTGTTACTCATGCGCTGTGCCCGCAGAGATCTCACCAGTGTCTTCTCAAGCGTACTGGTGGCAGAACGATTTCTGCTGTCACAAGTACAGTATAAAGAAGGGAAAGGCCACTGGTCCCAACAAGCCATAAAAATAGTCGTAGGCCTGTGCTGGATGACCCAGTATATGTGTGGGTATGACTCAAAGCCAGAGTTTCTTCCACATGTAAATTAGATAATCCCACTCTAGCCTTAGTTAACTAGCGATGTGTTCATAGGAGAGGAACAGTGTGAGCAATTCTTTCCTTTGAAAGAGACCTTGACAGACCTTCCTGTGGGAGACGTGAATGGAGATTTCAAGATCTGGCATAATATTAACAGTAAGAAAAAATAAATATCAGGGAGGCATCATAAGCAGCAGCAAAGGGATGGTGGAGGGGAAGATCTCCAATATTTTTTTTATAAGAGTGGTAGGGGGAAAAACCCTAAACTAATTGAAATAACAAATCTCACAAGTGATTTGTAAAATGGAGCCTCTAGTTACCAAAATGCCTAATTAATTTTCCTTATTGGGTTGCTCATAACATTAAAATATTATTTTCTCTAAAGTACCACAGTAGCAAACATTCAGATAACCTAGATAGCTCTTTTAAGTAAATTGCATTGGCTAGAGGTTTTGAATTTTGTTATTAACTGTGGAAAAAGAAAAGGTAATTGAAAAGGTTTCTTGTGGTTTGGAAATGCCTTCCAAATATTCATTAAACATTTAAGCGACTAAATTTGCAGAATATGTTCCTGACATTGGCACTGGTTCTGTGGCATTTCTCTCATCAGATGGAAGTACTGTGTGTTATGCAGAGTGCATTCATGCATAAACAATATCATTTTCATAAATTAAAACCTCCCCTGCAGAAGGAACATCTGTGCCTGCCTTTGAATAAAAGATGGTGGCATGTGAGTTGCCCCTTGACTGACTAGAAGAATCCTTGTGCTGGAGAAGAAGGTGTGTAACCAAAGGCGAGCAAGGCTGGGTCGGCTTGCTCCATGTTATTGGAAAAACTGTCATTAATTCCCGGCCCACCCCCCCACCTCGGGTTAGCTGGGGTGTATTTAGCTGTGTTGCCACTGATGGGGAAAGGTTAATCGGGTGATTGAAAAGTTGCCTTTTGCTTTCTTGCTTTTGGGGTTCAGCAGCAGCCCCGGAGCGGGGGGCGCTGCCCCTACGGCCTCGGAGCGCTGGGGGTTCCGTAGCTATAACCACCTTTAAAATAGACGTCAAGAGCTTGATTTCTCCTGGGGAAAAACGCACTCGCCCACAGGGTGAGGAGCCTGTTAGCGTTCTGCTGGATTCAGGAGAAGCATTTATTTATGATACCTGCGCTTTGCGACAGACTTCCTACGAGGTGTTTCAGGGAACGTCTGAAATACGTGCCCGGCGGTCGGAGGCAAAGACCTGTTGGTAGCTGCTCCGGTCGTAAAGGGGAAGGGCTCTCCCGGGAGCCTCAAGTCCCAGAGCGAGCGGCGCAGACGAGGGCACACACGCGTCTCCCGTCTGGGAAGCGGGACAGACGGCGAACCGGCGCCGCCGGGTCCCGGGCTGGCCGGCGGGGCCGAAACGGCGTTTTGCCGGGGTGCCGGTCAAAGGGACCCCCGCCGGCCCGGCGGGAGGGGAGAGCCGCGGCGGGCGGCAGCGGCGGTGCTGGGCTGGGCTGCCCGGGGGGCGCCGCAGCGGGTGCGGGGCGGGTGCGCTCGGCGCAGCGCGGACCCGCAGCCGCAGCGCTCGGCCGTCCTGCCCCCGCTTCCCTGATTCAGCAACGGCGCGTTGCAGGCAGCCGGTTTCGCTGTAAGCTAACGAACAAAATCCTTCCCCCGGAACCCCCTCAAGGTAAGCAAAGAATCCGCGTCTTTTTTTTTAGTCCAATTTTATTCTACAAATAATAAGTGTTGCACCTTTCATGAGCTATCCGAATAAAACAATAATCCCATAGGAATTACTTACACTAAGAAAAAAAAAAAGTAATAATCACATTTAAGGAGAAATGCAACATTCGACCAAATGTTCAATACTATGTCGTTGCCAAAGGACGGATGTTTCTTCTAAAATCCCAGTGTGCATTACACCATAATATACAGGATTACAAACAAAATTACAGTACAGATTGATTCCAGTTGAACCAGCGTTACATTTCAAACAGCACTTATTCTGGACTGCATTGTACATGCAATAGCTATTGTTCTAATTACGGATTAAATGGTTTGAATTTGTTTCAAACTACCGTACTAATCGACTACAATAGGTATATAGCCCGACTTTAACAACCTGATTAGTTTTAGGTTCCGATTTATAAGATGAGCATATGACAACCACGGATTGTGTGAACATGTATAAAATCATGCATTTATATCGCCTGGAAACATTAACATCTTCAAGTTCTCTTAAAAAAACCCAACCAAACAAAAAACCCAAACAGAAAAAAAAAAAAAACCATAACCAAACCACGGAATGCCAAGGGGTTCAAAGACTAAAAAGAAACAGTGCAAATTGTATGTGATAGTCAAGCAGCTTTCGATTTAAAAAGGATGTTGGCATTTGCTTATAATCTTTATATACAAGTTTGTGCAAGTAATGTGTTGAATTGATATGTTTTAATAGAAAATAAGTCTCTCGTTCTTATATCTTCTCAAGACCTAGGGGATCTGGTTCTTGTCGTAAGGGGGGAAGGAAAAAAAAAAGAAAAGAAAAGAAAAAAAAACCAAAAGAAAAAAAAAAAGACTTTCATGGGAAAGAAATTGCCCGGATTGTGCATTTTTGTTGTTGTGTTGTTGGTTTTTTCTTCTTCAACTATTTGAAAGGAAAGAAGTGCTAAGGCAACATAACTTCTCTAAGCACTTTTCTGCTGGTTTAAATTAGTTAAATTATTTTGTATAAATTAGATATAATTCTACCTTTCCAATATGTATAAAAATTGATGAAGCTGCATGGTTTAAAATAGGAAATTCACGTTATAAAAAGTCATTAAAAATTCTGTACAAAATCACAACAAAATAATTCAGCATGGGAAAGGTAACAAGTAGTAAAACGTTGGTTGAAAAATAGAGATCTCATATATATTTTGTAATTGGCCCATCGCTAGTTTAAAAATTGCATAGATCCTAATTATTGCTTGTGATTTTGTCATCCCGATCAGGTACTGGGCGCGATGCCGGTGCCCCCACCCCGCGCCGAGGGCGTCGCTCCGCCGGGCGGCGGCCGGACGGGGCGCGCAGGGCCGGCCCCGAGGGCGGCGGGGCAGCCCCCTGTAAACAAGGCGGTGGCCGCCGGCGGGCGGCCGGGCTCGGCCCTTCCCCGCTCCCCTCCCGCGGCGGGGAGGCTCAGTCGTGGAAGATGGCGTTGAGCTGGGCGCTGAGGACCCGCTCGTGGTGCGGGTGGCCCTCGTAGGGCGCCAGGCCGTCGACCGGGATCTCGCAGCGGGAGGCGGCGGCCGGGAAGATGGCGGCGTGGGCGGGCGCGGCGGCCAGCGCGGCGGCGGCGGCGGCGGCGGCGGGGTAGTGCATGGTGAAGGCGTAGCCCTTGTCGAAGTCGGCGGCCGGCTCGTGCTTGAAGGAGAAGTTGCCGTTGACGCTGAGGGGCGGGCTGAGCGGGCCGTCGAAGGCGGGGCTGGCGCCCTCGGCCAGGCCGCTCTCGAAGAAGGGCTCGAGCGCGGCGCCGTAGGCGTGCGGCGGCTTGAGGTGGAAGAGGTGGGAGCTGTCCATGGTGCCGTAGGGCGGGCTGGGCAGCCCGGGCGACTGGTAGGGGTACGGGTGGGCCGGGAAGGGCGCGCCCGCCGCCGCCGCCGCCACGTGGGGCGGCACCTCCTGGCTCTGCTCGGGGAGGAAAGTCCGCGGGTTGAGCTGCAGGCAGCCGGCCACCAGGTTGGTGGTGGGCTGCGACAGGCCCTTGCAGAGCGTCTGCACGAAGGAGACCAGGTCGGGGCTCTTGCCCGAGCGCAGGATCTCGGAGAGCGCCCAGATGTAGTTCTTGGCCAGGCGCAGGGTCTCGATCTTGGAGAGCTTCTGCGTCTTGGAGTAGCAGGGCACCACCTTGCGCAGGTTGTCCAGGGCCGCGTTCAGGCCGTGCATGCGGTTGCGCTCCCGGGCGTTGGCCTTCATGCGCCGCAGCTTGAACCGCTCCATGCGCGCCTTGGTCATCTTCTTCTTCTTGGGGCCGCGCCTCTTGGGCTTCTGGTCGTCGTCGTCGTCCTCCTCCTCCTCCTCCTCTTCGTCCAGGTCGTCCTCCTCGTCCTCCTCCTCGCCGTTCCGCAGCGAGTCCTCCTCGGCCTCGGCGTGCAGACCCTCCAGGTCCTCCTCCTTCTTGTCCACCTCGTGCTCCTCGTCCTGGGAGCTCAGGCACTCGTCCGTCCAGCTGGGGGGGCCTTGCGGCTGGGGCTCGCCCATCAGCCCGCTCTCGCTGTACGACTTGGTCATGGTGAGCCTCTGCGCCGCCGAGGGGACAGAAAAGAGCCGGGTCAGCACCGGGCCGGCGGCCACGGCCCCGCGCAGCCACCCGCGGGGAGAAACCGCCCGCGCCCCCCCCCCGGGCCCCCGCTCCCCCCGGCCCCTCCCCAGGGAAGCCCCGGCTGCTGCACGGTGCCAGCGCAAACTTTTAATTGTCTCCGCAGTCCTGCTTTATAATTAAGTTGACATATGCTCACATGCCATTATGTAACTCGCCGATATTAGCGGGAATATAAGAAGATTACGCGTGCGGGATGCAGCCCGGGCGGCACGCCGCGACCAGACCGAGCGAGTTAAAAAACAAACAAACAAACAAAAAAACCCACCAAAACAAAACAAAATCCCCAAACGGCAGCACTTTTACCGAACAGGGGAGGGGGAAAGGCGGGGGGGGTGGGGGGTGGTGGTGGCGGACGGACACCCAAGACCCCCACAGGGACGGATGGCCGCCCGTGACGCCTGTCCCGGCGGCTCCCCCCTCGCCGCCTCCTTGCACGGGGCTCCCGCACCGCCCCGACGGGCGCCGGGCACCTGCTCCCCCGACCGACCCTGCCCGACCCCTCCCGGCGACCCTCCCCCGGTGCCGACTCCCGCCACTGGGCCGTCGCTGGGTGCCCGCGGCTGGCTGGCGACCGGCGTGGCTGCGCGGCCCCCGCCCGCGGTAACAGGTGCGGGACGGGCCCCCGCTTTCCGACGGGCATCGTCCCTCCGCCTCCCGCGGGGGCCTTTCGTCAGGGGCTGCGACCGTCCCCCGGTGGCACCGGGTACAGCGGGGAGGAACAATGCCGCCGGGGTGCAGCCTGCCGTGGGACCGCGGCGGCTGCCCTCCGCGGAGGAGAGGGAGCGGGAAGTTGGGAGGCGCATAGGTGGGAGCACATATATATATATTTAATATGTGTGTGTACAGGGGTACATTTACATGTATATACGTGTGTGTACGGACGCACGTATACATTTGCAGATATATGTGCGTGTGCGCACATATATATGTGTGTGTGCGCGTGGATGGATGGATACAGGTGTGCACGCACACAGCTGCCTGCGCGCACCGGCAGGCACGACCGCCGGTTCCCGTGCCCGCAACACAAACCGAAGCCGCTCCGGCAGAGGCAGGTCCGTCCCGCCCGCCCCGAGCCCGGTAGCCGCCGCCAACCCCCTTTCCCGGCGGGGTAGAAACCCGGTTTCCCGTTACCTCCGTTGCTCAGCCTCTCCTGCGCGGTGACGGTCTCATAACCCCGGCACAGCTCTCCGTGCGAGGGGGCGCCGCGTGATGCTGTTTTTTTTTCCCGACGTTGCGCAGCGCCGGGCTCCCCCGTTATATAGCGGGACCGAGGATGCGCGGCGGGGGGCCGGCACCGGGACCTGGGTACCGCGGCGATCGCCACCGCCCAGCGCGCCTGCGCCCCGCCCCGCGCCCCGCCCCGCCCGGTGGCACGCGCCATATGGCCGCCCACGTCAGGCGCGGCGGCGTCCCGGCCCCCCCCGCCACGTGACACCCCTTATTTGTATGCGGCCGCGCGCCCGCCCGTTGAGCCGCCACGCCCTTTGTGGCCCGCCGGGCGGCCGCCATCTGTCACCGGGCGCCCACCCCCCCCAACCCCCGGCGGCGGAGCGGTGCGGAGCGGAGCGGTGCGGAGCGGCACCTCCTCTGCGCACCGCGCCCGCTCCGCCGCCGCCGGGGCGGGGGCGGGGGGCGCCGTCCCGCGGAGCCGCATTGTTCCCATTGTTCCGCGGTGCGGCCTCCGCGGGTCCCCGCTGCCCCCCCCGAGCATCCCCAACGGGCGCCGCTGACCCCCGGAGCCTCCCCCGCCGCCGCCCCCCGCGGCTTGCTCCGGTGCTGGCGGAAATGGCGTCCCGGGACTGCTGTGCCCCGGGGTCCGCCCCGGCGCCTGGGGCAAACGCAGCTGGGCTTCGCCCGGCTGTTTGGTGGGAACACGCCGGTTAACGGCGGGCGGCAGAGACAGGCGCCGAGCGATGGCTGCGGAGTCTCTAAACGCCTCGGCGCAGTTTGCAAACCCAAACGTCAGAAACGCGCTCTAACGAGGGAGGTCTGTCCCCCCACCCCGGTAACACGGGGAGCTTTGCTACCGGCACGCGTTATCCAGAGATTTAATCCATAAGAAAAAAAGAAAAAAACGTAATTTATTTTCGCCACGTTGGGCTTTAAATGCGAAACCAGTAATTCCCCCCTGCCGAGGCAGATTCGAAAGGTATTTTTCCAGGTCGGGTTATTTTTAAAATGTTTCTCTCCTGTCCGTGACCTACATAGCCGTGGGGCTGGCGGGGCGGCAGGAGGAGCGCCGCGGCATGTTTGCCTTCTCGGTAATCGAATACGAAGGGCCACCGGCTGCCTTGTGTTATTTTCGAGCTGGCCGATTCTCGGTGCGGAGCGAGGGCCGGCAGCGCGGCGTGTGCCTCCGGGCCGGCCGAGCGGGGCCCGCCGGGGTCACCGGGAGGCTGCGGCCCTTCCCCGGGGCACGGCCGAGGGGCAGCGCCGGTGTCCACCCGCCCGCCCGCCGGCAGCGGCCCGAGGGCAGCCCCGGCCGGCGGCGAGCCCCTGTCGGGCCGCGGAGGAGCCTTCGAGGCAGGGCCCGGGGCGGGGATGGCCGTGCCCCGGACAGCTGGGCACTGCGTCCCGCCGAGCCGGCCGCCCCCTCGGGAGCGCCACCCCGTTAACGGACGCGGTTCGGAAGCGGTTCGGTTTCCAACAGGTTTTGAGGGCGCGGGAGAGGGATGGGGCTGGGTCAGCCCTGCCTGGGCTGCTGCGAAATGTCACCCGCGTTTGCATGGGACCGGCTGGGAATGCAGCCGGGAGCGTGGGGCGCGGGGGGAAGCACCGGCAACCCCCCCGGGGGGAGGGCGATGGCGGAAAGCGGAGCGCCGGGGAGCGGTGAGGGCTTTGGGGGTGCCCGTGTGCCTCCGAGCGCGTTCAGCACAGGCAGCTTCCCCGACAGCAAAATAAAGCCAACAAATTGTCGGTAGGCAGCTGAGGAGACAGACAAGTGAAGGGGCAGGCCGTCGGACAGAGAGGCTTACAGCCCGCCGAGCCCGGCGCGGGGACACGCGTGTCCGCGGAGGCGCGGGGCGCTCCCGGGGCCGGCCCGTCGGGGCGGCGGACGGGGCGAGCGCGGCGCGCAGCGGGACTCGGGCTGCGTCCCGCCCGCTCCTGCCGCTGCTCCGGCACCGCTTCTCCCCCCACATCACGCAGGCGGCCGGCTCTGCCATCCCCCCGCGGGCCGTCCCCCGGCTCCGCGGCAGCGTTTTCCCACCTTCCCTGCCTCTCCTCTTCCCCAGCAGCTTGATTTTATCGCGCCAAGCCTTTTTTTTTTTTTTTTTTTTTTTTTTTTTCCCCTCCCTGACCTACAGACTCCTCCTTCTCCATCTGGCTCCTAATTCGGCTTCTGCTTATTTTTCCTCCCGAATCCCTTTTTTTTTTTTTTTTTTTTAACTCGCTTTTTCTCTTTCTTCTCCTCTCCGCCCTGCCTCCCCCCGCCCCGCGGCGCGGCACGCGAACCGCACGCGTCCCAACAAAGCTGCGGCCCTGCCCCGCCGGCTCCCGCCTCAGCTGGTGCCCCGGGGCCGGCTGGCGCCCGGTGCCGCGGCGGGGGCGCGGCCCCTCCGCGGGGCGCCGCCGGGGCTGAGCCCTGGCATGGCGGGGCGGGAGTGGGGTTTGCTGCCGTGGGAGCAACGCTGGGGAAACGCCATACAGTTGTCCGGAGCGCGAAATCCGCTCCCGAGGAAATCTCTTGGGTTTGCGGCATTATCTTAATTAAGATAATTGATTCATATTGCACCTGCGAGAGTGCGGGAGAAGGAAGCCTCCCCAAATAGCTTAAAGCTATTGGAGAGGGGAAGCCGCGCTCGCAATTTAGCGAGTGATTTACTGCCCGGGCAGCCCGGGCTCTTCGGGCTCTCTCCCTTCGCTGTCACGTCTCCCGCTCCCTCCGTCTCCAGCCAGGCACCCGCACAAAGCCTGAGGGGAATAAAAAGAGGAGGGAAAGTGTCCCTAAGCGGCTTCCCTGTCCCCCGGCCCCGCTCGGCACGGCCCCTCCACCCCATCCCAGCCACACCGCGGAGCCGGGACCGCCGGCTTGCGCTCGCCCGGCCGGCCCGGTGGCGGGGCTGCGCCGCTCGCCCCTCTCGGAGGGCTGCGGCGAGAGCGGGGATGGCATCAGCGGGCACCGCACCACGCCGCACCGCAGCGCGGAGCGCACCCCGGCTCGGCACCGCCGGCGGAGCGCGGCGCCCCCCAACCGCGCCCCGGTACCGGGCGGGCGCTCCCAGCGTCCCCCTGGGGTGCGCGTACAGCTGGGCTCCGAGCGGCTGCGAGTGGTTAAGGTGCCTTTTCCACTCTTTTTTTTCTCTTAAGACTCGGTGTATTAATTTTATTGGGCCTTTCCCCGTTAGATAAATGCTGTTGTTGTTTTAATTCTACAAATGTAAACTTCTATTTAGTTAATGGAAAATACATCGCCACCGAGGTTTAATTATCAGCTTTTTAAATTACTCTCTTAGTCAAGTGCACACAATTATGAAATCACAATAGATTTAAAATATAATTCAAATTGATTAAAAAAAATAAATCAGAGAAGTACGTACCATTAAAGCAAATGTCTAAATTGTATTGGTAGGCCTGAGCTAGAATTTAAATAACATCAGCAGTCTTTGCTATCGGTGTCAAACCACCTCTGTTATTAGGAAAAAGGATTCTTATCAGACGGGATTTAGATGCTGTTATAACTGCAAAATCTAATTATTTTTGATCCAGGCATTTACCCCCAGAGTCCCACCTTGTTTAAATAAAGTGTTTTCTTTCCTCTTGAACAAATGCATTTCCATTTGAATTAAATATTGATAATTTGACCTTTTAGTTCCTTTAACTAATCAAAAGGAAAAAAAAATTCCAAATGTAGATCCTAGTGCCTTGCCCTAGTGGGTCTTTCCGCTTGAATAGACACTGAGATTAAATGAGTCAAACTTCCTCTTTCATTGCACTCTCTTTGCACTAATTGCTTATGCAAAAATGCAGATTTGTATTAATTAGTAACTCCACTGATTAGTTCGGTGGTATTTTCACGTAATAAATCATGCTGCAGACACGATTTTTGGCACGTCCCCAGTAGTGGCTCAGGATGCAATAAGTTTTCCATATTAAATAAAATCTTAGCCTAAATCTACCTTTTCGTTGCAGGTACACTGTGTACCACCTGCTGTACACACCTGCTACGGGAAATTACCTTCTGTCCCTGGCAAGCCTCTTTCCTCTCCTTGATCATGTTCTCTTCTTCACAGGGTGTAGACTTTAAAATGGGAAGCATGAATCACAGAACCAAAGGAGAGAAATGTGATGTTATTTTTAACCCTTTCAAATGAATAACGCTCAGTTGTAAGGGGCTGAAACCTATATCAGACACATCTGATCTAATTTTGTTTCTTTTTTTCCTATGCCCAGCCACGCAATCTGCTCTTACAGCACTGTTCACTGCGTGCCCAAATTATCATGCATAAACCCAGTTTTGGGTTTCTTTGTATTTGTTTCTCTTTCCTTGAACTGCAGAGACTGAACTCTTACAAACGTGACACTTGTTAACTGGAGTTCATGTCTCAGTTGGGTACAGAGGCCTCAGCAGCAACAGGACTCCACAGTATTCATAGCGGTATCGACGCCGTACCAAAAACGTCCCTGCTTGCTTGTATCATGAAACCATGATAAAAATCTCTCCAGAGCATACACAAGCTGATGTGTCCAGTGGCTTAGATCTACATGTGAAAAACCTTTCCCAGTCATTTCAAAAATCATCCTAGATAATACCTTTCTACCTGTTTCCCTCAGACAGAGTTGTCTGTGTTTCATACCCTTTCCTTAAGCAAGCCAGCATAATGTATAGGTATGATACATACCACAACAAATGGTGTCGACTAGTGCAGTACTTGGCAAAAAGAACGGGAGGCTTCAAAGGAAATATAAAAGATGACGACACTGGTGCCATTTAATCATAGGTGACACATTTGGGGGCAGATCCTGAGAAACTTTTGCCTCTCTCCTGGCCAAGACTCCCACTTGCGTGAGCAGGACACGGCCACAAACAAGCGTGCAGGATACGGCCTTTGGCCCTCAGTCTAAGCAGTGCAATGGGGTGGAAGAGCAGCAAACACAGGTGCCAGCAGATTATCCAAAGCTTTGCTGAGATTAAAATCTTGTCTCAATATGAGTTATTGCATATTCTCTAAATAGAAATCTCCTTAGTGGTGGCTTTAAAAGGTCTGCTTTTGTTTTCCTCTGAGGGGTAATAATGGTTGAACCCCACACTATGCACGTAATAGCTTACATGTTTGTTCCCTATGGCTGAGCAATCTGAACATTTTGCTAATACTTTGCAGTTCCTGGCAAAGATACCGGTTCTGTTAGTGTTCCTTTATTGAAGAGAGAAAGCAAAAGTCAGAACGCTCTTACAGGGTTATACAAAAAAAGGATCCTGATTAATTTCAGAACATGGTTACTTGTTTTAGCAATATCCCAAGAACAAAACAAGGAAGGTTAAATCAATGATCCACAGGGATGGAAAAAGAGATTCAAATAATCATTAAATCTTATTACATAATGCGGCTTTGTTTTTACCTCTTGGAGTGAGTTCACACCTGGGTCTGTGCTTTAAGTGCTCCACAGTGAGCGGGGCATGATGGAGAATCATTTTCCCATCACAGTGCAGTGTAACCTCTGCAGCTGTAGAACAAAAGCCATCCACTGAAACTCTTGCTAGGTATTTTAAGTGTATATGGGAATATTCTTCATTTTATGCAGCACCACATTTGAGTGCTTACCTTCTTCCACCATTCCTGTCATCACTCACAGTTTACCCCCATGATAGCCACTGGTATTTCACATAGTGTAGAAAATGCCCAAGAGCGTGTGTTGCCGCATATGACTGCTTTTCAGAGATGCTCCTGGGATGCTAATCATCCCAGCTATGAGTGTGCTTTCCCAGCACTTCGCTGAGACATGGTGTGCTCTTTCTGTGTCTCAAGGTGGTGTCTCAACCTCTTAACCACAAAGAACAGGACAAGCATCAGATAACACACTTTGCTTCATTTCTCTCCCGAGACGAACCAAAGAGGTAACATCTTGTCATCCAGAAAGCATCTTTGTTCTCCCAGTTCCTGCAGAGAGTGTGGTTCGATTGCCCTCCATTGGCTGGGGGCAATCTTAGCATTCACCTAAATGAGCTATGGACGTATTAAGGCCCTAGGACTGAGAAATAGCCTGCAGTCACATTTTAAGGACTCTCAAAGGCAAGTGTCCATTAAGATCAAAAGTATGTCTGAAATACAAAATATTTTACTGTAAGTTATTGTGCAAAATTAACTTTCTGTGGTCTTTCAGTAGAAGATGCAAGGGTCCAAGCACTTGGGGCTTGCAAGCCTCCTTCAGGTGCTCAGTGTAGGACAACTGGTGGCCATTGACTTGAAGTAACTCTGGGAGAAGGGCGGACAAGCTGGGAAAAAAAAGTAGGTGAGGGATGTTCTACACGTTGTAGCCTGACAGGTGCCCTTTGGAGGAAGACTGGCCTTAGTGGAGTTCTGGCATGAGCAACCCATGACACAATAGCTAAGGATGTTCTGGCTGGAGTCATCTTGCAGGGAGAAGTCCTGGACACAGAGCTTTAGCCCAAGGCTCTAGGAGAGAATATTTCTGAGGTGCTGGGGCTGAAGCCACGTTCTCTCATGTGCCCAAGTAAACCTTTTGTATTCATCAGTGGTGGCTCTTGCCCAGGAAAACAATGCTCTTTGCTAGTCATCATCCAAGCCCACAAAAAAGTATGTCCTGCAAACCTGTAGCTTTCTCATCAGCCTTCTGAGAGAATTATTTTCTCACTGCTGAACCTTTGCTTGGTTCATGTAGATTCCCAAGAGAGGAGGAACATGCTGGCAAATCGGTGTTTCCTCCACAACTGAGCTCCAGTTACATGCCACTATGATAATATAAATATATGATAATATAAATATTTACTCATTTTGTCCATCTTCACCCTTGTAAGAGGATAAGAGCATCTGGCCCTTTGTTAGTAGTCTATTGTCAGTTTGCTAGCGCATCCACTTGTTTATGTTCACTTGTACAAGAACACGTAAATAACCATCCTCTCCGCTGCTTTGCAGAGCTCAGTCACCGTTGAAAGGAGGTGTTAAAACCTGCCCTCCTGATGGGAGTGGGGAATTCTCACCTGGTCTCTCTTCAGGCGGCTTGCAGAGCTGTATTTGACAGTATGAGATATAAAGCAGCAGAAAAAAACTTTCAAAAAAAATGCAGATTTTCGCATTTCCATACATTTATCCTGGCACTTCACACTGTGATATTTGGCAGAATCTTTTTGGTAATACAGAAAAACTCAAAATCAACAGCCAGGCAATGGAGAATGAGACCTAGCATCTTTTAAAATTGACTAAGTGTTGGTGGAAGCAGAAATACAGCGTATACTGTTAAAATGTATTTTTTAAAGTTCTATTTTAAACTATCACCTGTAGTTCTTCTTCTGTATCCATGTCAACTCTAGGTAGACTGGTGCTCTGCAAAGCTATCAATAAATTGAAGGACTACATGTTCCTTCCAGAAAAAAATTAAAGATTAAAGTTGTCCATGTTTATGTTGATTTAGAGGGAGAAATCTCATTTTAAAAAAACAAAATCCTTCCAGAATTCAAAAGCAACTCTCAACTGTTTGGGGTTTTTTTGTTTTGTTTTGTTGTTGGTTTTTTTTGTTTTTTAACTACAGGTTCAAGATTCACAACAGCGAGAATCTCTACCTCTGAGAAATTTGTATTAATATAATAAATTATTCTTGAAAGATTAAAATGCAGATATTATTATAGACCTTTGGCAATTTCCGTTGGTGTCAGGCATATAATCAATTTCAAAGATAATTTAATTTGTAGCGTCTTGTATATCCACAAGTAGTTACAAGTTTCTTGGATTGCCTTCATTTCAAATTATCTGTTGAAATTCTAGGGCAGCTCATTCACTAGCTGATGTGAACAGATGTGTGCAAGAGCTGTGAACGGGAAGCAGCAGTGCCGCAGAGCCGGGCTGCCTGTCCATCAGCAGCACGGTTTTATTCCCACTTCATCCTGAGAAAACCAGCCAGAATGTGACAGTGTTTAGTGTCAAGCACATGAGGGATCTCAGTAAAACTGGTGTGATTGCTTCAACATCTTCTAGCTCACAAATCCACAGAGCCAGCAGGGCATTATCTCACCAAGCTTTTGAACCAGATAAACACCAGTTTTGCTGCCTTTTCATGTGCAGTCAGATAAATGTAACAGCTTGCTGCTGCTCAAGGTAGGAGGGCACGCTCCTTCTGCCTCCTTCTTTATTTCTCTCTTCCCTTTGCTCTGGTCGGTGTAATTGCTCCATCTCCTGAACCAGATCTGATGCCTTTAGGTTAGAAAAATCCGTGTCACTGAACATGTGACATTGGCTCATGGAAGACCTAACAAACACCTTCACATGTGCAGGGTAAGGGGCAGGAATGTGCAGCCAGGAGCAGAATACAGACAGGGAGAGAGGGGAGGAGGGAGTGGGAGGAGACCCTCACTTTTTCTGCTGCCATGAAGTACTGCACTGAGCCATCACGTCTGGTGGAACTGCACCATTTTCTCCTCTTTTCTAAACCATCCAGGATGGACCTGCTGAAAACATGATTAACAGGCTAGATGAACCTTTGATCTGCCTCAGTCCAGGAACACTGTGTTATTATGTTTACATTATCCCATCTTTCTCCTGGTTTCTAGCTTTGTAGGAGTCAGCCAGAGACAGAAGGGAATCCCTGCCTATCCTTGTCTGTATCTCTCAACAACTGATCCTTGAGACATCTCCAGTGAGGCTGGTCTCCCTGGATGGCTTAAGCCCATGTCCTCCTTCCCACTGCACTGTCCATCTGCAACGTGTTTCCTTCTCACTCCCAGCTCACCCTCATGTGTTACCTGTGTTAGTTCAGTCTGCAAAACAGACTCACAGGTCTGCTTAGATCTACATTCTCAGTTTGAAGAGATGGTAGCTTTCATTCATCTGGGCTACAGCATTGCTTTAGTCAGGAAATAAACTAGCAAGCTCCATGGGGAAGAAAATACCCAGCGAGATACTGATGGTCTCTCACACCAGGTTGGAGGCGTTTCTGTAAAAAGATTCACTAAGCGGTATTTCGGAAAGAAATGTGCAAGGGTCAGTATCAGACTCAGAGAAGGTGGCATTCAGGATCCATCACTGGTGACACAGGATTTCTTGCCTCTCTGCAGATAACTTCTCCTTCCAAGGTACAGCTAACATGACCAATATGCAATCACTTTTAACCATCAGAGTCATGTTTCTAACAACCTTAATGCTAACATTTATTGGATGACAAAATTTAGTACCTTCTAGGAATCCTTTCTATAAACAGAAGAAAACCTCTTTCCTTTAAATGCCTGGAATTGTTAAGGAAACCTTATGTCAAACAAAATGAACTTAAACAAAGCTTTTTTTTGTTTTATTTCCAGTTAACAGCAAGAGAACACATCTTCATTCATAGAATCATAAAATCATAGAATTATAGAACCATTGAATCATCAATGTTGGAAAAGACCTTTGAGATCATGAGGTACAACCAATAACCCAGGACTGCCAAGTCCATCACTAAACCATGTTGCTAAGCGCTATATCTATGTGTTTTTTAAACACCTCCAGGGATGGTGATTCCAACACCTCCCTGGGCAGCCTGCTCCAGTGCTTGACCACCCTTTCAATGAAGACATTTTTCCTACTATCTAACCTAAACCTCCCCTGGTGCAACTTGAGGCCGTTTCCTCTTGTCCTGTCACTTGCTATCCAGGAGAGGAGACAGATGCCCACCTGCCTACAGCCTCCTTGCAGGTAGTTGTAGAGACAAATAAGGTCCCCCTTGAGGCTTCTCCTTTTCTCCTGACTAAAGCACCCCCAGTTCCCTGAGCCGCTCCTCATCAGACTTGTGCTCCAGACCCTTCACCATCGACATTGCCCTTCTCTGGACATGCTCCAGCACCTCTGCATCACTCTTCTAGTGAGGGGCCCAAACGTGAACACAGGACTCGAGGTGGGGCGTCACCAGTGCCGAGTACAGGGGGACAATCACTGCCCTGGCCCTGCTGGCCACACTGTTTCAGATACAAGCCAGGATGCTGTTGGCCATCTTGGCCACCTGGGCACACTGCTGGCTCATGTTCAGCTGGCCATCAACCAGCACCGCCAGGCCCTTTTCCTTTCCAGCCACTTTTCCCCAAGCCTGTAGCATTGCACGGGGTTGTTGTGCCCCAAGTGTAGGACCTGGCTCTTCTCCCTGTTGAACGAACTTCATACAACTGGCCTCAGCCCATCGGTCCAGCCTGTCCAGATCCCCCTGCAGAGCCTTCCTGCCCTCCAGCAGATCAACACTCCCACCCAACTTGGTATCGCCTGCAAACATACTGAGGGTGCGCTCAATCCCCTCGTCCAGATTGGTAAAGACATTAAACAGAGCTGGCCCCAGCGCTGAGCCCTGGGGAACACCGCTTGTGACCGGCCACCAGCTGGACCTAACTCCCCTTAAAAAGGCTTTACTGAGGTCAAAGGCTTTACTAAGTTCCAGGTAGACAACACCCACAGCCTTTCCCTCATCCGCTAGGTGGGTCATCTTGTCATAGAAGGAGATCAGGTTCATCAAGCAGGACCTGCCTTTCATAAACCCATGCTGGCTGAGCCTGAGCCCTGGGTTGTCCTGCATGTGCTGCAGGACATTTCTTTGTGTTAAGATGCAAATTGTAGATCATGTTCTTGACCATGATGTGAGATAGTTTGCAAGGGACTGAAAAGAATCCTTCAATGAAATACAGATACTAGAATATGAAATGAAGTGAAAAAAATAGATTTGACCAAATAATTTGCTTTATACAGGCCACAGAAAAGAAATGGAGCACAACTTCTATACAGAAGTTGACTTAGGCACATTCCTGCTGTGGTGGGGAGATGAATGGCGATGGGGGCAGTGCTGTGCAGATGAGTGGGAGGAGTGGGGGAGGCAACAAAACAAGGTAACTTAAAGCCATTTCCCTGCTCATTTACCTACTGCATTCTCAATCAACTTTCAAATAAATTAGAGAAGATGAAGAATGTCTCCAATTTATATCAGCTGCCAGTTGCCTTGCACAATTAAAATATGCACACCACTGTGCTCCAGGGTCTGCAGGGGCCATTGAAGCTCCCAGCAGTAGCATCGGTGCCTCCTGAATAGTCTCCTTTGTTTGTCACCCAGGATTGTACTACCCGTATGTGGGAGAAGGATTCTGTCTATGGACACTCATTTCTGCTGTGGAATTGCAGCAATATCTGAGCACAAGTTTCTCTTTCTCTCCACCTTCATCTTTAGCTCATCTCAGCACATATATCCTTGAAGATGGATCAGAAATGTTGCTGTAAAGTCAGCAAATAAGGTGACGATAAAGGCCCTTTTCCCCTCCTCTCTGCAAAAATTGTTTTTCATGTCAGAGAGGAAGGGGATGTCCTTTTATTGTACACTAAATAATGCAAATATTTATTAGATGGCAAAAATAAGCAAGCTAGTTCCCCTTAAAAACTATTTTCACATATATTTGAATGAAAATCTTTCTCACATATTGTAAACATGAATGTATCTGTGTATGTGTATGTATCAAAGGATAACAATGCATGGTACAAACAATACAAATCATATGCAGAAAAAAAATCTGTAAAAATAATGACACTAGACTGATGCAATTCTGTTTCATAATTTGTCAGAAATAAATATCTGTGATGACATTTCATCTCCTCACCCCTACATCAGCTTCAGTGCCATGGCCTTCCTGATGATCATGCCTACCAGATGTCACTGAAAGAACCTGTCCTACAGATAGGGCCTAGGAAGAGGAAAAATCAGATTCACAAACTAGCTTTGAGTTTGTGAATATAAAAGATTTGAAAAAGTACCTCTTCTGCGTAACTTTTTCTTTTAGGAAAGACTTCTTTTCTTTTTCATAATTTTGTTCTCAAGCATGATGATGAAGAGGCTAAAAGTCATCCAACCATCACACCTAGTGAATGCTGTCTTAGTTTGGCTATTACCTACAGGCATGTTACCATTTACTTAAGTCCTCTTACCAAAATATAACATTGCTGAGCTTTTAAATACAAGTCTTTATGAGAAAAAAGGGTTTTGCTGGCAATTATTATCTATAAGTGCTGTTTCCGGACTGGACAATCAGGTCGCTTTCATTTGAGCTGTACTTCTGACTGAAAAAAGGCAATTCTGCAACTTCATGTGGAAACATATTTTTAATATTTTAGTAAAATATACAAAGGATTTTCTGGTGACATGAACATTTTCACCTTTTAAAATCATACCTGGTAAATGTTAAAGATTTCTTTGGCTTCATGCTGAATTTCAGTAAAAGCAGATTCCTGTCTTAAAACGCAAAGCAGTGATTTCAGATAGGTTCCTACTGTTGAATGATGGCAGAAAGGGTGTAGATTCTTCAGTCAGTAACAGTTAGACAAGAAGAAATTAACCATAATTTTGTATGGTTTTATTTATTATCAGACAAGAATAAATTAACCATGTAAAATTTTGATGGAAAAGGGTAGTTATTACACAAGATGTAGAGATCACAAGATGGAAACTTTTTCATCTCTTTTTCTCCAATAGCTGTAGCTTCTTGTGGAGACTGATGAAAATGTCTTCAGCATGATCCAAATGGCACTTAAGCCTCAGGGTTCACTTCATGTCTTTTGATGCATCCTTGACCAGGCTTTCTTTTGGGATCTGGGATGGTATAGGACTATTAACTGTTACCAGTAAGCGCTAATGTTAATTACATTAAGCACAATACTCCAGTTGTCCCCCTGTTACTCATTTCTTGTACGTAACCTATTCTTGTTTGGGGCTTTCCCTGTGCTCTAGGAAGACATCTAGTTTTCTTCTGCCTTCATTTAAATTTTAATTCACACCTCAGTGAAATACTTTTATGATTTTTCACATGTAGCTTTCATTTTTCAAGTGTTGGTGGTTTTTTTGTTTGTTTGTTTGATGTTTTGTTTTTTTAAGATTGTTTTTGCATATGATGTTGATGTTTGGTTAGGGTATTGCGCCTGAATGTTTGACTCAGTAAATTACTTCAGCACCTTGCATTTTGTATAGCATGCCTCTTGAAAAAAATCAATCTCAATATATTTTTGGATAAACTTGGTGGTTTTCGTCACATTTGAATATCCCATTTTGTTTCTTTGCTGTCATCACGTAAGAACTGTGTTGGTCTCCGTTTCCCTTGCTAAATTTCCCCTTCTTTTCCAGATGATCATCAACCGAGAGCGGCATTTTCAGCATCCTCCACCTGCGGCTCGGCTCTGGCGGCGCGCAGCCCTGCTGCTGGCGGGGCGGCGGCGGCACGGACCGGCCGGGGCTGCCCAGCTGCTGCCGCGGCCACCGCGCCTGGACCCCGCGGAGCGTCAGGTCGCGTCAGGCAATGGCGGTGCGCTCAGATTCGGGTCCTGGCGCTTCGGCATCGCACCTGTGGGACCGGGACCGAGCGCCGGCGCGGAGCGGGCCGCGGGGAGCGGGCGGCGGGCAGCGGGCGGCGGGCAGCGGCGGGCGGGCATAGCCGAGCGCGCAGCTCCATCTCCCGGTAGCGGGGAACCGGCCGGCAGGCAGGCTGAGCCCGGCCCGGCCCCGCGCCCCCGAGGGACACCCGCCGGTTTAGAAACACGGTCTGGAGCCCTGAGACAGCCCCCCCGCACGCACGGCGGCCCTTGGGCTTGGGGCGGTGTGAACCTGGGAAGCTGAGCGCAAAGTTGGAAAGTGCGGTCTGGGGGCAGGGGCCAGCTTTCTTCCTGCGTTTCACAGCTTTCTCAGAGATAAGCAGTAAACTGGCCCTGAGAACCACTGCACTTGTAAGATTTGGTTTCTTAAATCTGAAGTGGGGGTTGAGGTTAACATTAAGTTTAGGATCTAGGAAAATAAGTGTTGCGGAAGCTGGTTTTCTGCTGGATTTTGCAAAGCCAGGAGGCTGGGACAGTCATATATGGTTGCCTTGTTACATTTGGAGGAGCTGCAGGTGTTCGAGCTCTTGCAGACTGACAGTTACAACTCAGTTTAGGCTTTGGAAAAGGTAATTTGGAAGCATCTTTTCCATTATAGGTGGTAAGGGTGCCTGAGATAACGGGAACATATGTCTGGAGACATTTAATGGCCTTATGCGAACTACCTGAGCAACAAAGCAGTTCGGGTTACATTTAGGAAAACCAGATCCCAGCAAGTTTCCTGTGGTGACTTGAGAGGCCCTCCAAGACAGTCCCATAGGAAGGGATTCAAATGCCTTTATTCTTAACTTCCAGGCAAGTCTTGTGCTCCCTCTTACAGGGTTACATTTACAGGTAGGATTAGGGGCACATGCAATTCTGGCAAGCATATTTCCTTCTCTGGTCTGTAGGATACTCTGAGGCAAGGTCACGGCTGAATTTGAATGTCTTAATTTGCAGGAACTGTAGGTGGCCTTGAAATTTCTTGAAGGCCAAGAGCAAGTGTAACGCTAGGAGTTGGAAAAGTAAGGTTTACAGAGGTATCTTTCTTGCTGTGTTTGGCAGAGTTGCAGTGAGGCCTTTTGGGGACTGGTCTTATGAATGTGGATGCCTGATTCTTAATTTTGGGGGCTGGGGGGAATGGTGTTGATGTGCTTTTGTGAAGGCTACAGAAGAGTGTGAGAGACCAAGTATTGCAAGAGCAGATTTATGTTGTGTTCTTGCAAGGTCTCCTCAAAGATGAGTAAGAGCTGGTAGGAAGTGAAGGTTTCACCCTGAAGTTTTGGATAGCTCTTCTGAAAGTTAGGGTCAAGGTTTGCTTTCTGGTAGCCATACAAGTAAATACCAAGCTGAATTGAGGAGAAGCTGGTGTGATGTTCTTAATTTTGGGGTAGCTTAAGCAACATTTTATCTTATCTATTTAAGGGCTCATGTTTGGTTATGGAGTAGAAGGCAGTGCTACACATTTCAAAGCCCACAAAGGGTAAGTACCGGTAGGTCTGAATGCCTTATGCTTCAAAGCAGCCATGAATTTCTGGGGTTCGGTCAGAACTAGTGTTAAGGTTTGGAAATCTGCAGAAGCAGATTATTTGCAGGTTACTTCAGACTTTTCAGCGGTTTATTAGACGAAGCCTGGTGCAGTCAGCTTGCAGTTGGTGGTTATGGATTTAAAGAGCTTAATTTTTTGGGCAGCAGGTGGTGCTTGGTCTACGTGATCATTTTAGTAGCCATTCCCATTGAACAGCTTGCTATGACACAGCATTCGGTAGTGGGTGCTACGGGCTGCCCATTTGTCACTGAGGGCTTTCGGCAGGACAAGTGATGTGATTATAGGCGTTTGCCGTGTGATCATTGTGCAAATCACCAGGAGAACTGGGATTAATTGGAGGAGGAAGCATTTACATGGTTGCATTTTAAGCAAACCATGATCAGGATAATTATGATCAGGAATATCAGAAATAAAGGGAGAGAGAGCTCTTCCCCCGGCCTCATGCAGTCAGGAAGCCAGCTGACACATTCACGCCTGAACCTGTCTCTGAATAGCAGGATGGGGAATCCACATCCAGAAAACACACACATGGATCAGCAGGTGCCAGTGATTTCCAGGCTTGCACAGACATCCATGGAGTGGAGCCCCCAAAGAAAGCCCCAAATACAGTGGTCTCCAGCTCATCTTGCCCATCCCCAGCATTCTGAGATGGGGCTTTGTCTTCAGTCCTCTCCTTTCCATGGCCATGACTGCTATGATAACATTTTCAGATTTGCACAAGTGACTTGGGAGCCTACACCCCATTTCCAGAGGTGACATAATTAATCAGAAGGCCAAGGATGTGCTCCTACAGCAGCCTGCTGCAGCGGCGAGGCAGCTGGAGCAGCCCCCAGCCCAGCGCAGGCTGGGAAGCCATGGTAACATGGTGCTCCCCCTTCTCCCAGCTCTGCCAAGGAAAAGATGCTCAGCAGGGGCATGCACAGCTACCAGCACTGGCACCAACAGCAGAATGTGGCTGTAGTTAGACAAGACAAATTAGGATATGAAAATCACAAAGAAATAGCTAGTGCTTTGCTGTTGAAATGTACCATGGAAATAGATGGGTTGTGAGGGTTTCTTTGTTTTACCTGGAAGTACTGTGCCTCTCCACTCCTGCTGAAGATTTTGATCTCGGATCAACCAGCACAGCCAGCTTGGAGGAGTAGAAGGATACTTTTCTGGCTTGTCTTGTGTAGCATGTAAAGGCACCTGTAGGTAAATGATAACAGTAAGGGACTGAGAATCTCACATTGCTTGGAAATCAAAAAAGCCATCAGTCATTGTTTTTGCTTACTGCATCCTGAAAAAAAAAAAGGTGGTAGTGTCATAAATATGTAGTTCCTGACAGTTGTTGACAAGGCAAAAGCATGTACCTAGCTCTGCTGGAGCCAGTGGCAATGCCCCATCTCCTCTGATCCAGAGCCCTGAGGGCATGTCCAGGCACCTCAGTGTGTGGCCAGATGATAGGACTCTTCAGACTCAGGCACAATTGAATCCTTTAATACAAGAAGAAAGCTATGTCTACAAGGCTCTGACACACCTACAATAATATAACACACCTAGAAAAGAGAAAGATTTTCTCTGAAATAGCATTTGCCGGTGGCTGCTGCATGCTGTGCCTGTCCCTGTTGGGCAAAGCAAATCCCCACTCTGACTCTTGCAAACATTGCAGCACACGACAGCTGCTGAGTACTTGCATGTGTGCTTGTGCATGTGTAGTTAAAAAATACAGACCCGTTCAAAATGTTGAGAAGTTTTAAATCTAAATTCCTATTTAAAGTATTCCCTTATTGATTGGAAATATATTTTATTTTCTGAAGATGCTAATATTACCCTGACAAACAGGTTCCAGAAACTGACACAGCTTTTAAAAAACTTTTTTAAAATTAACTTGTTCTCATTTAGATGCCAACATTATTTTTTTTTTATGTTTGCTCTTGCAGTTCCTGTAGAAATTTGGCATTTTCCTGATATGTGGTATTTTCAATGCTGACACTTGGTGGTGCTGCAGTTAGTAGGTTCGGATTGCTCTGCAGCAGTTTCTCTGCTGTGGTTGGTTTGTTCCTCTCCTTCACTGGCAGATACTGCTTGGGTGGTTGAAGCCCCTGAGAAAAAACAACTCACATTCCTGATGACCCATGATCCATCTTTCAGCAGTTCTTAAGTTAAGAATAATAACTGAAATAACAGTAACAACAACAACAACAACAATAATAATACAACTGCCTGTATGGTGCACATTTCCTTACAAAACGTAAGCACCATTCTAGTTAAACAGCGCAAATACAGGCATGGTCCAGTAATTGGAAGCATCAACACAGAGGGGAAGCTCCGAAAGGGATCTTGAGAGGTCATGGAGTCCATCCTCTTCATGCAGGAGGAAGGATAGCTGAAGGTCTGCCCAACCATTTCTTGAATGTCAGTGTAGGCTTTATGGGAATACTTCAAATGTTTTTCTGTGTTTGACTTACATGTCTCCCACCTGGGATCTTTGCCTAAGTAAAGACCAGGGGCGAGGCACGCAGGATTTGAGTGTTCCAGTCTCATAGGCAAGAAAGAGTCATACCTGCCAGTGGGCAGTGGAACAGAGATTTGGGCTGTCCCAGCATTTCTGTGGGGCTCATCTGTAAGTTCACAGGTGCCAGAGGAACCACAGGAGACAAGAGGAGCTCTGTGGATGTCCTGCTCTGCTGCTTTGCTCTAAGAGTCTCCAGGTTTTTCTCCCAACAACCCAGACCCTTGGCATGCCCGCTGGCTTCCTTCCCCAGGAGCCCTTACAGATGCTCCCAGCATTAAAGCAGGCGTCACAGGTGATCCTGGAGGGACCAGTAGCAAGGTTTCGCTGTTGTGAAGGAGGTGCATTCCTGCGTGGGAGGTGGGCGATGCTGTGGTGAGAACTGTCTCCCCGCTCTCCCTCTCACTGGCTCAGCCCTCCACCTTCACACAGCAACAGCCTCTGTTTCAGCAGGAAATAACCTGTAGGGACAAATGATCTTAATTATCGGGACAAAGATTACTTATTTAAGTGCAGATTCTCAGTATTAATACAAAAAATAATCAAGATATGTTGTAATTAAATCAAATCTGTTCTTTCCTCCCCAAAGATTTCCCTTTAAATCTAATTTATTATTTGCTTGGTTAATTAGTATTAAAGACCCAAAGAAGTGGTGGTTCACACATGATAAGCATGAGCTAGAGCATGACAGCTATTATGGGCTTCCTGGGAAGTGGTCAGGTTACAGGCTCTGAAAAGCGGTGCTCTAGCTGGCAAAATGCTGTGAACATACACACATCGAAGAAATAAGGTTCAGAAGCACAATGACTGTGCTCCTGCCGAAACAACGAAGGCACTAAGCTTATGCAGAAAAACTGCCTGCCTAGGCAAGAAAATGTGTTCTTACTTGGCGGTACTGTGCGGCGACAGCCTCAAAACATATGGTAGGATCAATTTTGGTTTTGGACAAATGTTTTAATGCTTTTTAACATGCAGGCTTCATATTTCGTTGGTCCTGGTAGATAAAATTGAGCTGCTTGTTACATCCTGCTGCTTCACAGAGGCTGATTTTGTATGTGTGGACTTTGGAGTTGGGACAGACGGAGGGAATTATGTGCTGGCAGGAAAAAAAGAGATGCCCATCGTCATATTGCGAATGGGAGAAATTAGAACACATACCACTTACTCAAGCTCTTTAAAAAGTTAAAAAAAAGGGGGGGGGGCAAAAAGTCTGGAAGTTCCTTTCACTATTTGAACAGAACATTACTTTTCCTCCAGAGGAAAAACAGGTTAGTTTGTTTGTTTGTTTTTTCTTGGTTTATTTTTATTGTAGCAGTAATGCCCTCTTTCTGTCAATAACTGAAGATTGGATACATTTTCTAATAGAATTTTTGTTTAACCTTTGCCTGTGGAATAAAGCTCATTTTCCTTTGTACCCTGAGGTCTGTCCTTTTTACCAAAGGATTATATTACATGTGATTTTCCCCTGGAAATTAGAGAGCAACCCTGCCTCTTCTGGGAAGTGAGAGAGTAAAACCGAGTCTGTGTGACATATTGCAAAGGTTTTGCTGAACTTTCCTTCAGAATTGTTCTCCAGTTTATTTGAAATCAGCTTTAAAGTCAATGTCAAACGCTGCTTGAGCTCTCTTATTTCAGTCCAAATTATGCCTAGTAACTTGCAAGTCATTAATTGACAGATGCATATTTACAGATACACTTGTATATCCTGTTACTCCTGCTGAAAGTCCCTTAGCATGCCATGGGAAAACTCCAGGAGGATTTTGCCACCATTCTCTAAGAACCTGTTTCCAGAACTGATTCCAATACTTTTGTCAGGAAGAAGTATTTTTTTGAAATGTGCTTTCTACTTTTATTCACAGAGAGATATATACCTGTTAAGCACAAGTACATAAGCATTTCTTTCTTCTTTACATGTGTGTCCCATTTAGTCTTGTCAGAGGATGGATTTGATTTAGCCACTCCCTGTGGGATGCTTTTCATCTCCCGGGGCTGGATGCAAGCTGGACCTTGCCAAGGGAACTGAAGCCACAAATCTCATGAAGAAAAATGAGCAAGTTCTTTGTACACCACGTGCCCTGTGCTCACATAGCTTAACCCAAACTGAGCAACTCAGCAGACAGTAAAACTGGATGTTGGGAGGATCTTGCTCAGCTGGAGCCCTGAGATGGCCAAGGTGCTTCTGCATCTTCTTGGTGCTGTTACTCTCTGGCAGGGGCTCTGTCTTGGTCAGGGATGCTCTGGAGAGAGCTTGTACCTCCACCTGGGTTTGGGTACAGACAGATTGTGTGTTTATCTTGTTTTGTATACTCATATCACTGAACTTGTGATCAAAAATATTTGGGAAGAAAGTAAAGATTGCATGGTTTTAGATTTGAGAAGGTGAAAACTGTGTTAAAAATATAATTTTATTAGAAAAAAAAATTAGATAGCAAAAGAAAAGTGATTCATTCCCCTTTGAATGAGAGCTTCATGACGAAAGGTATGTTTCATCATGAATGAAGAAAAACTTGCCTTAATCTGCCACCTAGTAATTACTGAGTATAAAACATATGCACTCAGGTTTGAATAAAGAACAAGAAAGTGTCTGAGAAGGACCTCGGATCAAACCTTACTGTAATATTATATATACAAATAATTTTAGAATTATTATGGTGCAAGCCTTTCTGCAGGGTTACAAGAAAGCTGGTGTCAGTACCCAGCTAATTTACAAAGCAGAAACTGACAGTAAAGAACTAAACGTTCTTCCAGGATAGACAATCTAATATGTAGAAGACAAAGGGAAGTGGATAATTCCATTCAGAGCCAACATGAACGCTCCCTGAGGAAGCTTTGCAGGCTGGCAGACGACGGATATAGTGGCACGATCCTCTCAGGAGGAACAGCTACATCCAAGCACTCCTTCCCAGACCTCCTGCACGACCAGGCACTGTGGCCCAAACCCAGCACCTACATCTCTCTAGGTTGTGCTCCCCCTGCCCGAGCACAAGCTTTATGATTCTGCTTCATTCAAAGCTTTCCATGAAAGATGTAAAAAAATGCTGTAGGAGATGCTGTGTCTGGGTGGACACGTCAGGAATACCTCGTTCTGCCGGAGCAGCTCTGGCAGCTGCCAGGCGTTCCCACACCCACCTTCCCTGTGGTTGCTGGTCTAGCCTCTTACTGCTGCAAAAAGAACAGCTGTGGGAGATAAGGTCTTTTTCCTGTGTTGCTGTTGTTTATTGGGTTTTTAAATTATTTTTTTTTAATGTAATTTCTGGCCTAGCCCCATGATTCATACAAACGGTGCCCAACAACCTCAGTGCATACCAGTGACAGAATTGGTTTTCATAAATTACTGCACATAAATACATACAAATGCCTTTTTAAAATGTCCTGGTTCTCGAGACTTCACTGTTATTGCTTCATACAGAATGCAGTGCCCCTAACCAGGGCTGGAAATAACGCGGTTGACTGAGGCCCGTATGGCTCAGTCTGCAGTGTTTGCCGCCTCCAGACTGCAGGGAGGTACCGCCAAGGCAGACCTGAATCTCCCCAGTGGATTGGTCTCTTAACTGCAGCACCGTCATATTTCCCACTTAAACTTTTCTTTAAGACCTTCTGCTCCTGCCTTATCTGTGTACCTGTGACTTAAAACCTGACTCCTCGAGGCAGGTGATTTTATAGCTTCAGCAACTGGCAGCCTGTAAGACACAGAGTTTCTGTCAAACAGGGAAAGAGTCCCAGCAGCAGGAAGATTTCTGGAGGGCACAGAAACTTTCCCTGATGTATTTAAATGCAAAAAGCTTATGTGATGAACTGCCAAGGCCAAGACAGAGGAACTGATTTGTACATCTCATTTTTCTCCACGTTCCCAGGAAGAGCTTGGCTGTGGTCATGGGTGTGAGGAGTTCTGGGACAGGCAGGTGCACCTTGTGCTAAGAGCTCTCCAGCCTTTCAAAAAGGGTAACTTTTATTAAAGCATAGTCTGGGTGCTGCTGATGAGCAGTCAGGAGGTTTAGACAGAAAACTTTCCTTCTGGAAGTTGTTTTGCTTGATTATTTTTGGTTTAGACCTCATTTGCAGGCTGCTAAAGTGCACGAAGGGATTGTGGCCAGACGCTTTCTTTGTGCTTTGTGCTCTGACTGAACCTTGTAAACAAGCTATAACCTTCAAAGTAAATTCTGAGTTGCTTATCCTGGGCCTCCTCTTTTTGGTTATTTTGGGGTATTTTTGTTGGTTTTTTTTTTCCTTCAGCTGCTCAGGACTTGAGGCTGTTGCTTGTTGAAACACAAATTTATACTTTTCCCCTGTTCCCGTATTTCTTTCACTTTTCAGGAGACAAAACTTGCAATTATTTTCTACTTTAAATTTCGTTTGCTTGCTTGTTTTTAAACTGCAGATTGAAAAAACAGTTCTGCAAATTCCCAGACCTTTTAGGGTGTGCGCATTTTTGTACACGAAAATGGCTGATCGGGCTGGCTCTGAGCCTGTTGCTCTGATGTCAGGGTACCTGATCCCTCGTCCTGTACTGCCTGCCCAGTGCCCACCACAGAGCCTTTGTGAAAGTCACACTGCAGGGAGAAGAGAGCCCGGGATCAGCTTTTTCTCCTGCAGGAGGTGTGTGCTTTCTCTGCCTTAAAACCGTACACTTCCTACCATGAGAGTAAATGCAACCTTGATGATTTTTCTCCTCTAAAAACTTAGTTTATTATAGATTAAAAATAAAAGGTTCAGCTTTGTACCTATTCTAAGCTTGAAGCATATATAATATTTCTCCCAGGCAAAATGAGTCAGCAGTGGGCCATGGCTGAAGGAACAGCATATGAGACTTTTTGATGAAAACGTCCATACATACTTTTAGCAGTGATTTACAGCTTCCAGCAGGACATGCTCAGGACCAGCTGAGGCTGCCTTACATCCTGTGACTGGCCACATGGCATAGGGGCACCCAGGCTGTTTTGTGTAGGGGAAAACTCGGGCCTCAGAAGCGCTTTGTGCACCACCTTGGGGTCACGTTCTTTGGGCCAGCAGCTGGGTCACTGTGGGGGGACTGCAGGTGGCACTTGCCCACGCACCTCTCCTCACGGTGGCTGCCCCGTTCTCCTCTGGAAAGCACAGCCGGGGGCTGGTTTAGCTTTCTCCTCCAAAAGAAATGTGTGCTTGTTGCCCAGGAGCTGGGCTGGCGGAGCTGCCAGATCCCTTGTGATGGCGGCCGGCTGCCAGGCACCAGGGCATGGCGATGCCTTCCTCGTGCTGAATGGGAGGAAGAGGTGGTGTGTGGGGAACACCCTGTGCTGCCGGCGCGGAGGGGCCGAGGCAGCGTGCTACCCACAGCGTGCCACCCACAGCGTGCCACCTGCAGTGTGTCACCCACAGCGTGCCACCCGCAGTGCCTTGGTGCACCCTATTTCACCCAGCTCAGCAATCAGGAGGCAGCTCTCAGAAGTGCTCACCAAAGTCAATCAGCAGCCCTTGCTTTTGCATCCCCCTTGTGTGGCAAAACCCGCAGTGGTGGGTGTTGAATGAATCACAGGTGCGGGACTGCTCTGGGGTGTATGCACTGTGTGCCTGCTCTCAGCTCCTCTGGCTGTTCACCCGGGATCTTACAGCTTGCCCTTTCCACTGCCTCATGCAGCTGTGGAAAACAGAAGCCTTTCCTCCTGAGGACTGTGTTCTTCTTTTATCCAAAAATACACATCACGCATCACTTGTGCCGCTGTTGCTGCTGCCCATCCATGCCCTTCTAGAAAGGCTCCACTTGCCCAGTCCCTGCTTCTGCTGCTTGATATTCTTAGCCTGAGAGACTTGCTGGAAACAGGCAGTCCCCATAAGCAGTTTCCTATGGACTTGCTTGGATGCGTTTGTGTCTGCTGAGCTGCAAGCTCCATTTAAAGCAATTTTCCATGAACAGGGCATTCAAAGCATCCCTTTCTGGAGCGTCCTCCCAGGTGTCTAGCACGGGGTGGCCTCTCATGCCGCCACATCTCTCATCCAGGTCATTAACAGGCCTCTCCCCTGTCCTGTGAAAGTGTGGGAACTTGATTTTCTGCCCTCTCTTCTAAATGGGGCAGAAATAAGCCAGAGGCTCAACAGCAACTTGGGAAGGAGGGGAACAAGGTGATGGTGAGCACAGACCCTGGTTTCCTTAGGAAACCAGCCTAGCAACAGGATGAATGTATATAAAGAGGCTTACAATTTTATCTCCTTTATGATAAAGCAGTGCCATGGAAAGTAGCTGGGTACAGGGAAAGAGGCTTTTCAGGACATTAAGTTTCCTGTAGTGTTCAAGCAGGGACAATGCATTTCTTAGCTGGGTAAAAGGGCTATTTCAAGCGGCCTTTCCTCCCCCCGCAAGCCTTGCAGCCCCTCCTATGTTTCTGAGATTGCATCTGGAAGGAAACAAAAGATGCAAACACCAGACCCAGTGTGTTAACTGAAAAAGATATTTTTTCAGTCAAGCAGATGGCGAATAGAAACCTACCATAGAAACCAGCTTACGCAACTCTTCACAACCCATGTGTGCCTGGTAAATATGAGCCACCAGATAGAACAGCGAGATAGAGCTAGGCAAAACAGCTTGTGCTATTAAAACAGTGAAGTAAGGAGCATACAGTGATTTTTAATGAACTTGCAAAGAATATATAAAAATACAAAAGCAGTGATGTAACCCAAGTGTTGCTTCAAAACCCTACAGTTATGGTTTCTGCCTGTTTGTGTGGCCCACGAAACCCTCCACATCAGCAACAGTGATAGGAATAAACCCTCAGTGGAAGCACGAGTCAGCCAGAGGTGAAGGCGCGCGGCGGCTGCTGGAAGCTGTGCAGGCTGCGGCTCGGCCAGAGGCACAGTCGGAGCAAGCCAGCCGCAGCCTGGCTCTGCTCAGCTTCTGGGCGAGGGGGAAGCTGTAGGAGAAAAGAAGAGGAGGTGAAGCTATGGGGGAAGCAGAAGAAAGCGAGGCTGCAGAAAGCACGAGGCAAGCGCCCGCTGTGCAGACGTGGTTGCTCAGAGCTGGGTGCCGCAGCGCTGTGTGGATCATCCACAAAGGGACTTTTGGAGCACGCTGTGACACCAGGTCCCAGGCAGACATCAAACAGCACCGAAACCCAAGGCTATGGCACCATGGCTTGTCCCCGCTCCTTCCAGCAGGATGGTCAGGAGATAAGGGAGGACGAGGGCAGCTGAAGGAGAAAAGGCAGCTGGGAGATTTGTACATCTTATATGTCACAGCATCTTAGAAGTTAATTATGTGGATTAGATGTTTACCTTGAGCTGTAAGACAGGATTTAATGTTTGATGGCAGACAAGTTCAGCTAGGATATTCAATGCGGTACATTAGCCACCTTCTATCTGTTCAGGCTTCACCTAAAGATTGTGGGTATTCCATTTTAGCTCACCTGGATCAGCATTCTCAGTTATTATGGGCAGAAAATTATATACAATGTTTGAATTTTCCTGAAGTGTTTAGAGGGTATTTTCTATTGCTTGGATGACAGAATCCAGTCTGGCAAAGACTGGCATTTGAACTTTACATACTGTGAACAAACCTGCTGATGTTACTCTTGGTTTACTAACTTCTTTTCCCTAGATTTAAAAACTTTTATTTAAAATAGTCGCTTGAGTTTCTCGCATGAGTTGCAAATACTGACAGCAGCTCTCCCGTGTCCACTTCTTTCCTTATAGAATCGTATTTTTGATTGACTTTCATACAGAAGAAGCTCCCAGAGGAACTCTTTGAACCATATGGGTCCTATCTTTTGACATAACAATTATTGCCTGATAATAACACAATAGCAATAGCAGCATGTTTGGGAATCAACAGTGAAATACTAATGAATGTTAATGCATTGTTTTAATTTACTACATTTGTTTTGTTGATGTACTTATTAACCTTCTGGTCTGTGGTTAATAAGGCATTCTATTTTAAGGTATTATTATCTGGGGGAAGAAGAGAGAAACAACACTGATGAAGTTAGACAATTTGTTCTTCGTTTCATTCACATTTTGCTTGGTAATTGACAGCAGATTTTAACCGCTAACCCGTAGACTGGGGGGATATTGATGTTATTTTAATAGCACAGTGACAGAGGAACGGTTTTAAAAAGAGAATGCACAGCTTATTTTAGCTGTACAAAAGGACATTATGGCCAGGAAATGCCAGGCATTGCAGAAGGCAGCCCGAAGGGCTATCCTGATCACACAAGCTCCGCACTGTGCTGAGCGCGCACCCAACAAAGCCAGTGGCCGAGGCAGCCTGACTGCAGGACAAAAGCCAGTGACAAGTGGAGCACAAGGCTGTTCTGTAGTGCTCAGATGACTGCGTCCCATGGGGGAAGGGTTCTTCCTCCCTGCTTCAAATCACTGCCTCCCGATTCTTCTTCCCTTTTGTTGCCGTGCTCTCCAGCTCCTATGGCCATACTGACATGCGGCCCGTTGGTGTCCACTGGGCTGGGTTCAAGCCATTTAACTGCAGCTTGTTGTGGGATTTCTGGGTGCTGGAGGGAGGACAAATGGATTTCATTGGGAAAAGGAATAGCCTTAAGTCTCTCTCATTCTAGAAATGTTTTCTGCTCTGGGTGAGATTTACAGATGTATCTGAAGGATATATTTAAGGGTACAACTTTCACTGACAAGTAGTGAGGTTCATGTTTCTGAACACTTCTGGCCCATTTGAAAGTCTCTCTCTTAGTGGCTTTTACTGCCATGGCACAGAAAGCAGCATCCCTCACCTACGTTAGCAAGGAAAATACCCTCAAAAACTGGAAAGACGGAACCTGGAAGGGTATTTTCCAACCTCAGACTGCATGTATCTGCTACAGCCCCTGCTCCACCTTAACAACAACCAGCCCCACCTGTGACCCACATGCCCCTGCCTGGGGCCCTATTTAAGCACAGCCAGGGAGCACTGTCTCTTCCCCAGGTGATGCTGTAGGGTACTGCTCTCCAGCCCTGATGGTTTTCTGCTTTTGCGCTAGCTAAGACCTTACCTAGGAGGAAAGTTGTACCTCTCCAGTGCTTTGGAAAGAAAATGCACATTAGAGAACCGTTTTACACTTTTGTTTCCTAATTAATCCGCTTTATGGGTATGAAGCTTGCACTTTAGTCCTTGAATTGCATACTTCTGCTGTGTTTTTTTTGGAAGAGCCGAAGCATGCTTAAATTGTATTATAATATGTATGTCTAATACCCTTGAATTAATTTGGAGACCTTTCTTATAAGCCTTCCCTGTAATTCTATCAACAAGATGCCTAACAATAGCATTTGGTGTCTGGCTCTTAGCTGTAGTCTCGGTTCTTCCCAGAAGAACGTTTTTTATTTCCCATTAAGATTTCTTTTAAAAGTTTTTTATTTTAAAGAAGGGAAAAATCTCTTGCATGTAGGGTAGAAGGGCCTGGATTTTGTGTCACTATTTATAAAAGCATGTATGAATGCAAAGCAGAACTTGCCATTTCCAGCAGTTTCCTCCTGTACTACAGCTGAAGGAAGGGGATGAAAATAAACAGCAAAGGTAGGAGGGTATTTAAATCCATTTAGTCGCTAAACTGTTTTAGCCATATTTTCAGGTACTAAATATTCTGTTGTCTGAACCAGGAAAAATATATTCCTGAATAAATTAGGCACTCTGAAAGAAGGTGTCCCCTTCTTCATGGGGTCTGTATTTGAGTGTTTGTCTTTAGTGACCCTAATGGCAAAACCCTACTCAAGCAGTTCTCTGGACAGCATCTGTGCCCCTGTCTCAGGCTTGGGAACTCCCCCCAAAAGGCTATTACTATTTAAGTAATAGCACCGGATTTTACATTGAGACTGCAAATTCTGGGACAGGAACACACATTCGATATTCATACATGGGCTAAACACAAGTGCCTTGGATATACTAGAGGTCACCGGTTTTTTAGTGACTGTATGCATACTAAGGCTGTTATTTCTGTTACCTCCTTCTGTTCATAAATGCCAGCAAGAGAATGAAGAGGCTAAAACAGAATCACTTTAACTTTATTCATTACACTGGACTCCCCTTTCATATTATCCCTTCTCACTCCTCTTTCCTCTGAGGCAGCTGTTTATTATATACCCTGCTGGTGCAATAAATGAGAAAAACAAGGTCCACTTGTGCTGACTAATGCAGAAAACCCACAACTTTCCAACAGTTGCAGCGGGAAGGAAAGATATCTGTGTGTTTCGTCTCTTGGAACAGTGATAGCTGCAGCCTGAAAGTGTTGGCATTTGGTCTGTGCTCAGGAAGTCCAGATGGGCTAATCTACATAGGCTGCCTACAAAAAGCAGTCGTACTGTCAAGTTCCCATTCTTATTACAAATACAACCACTCTCCAGAAAACTTCAAACCTCACACGCAATCGAACATAACTCTAAAATATTTAAGAACCTATTTTACCCCATAAAGTAATTCCTCTAAAAGGAAACATACAATATTTATTTTGAAGTTTTTTCCTTTGAGTCTTTTAGGTATGTGTATTATACAGCTACCACCTGACTTTTTTTTTCAGAGCTATGCACACAGCATGTTGCCTTTTCTTCAAAATGTTTGATTTCTTGGAAGCCATATTGATCCATGGTATAAAAACATGTACAATTCAGTATGTTTTCTTGTAATGCCTTATTCATTTCTACCCAGATTCCAGTGCCTGTCTCCAAAGCAAGCCTGGTACAGCACATAAAGGGTAGGCTGATACAGCATTCTTTTATCACTGTTCAAAGAATCCTCCAGGTTTTTGAAGATCTGACCCGAATCAAACAGTTGCAGTGCAGTGGTGTTATTGATTTGTTCTATGATATGCCAGGTTGGGCAGGGAAACATTTTAAGGGTCACTTCAAAGAAACCAAAATATACTCTTTTGAAATTACACTCTATAGGAAGGATGCTGAAAACATGGCAATTCTGGCTACTGCAAACCTGAAATTAAATCTCATAGGGCATGGAGTTACGTGAATAAGAACCAAAAGGAGCTTGTGCAAATCCCTGTGAATTAAAAGGCTAAAGAGAACATGTTAGAATCATGACAAATGAGTGGATAGTGGGCTGTTTGTGAAGTGGGAAGGAAGGTGAAAGAGCTGACTTTGTCCTGTCTTTAAGATAAGGCTAGATTACATATTTCACATCTTATTATTTCTCTTAATAGTGCTTAGAAAATAGATAAATGTATCAGTAGACCTCAGATAATGCTAGAAATGTAGCCTCATGTCTATTTTCTTGAAGTCATAATTTTTCCTGTCATCAGGACTGAAATGCGCAGGTTCCTTAACTGTGCTTTTTTGTGTGTGGACTCATTTTTTTTCCCGTTTAAATGTTTGATAAAGATATCTCAGTCCAAAGTCATTCTTGGATATCTTTGAAAACAATGAGGTTGATATGTGGATTTCACATTCATCCCACTGCAAGGGAAAGTCATCTTTGCCAAGATCAAAGCTTAATTTTTTTGTGATGTCTTTGAAGTCTGGAAGAAAGTGAGTGGTCCTGGAGATCGAGACAGATGTCTGCTCTCCAGCAGCTCCTCTGCGTGTTTATGTTGCTCAGTAGTTTGACTTCCCACATGCTTTCCTCCTGTGAGAAAGCGGTGTAGGGAAGTATCAATATCTCACTTGGTCCTGCTGTGTAATAGTGTGCAAGCCACTTGGCTCTTTCTTAATTTCCTCACTTGGAGGAAAGTTCCCCTGATCTGAGTGTAACTCTAAGTACAAGACAACTGTGAAACACCAGCAAAAGGGTTTATAGTTCCACTAACTGAAATGGGTTTGTGCAGATTTAGACTTCCCATAGTATTGGTCTGGTGATCATATTGGGCTTGGGAGGTAACCAAGTGTCATAAAAACCAGACCAATATAGCCAGTATGACGTATTGTAGGAGGGAGTCAGTAGAAGGAAAAAAAATGCCTAGTCAAAACAACTTCAGGAGTGTTATTACCAAACAGACTGCTAAGGCGCTCTCCCATCAGAAAGGGATGTGACAGCATACAGAAGTATTATGTCATTCACATCTAGAAAAAGAAAAATGTGTTGTTTCAGTCCTGTGACAGCTCTTCATCATTGCTATATATTATGAACAAATGTCATCCTTTTCACAGGTTTCTCCAGGACAGCCAAATAAACTGGGTGTATTTATAGTCTCTTGAAGAATACAGGCACCGGTATTTAAAGTGCAGTTGGTGATTCATGGAAAAACTGATAAACATTAATTTCAGAAACAATGGTACCGAGCGCTTGCATTGTGTTCTCCATAGCTGCCGTTTCTTGTATCTTACCACTTAGTCATACGTCCTGAAACGCCCAGAGATCTTCCCTGTGCTACGGATCTGTGTGTGTCACGATACCACTAATCTTTTTAGATTACTTGTTTTCTCAATGTTATACTTAACATGTCTGCAAAGTAATACTTCCGGCTCTAAAAGGTGAATTTGTGATTGTCTCCACTGAAATGCTAGTAGATCAGCACCATCACAAAAATTGCTACTATCGTAAGTGACACCTGCTTTGGGAGTTTTACAGAGCTGTAGGAATTAGGCATGAAAATAATTTAACCCTAGGCTGGTTCTTCAGTATTACAGCTCAGGTTTGTTTTGCTTTTTGCTGCCTGTGCCCTGGCTGTCCTGAGTAAACCCAAGATGCCAGAACAGGCAAACCAGAATTTTTTCCTAGGCATTTAGTGCTGTGAAAAAGGTGGTGTTTTTTACTTGAACTAATTTCCTGAAACATTATATAACTTTTGTTGTTGAGCAAAGATAAGAAGCTAAACACAGTTGGTACTAATCTCGCCTTTAAAACAATGAGGAGAGATAGGCTGTACGTTAGAAAAGTTAGAAAAGTTAGAAACTGTAATTTTTTTCATCACATTTCAATTCAATGATAATTTAATCCTCTGAGTTTCCAAAGAGTTGTTGCTAGTGTACTCCTCTGAATAAGTGATTACAGGTGGGAAAACAGGGATTTAGAAAAGGGTCTGGCAGGAATTTTTGTTGTGGTCTCAAAAAATGAGAAGAATTGTCAAGGGTTTGGTGATCTAATTCATGTGGGATAGAAAATGCCTTGGTGTGTGCCCTGCCTTGGAACCTGGGTCCCTGGCTGACAGATGAAAGCATTCATGGGGGAACATGCAGACTGAGGGAATGGGCTTTTGGGTACCTTTTTGTAGAATAATCTCCCTGGTGGTACAAGATGTCCTTCCTGAATCTGGAAGAAGAGGTTTTGGTTGCTGGATTTCCCCATGTGTTGAGTGAGTGCTGTCACTGCTGAACAAGGAGCTGCAAAGGCCCTTTCCTGTCCTCTTTTCTGTGGTTAATGCATAAAGTCATAGAGTCACTTAGATTTGGAAAAGACCTTTGAGATCATCAAGTCCATCACTAAACCATGTTGCTAAGCGCTATATCTATGTGTTTTTTAAACACCTCCAGGGATGGTGATTCCAACACCTCCCTGGGCAGCCTGCTCCAATGCTTGACCACCCTTTCATTGAAGACATTTTTCCTACTACCCAACCTAAACCTCCCCTGGTGCAACTTGAGGCCGTTTCCTCTTGTCCTGTCACTTGTTATCCAGGAGAGGAGACAGACGCCCACCTGCCTACAGCCTCCTTGCAGGTAGTTGTAGAGACAAATAAGGTCCCCCTTGAGGCTTCTCCTTTTCTCCTGACTAAAGCACCCCCAGTTCCCTGAGCCGCTCCTCATCAGACTTGTGCTCCAGACCCTTCACCATCGACATTGCCCTTCTCTGGACATGCTCCAGCACCTCTGCATCACTCTTCTAGTGAGGGGCCCAAAAGTGAACACAGGACTCGAGGTGGGGCGTCACCAGTGCCGGGTACAGGGGGACAATCACTGCCCTGGCCCTGCTGGCCACACTGTTTCAGATACAAGCCAGGATGCTGTTGGCCATCTTGGCCACCTGGGCACACTGCTGGCTCATGTTCAGCTGGCCATCAACCAGCACCGCCAGACCCTTTTCCTTTCCAGCCACTTTTCCCCAAGCCTGTAGCATTGCACGGGATTGTTGTGCCCCAAGTGTAGGACCTGGCTCTTCTCCCTGTTGAACGAACTTCATACAACTGGCCTCAGCCCATCGGTCCAGCCTGTCCAGATCCCCCTGCAGAGCCTTCCTGCCCTCCAGCAGATCAACACTCCCACCCAACTTGGTATCGCCTGCAAACATACTGAGGGTGCGCTCAATCCCCTCGTCCAGATCGTTGGTAAAGACATTAAACAGAGCTGGCCCCAGCGCTGAGCCCTGGGGAACACCGCTTGTGACCGGCCACCAGCTGGATGTAACTCCATTTACTACCACTTGCTGGGCTTGGCTTTTCAGCCAGATTTTTGCCCAGCAAAGAGTACATCCATCCAAGCCATCAGAAGCCAAAGTCTTTTGTACTCCCGGACTCGTGAGACAATGTCTGTAAACAAAAGATACACTATATCCTAGGATGATTTTTTATTTTATTTACTGAATGTTTATTGTTTCTCTTGCATCAGTTGCAAGAAATTATTTTCCCAGAACAAATTTTCCCTGCTCAGAACAGGTTATATGTATCCAGTATAATTGTAGCTAGACTGGATGCATTGATAACGTCATGGTTATTCTAATTAAGGATGTGGTTTCGCCCCACCAGATATACCTAGTCAGAGTAGTTTTCTGATAAAACATTTCATGATAGATGAGCTAGGGATGGTTCCCTGAGAACCATACTCGGAGAAGATGTCAACAAAATTATTAATAGAAAGGTACAGCAGCATTTATTTGCCTTGGAACTGGGTTGGCCTCCACAATGCCTGTTGTCGGAGATAGCTGTGCACAAGTCCCAGGGCATGCTGTGTTTGCAGGAGAGAAGGATGGTGTCTCTTTCTCCAGTGCAAAGCTGGAGTTGAGAAGGTGAGGAAGGAGCTGCTCTGTTGTCTATAAAACCTGCAGCCTGCTTCCAGTGTGGTGTTATGATCCAAGTAAAAAGAAGCTGATGGATCACCTGTCTGCTGAGGCATGAGACTGGTTCACACTGCTGGACTCATTCAGGCTTTAATGAGTAACTTCACAAATGTTAATGGATGTAGAAATGGGTACTGATGTGGGCTGCATTTGACTGCTTCCTGTCTCTGAAAATGTACCCATAGAGGGTTAATGCAGTTCTAGCAGTGAGCTGTGCCTG
This sequence comes from Falco rusticolus, assembly GCF_015220075.1. NCBI lineage: Eukaryota > Metazoa > Chordata > Aves > Falconiformes > Falconidae > Falco > Falco rusticolus. Next base: position 49,067,180 of record NC_051194.1, read on the forward strand.
TTAATTGCAACCCTTTGCCCTCCTGAGTCTGCGCTGCTTCCTAAACTTGGATCGGAAATGACAACGAGGTAATTGTTTAAGTGAAAGCTAATTACATTATTATTGTATGTTCACTAGTCGTTAATACATACTGCTTGTCATAAATAATAGTGTTGGAAAGGAATGCCTAGATCAATTCAGTTCGCCCTCAACATCAACCATCCTACTTCTCATTTTTGCTGTGTGTGCATATGAAGCAGCGAGCTCCTTACTTCAGCTCTGCTGTCTCCTTCTGTGTCAATGTTCAGAGGGAGGAAAACAGAGGGGCAGAAAGACCTGCTCAAATACATGCACGTTCATTTGGAAGGAGTAGCAAGAATCCTGCTGCACTTTCATGTGAATTGTGAAAGGAGCTATTTTTATCACAAAGGGCTTGCATAAAAATGTATTGGTAAACATGTCTATTGTTTGTGAACAATAGAATGCAGCAAATAATGGAGGGAAAATTGTGAACGAATGGGTGTAGGTCTCATTTCTGCTCAAATTTTGTTTTAAGATATGAAACTTGCGTATCACAGCAGAAGAATGTTTTTTTGTTAGGACTTAATTCCCACAGCAAATTAAGAGTCTGTGCCAGATTCTCTTGGTGATAACTACTGTAGCTTTAATGGCACCCATAGTTTATGGACTCTGGCCACAAAACAGGAATTCTCATGTACTGGTGCAAAAGATATGAGAACTTTAAGGGTGCCAGTTGCATGTCATTAGTATGCAATGATTTTAAGTGTTGCTTATTAGCACTAGGGAAGTCTCTTGACACAGATGCTTTGGCAGCTGGGAAGAGATCCTAGCTGGCATGACAATCCTGTGATGTTTCCCAAGCATATGAAGTAAACACCATCTTCACACAACGTTAACCACAGCCTGAAAAAAACATTTTAGGTGTGTAAAAGTATAAACTAAGGTGTTTTCTATACCACTTGTATATTTTCCTGCAGGGAAAGGGGGAAAAGAGCTGGGAAAAAGCACATCTGACTTTTTGAATATATGTCCTTTGCCCATGCATGGGTTGCCTTCCCTCTGTGCTGAAGGGATACAAGGGCCAGTCTGAGAGGGCATAGATGTTCTGGGGTAAGGTAATCTTCCTTTCCTATAAAAGTCCACAGTGTAGGGAACTTTTCTCATCTTTTCCAAGCTGTTTAAGTATTTCCATCTATTTAAATACTTCACATTAGATATATGTTGTGTAAAATATACCGTACTTTGATGAGGAGTAGGTATGAGGTAGGTTTCCCTGGGGGGGTAACTCTGAGAAGACTCAGTTTTAGGGTATGCTCAGTAGCTGCATGCAAGTACTCATGAGGAGCTTTGGTCTCAAAAGCCTGCAGCCACTGAGGTGGCCCTGGGACTGAGGATCAAATTTTTTTCTTAGGTAGAAGTGTGAGAATCTCAAACCTACAAGGAGAGTCACCTTGATTTTTGTTGGTGTTGCTTACTAGCTCATCCTTGCATTCATGTCATAAGGGAAATTAACTTTTGGGACAGCTTCCAGTTTTGGTATTTTTCCCTTCCACATTAAATTTTTCTTCTCTATTTCTGGTTCTTTTCCCTATTCTTGAATAGTCTTCCACTTATTTTTTTCCATCCTTTTCCCCACTCCCTGTATCAAAACCTAACATTAGAATCATTATTGTTAGGCTTTAACAGCCCAACTAGATGAACATTGTTTTCAGATTAAATCCTGATTTATATAATGATGCTTTGTTGGACCATACACTAGTTCTTGGTGGGTTATTTTCATAAATAGAAATGCCAGTATCCTGCTGAGTTTCTGTTGTTGTCCTGTTTATATAATGAAAGGTTAGGGTCCAAATAAGCCTTAGTTAGGTGGAACTACTGAAGTAGGACAGATACCAGACATCGCTGCCCTACATTTACAGGTGCCTGTGTGAAATCAGATATGCTGGGTCTTGAGCAGACTTTTGCAACTTGCATAGAGCAATAGGAAAACAGGGTTGGATGTAGTAGGCCAAACTGGAAAGAGCTTGTTAGTCGTGGGAAGTAATGTTGTATTTCTTCTGGTCACTCTTGTGTTGCTTTCACATTCTATTTCAGTCTATGAATAGCCACCAAATGAATCTGAAAGCTGTTTGTATGCAGAGCCCCCATGGTTCCCATACTCTGCCTTCCTCAATCAAACTGTGAAGGTCATACCTCCTGCTGGTGGACATTGCTGGTTCAAGCAACGATAGGCTGTTGCTCTCCTTCACTACTCACCCTTCATTAATCTCTCTTCCGTTTCCAGTAGGAGTATTTCCCACAAACATTTCGGTGATGAAATTATTCCTAGGAAGTGGCAGAACTGTGGCATTGTTACCTGCCTGAAAGAAGGTCTAGTTGATGGCTCTTCAGTAGAAAACCATTTTGATTTTTGTCTTCAGATATAACTTATACTGAGTGTGTTAAGTGACATGCATAATTTTCAGAGGATTCACTGTACTGAGTCTAATATCCACCTCCTGGCAAGATGTTTAACACTGTTAAGCATTCCTTTAAGTTCCAAATCACTGTAAGCTGGTGAAATAAAAGAATATTTTCCCTGGAACCTGGCTATGGTCTTAGATTTCCAAATAGATGCCAGTTTCCAAATGGATGCAATCGCCAAATGGCTATGAGGACCTCAAGAGATTGTCCTACATGCTGGTTGCTGCCTTGCATCATTTTTCCCTGGGGAATTACTTGAAGTATTTTAGGCAAATAAATTGGAAAGGGACTGCAGAAGAACAGGATCTCTGCTTGCAATCATTCTTGGGAGCGATTGCAGCCCTGAACCTGTAATAGCAGATCCTGCTCGTTTGTTTATCCTTGAGGGGTTCAGCTAGACCAGCCTGAGATACCTGCTAATGTTATGAGAGGATACAAAGGTGGTGCAAGGTACATTGCTCCCACAATGCTGGCAGTAAGGAAAGCAGGTGTATTTTGTATGCCTGTGGGAGAGGTTCATGCTAGGAAAGTTCTCCTCCTGGATAAGAACCAGTGAGCAAGCTAAAAGCTTGTCTGCCTGGGAAAGCCAGTTGTACAATGCATGTGTTTTAATGCTGCTTAAATAATTCCCATCCAAATTTAGTTTTGATTAATAAAAGTATAAGTGGCCTGTCTTGGGTTTGGAAGTGAACACAGCTAAAATAGCAGCTTACATCCTGAGTGATTTTGTCTGCAAAGGCAGCGAAATGGTTTAGTGGAGCAATTTCTAGTAAGCTAAAGTTGTGAACTGCTGTTACTTCTACCCTCTGTGAGAAGATAGTTGCATATGGGCTTCCTTTATTAAATCCAAAGAGAGCTAAAAGCATTGGAAACTTTTAGCGTGCCATCAATAGGTCTGACCCTTATCCCCACTGTAGCCTTAATTTCACCTGATGTGAAAACCAAGGGCTTTCTCTTCAATCTTTTATAGAAGAGCTAGAGGTTTAACACCCACTGTTTTCTCCCCATGGTGAAATATGTCCTTTTGGCAATGAAAATAAAGCCTGAAAGTATTGCAAACGTACTTTTGCCTGGATGCCCCCACTTTGAATACACAGGGAGTGCTAAATTACTGAATGAGACTGACTATGCTAAGGATGCTTGGGATTTTTTTACGGGATCGGCATTAGTGTTAGTGGATTTATTTTCTAAAGTATAGATTGGTGATGCTGCTATGTATGTAGTGATATAAGGAAGGGATCAGGCAAATAATCACTTGATAGCTGACGCACATGTCTGATTAGGTGCGTGCTCTCACTACATCACAGTATCATGGTCACAAATCAGTGAGGTCTAAACATGAATAAAAAAGGGAGGCTAAATTTTCTTGCTTTGTGACTAAAACAGACTAAGAAACATGTACCTGAATTTTTAGGAGGTGATGTATGGTAAATTGGTGGAGGAGTTTATGTGCAGAGCTGAGCAAACTGGTTTTTTTACTTAGATTTGTTGACCAGACTTGGGGGAGGGGAAAGAATATCTCTGGTTAGCTGAAATATTTCACTTCAGTTTTTAAAGCATGTAGCCATTTTAAAAAGTAGCCAAATTTAAAAATAAAAACATTTAGAATTGAAAAACTAGTAGAAAGTGCTCTGTAGTGCTGTGGTTTTTTGTGATTTAATTTTAAAGAAACTACTTGACTGATGTGTAGGGAGAAGAGTACTGAAGCTATTTACAACTTTCAAAGTCAAATTAAAAATTAAGATTAAAATCTCTGGTAAGTTTTAGTACATCAGGATTTCCCCTTCTCAACAGTCATTCAAGCAAACTTTAAAAAAATACTGTTACAACCAATATTTTAATTGCTCTGTCATGTGCTTTGGCATGTTTCAGGTTTTTTTGCTTTACCATGAAAAATCCTATTAAAGAATATTAAAACCAATTTCCTTGAAATAATTTCTTTAACAATAGTTACACTCTGAAAGGAAGTGTAGCAATTTATTGTACTTTTTACAGATAACTTCTGTTTTCTTTATGCTGTCATACTTATGCTTTAAGACTTTTTAGTGAATTTAGGGCTTAATCTAGAAATGGCTTAATTTGCCATACTGTGGGGAGAAGGGATAGCAGAGAAGTCCTGGAGTGAGAAAATAATTAAAATGCTAATGAATCTGGCCCATGCAAAGGTGTTTACCAAACAGTCGTGAAGGGAAGGAGCATAGTTTGGAATTGCAATGAGATCAGAAGATGTCTGAAATATGATTGCAGAAGGAAATTAAAATATATATATTAAAGCATAATTAATTTAATTAAAGGTTTTGTAAAACAGATACAGAAGTAGATGATGCAGATGAATGTTTGAGATGAGCAGCTGATGTAATGTTTAAACATGTTAATAAAAATATGGGAGCTTTCCTCTGCCAAGAATGAGGGGATTTTTTTTTTTCCCTATATAAATACCAAGTGCTGATCTGTGGAGACAGAGAAGCACTAGGCAGACACACACATGGATTCTTGAGAGGTGGATTTGCCAGAGTTTCCCTCGTTACCAGCGTGTCTCAACTGAGATGGGGCAAACTCTTGTTTATCAAAACACTTCTATCTGGATCTCCTGGTGGGTGCTAGGCTCCTTAGTATCTGAGCACCCAAAAAGAGTGGCCTGGCTTTGCTAGAAGGAATGCACCAGGGAAAACAGAGGAGGAGGAGGAGATTGACTTACTGATGTCAGGACTGGAATTGGTACTGTTTAACTTCGTCTCACCTGGCGGGGAAACAGACAGTGGCCCAGCAGGTGATGACACCTTTCTTGGTCATCACTGAAAAGATGACCAATTGCTCTAGAGATGGTTGTATCCTGAGTCATAAATAGTGGTACCTTCTGTGTGTAAAATAGCCAGGAGCTGTGAATGTGTCCTGCCTGAATTCTCAGGGCTTAAGTGGATGTTTTGTGGTACAATCACTCCAGTGCAGCTCTGCCCCAGGGCGGGGAGGTTCTGCTTCTGCTCTGCAGGGACCCCAGCACAAGAAAACCTTTGGTCATTCTCTAGCTGTTTTCATCTTGGCGGCTATTTTCAGACCAAAAATGATGTGTGTAAATTGTTTTACCCTCAAAGCAAGAAGAGGTGGTTTTGCCAAAATCAGCAGCGGGTTTCAAAGCCTTCCAGGTTCCCTAGAACACAAAGGCTGACTCAGAGCTGTGAGTCACCACCAGGAAGCAGCAAGCGGGGACCTCCTTATCTGCTTTCATATCTGGGGTGTGGGAACCAACGGTGGGGTGGGGTGGGGGGGGTATTGCATGTTGGTGGAAGAGTAGAGCAAAGGTTAAATATTATGACAGCTTCCAGTTCTTTGGAAAAGGACTGGAAAACAGTCATCCTTTCTTATGTCCTTCCTTACTGGCAACTGGAGTTCTTTTAACAGGGGAAGCATGTCAGCACCGTAGATCCATTGACAGTGGTACAGTAAATCAGTCCCTGGGTGATATTTTTTTAACGTACAAAGCAGTAGATTAATTTTTAAAGTCTTACAAGTAACGAGAGTAACTCCAGGCACACAGGGAACTGTCATTGCTAGCTTAGTAACATTGCTGGGCTCAGTCAGTCTGTTCTGCCTAGCTCGATGTGCTGTCACTGCACCTTCCCCCCCCACGTGCAGCTCTGCCAGTGCAGTGGGTGACTTGCCGGTGAGATTGTGCAGGGCTTTTGCACCTCCCTTCCAAAAGGCAACTTTTTCACCTGGATAGCAGAATGAGGACTTCCACCGGGCGCTTTTTAAAAGCAAAAAGCTGCTCAGGGCCTGGGATATTACCAGTGAATAATGAGGCACAGCATCTCTCTTGGCAAAAGGTGCTGAAGGATGCAGAGACTTCCTGCCTTTAGGCCTGTCTGCATTATGTGCTCCTTTCAACCCTTCCCTGCTTTGAGAGTAAATAGTTTAAGCTTCAGAAGATGTTTAATGGTTTTTCCTTTCGTCTCTAATGCTAGGCAGTGTTACCCAGTTTCATTGCTATCGCTGTTACTGGCTTCCTGGCAGACTGTCTGGTGACTGCTCAGGCCCCTGCCCAGCTGCACACGTCTGCGTTGGTCTTTAGTGGGCTGTGCATCTCCTCTCTCGGGTCTCTGCAAATCGAAAAGGTTTTCCTGACCTCACTGCTTATGTCCCAGAGTGAATGACCCTATCCAGATTAGCTATGAGGCCTCAAAGATTTCTCTATGGGGCCTGGCTTGCGTTTCACTTGCTGGGAGCTTCCCACGCACCTGCCTCTTCTCTGATCCTTTTGCTAATCAGGCCCTGCCTCAGACCTGTTGTTAGTCTCTGCATGGGCTGGACTTTCCCTTTCTTACTTTCTCTGTCTCATGTAGAAGCATGTGTCTGGGGTAACTGAGGGTGGTGATTAAAAAAACCCCAAACACCAAAGCAACCTTTCTTCTTTTGGCTGGGGCCCAAGGAGACAGATGTTCCTGGGAAATGGCTGCTGTGGGGCAATCCAGAGGAGTAACTGCATCTTGTGCAGGCACACCCAAACCCGCTGAAATTGGATTTCTCTGGGTAACGACTGAGCCCCAGCCCTGTGTGTTTGGCTCGGGTTGCTGTGCATGTTCTGGTGCTGAGGTTGGGGCTGGCTCTCCTGAAATGGCCCCTGGTGTGTTCCCCGACCCACACGCGATGGAGGTGGGCCCTTGGGCAGCCCCTGGGGCACCTGCTAACTTGGCTCCCCCTGCCAGGAGGGCTGGTGGATCCTGTGGGCAAAAATGGAAGGCAAAAATAGGAGAGGAAATATCTGCTTTTCATACAGGGCTCGGTCCAGCACTGTGTGGTGCTTGGCACCATTATTTACACTGGGACAAGCAGCGAAAGGTTGGCTGCTGTTGTGTTAGTAGGGCTCGATTACGTTTGGGAGTGCTGCAAATGGCTTCACAGGAGGAAGGGAATGGTGACTTGGCTCACAGAAAAGACTGAAAGGTATCATCTGTGCTTTGCCTCAAACATCAGTTTTGGTTTGACAACACTAGAATTACCTGCTCATCACCATTTAGTGTATGTGACTGTATGTGGGAATTTTAAATTTACTTGTATAAATGTGCCTGAAATCCCATCTCTACAGAATAAAATTACATGCTTGCTAGTATAAACTTAATTTTGTGAGCTGTAAAGTACGCCAGGCAAGGCACCTCATCATGCCCTGTCCCAAGTGTCAGCAATCCCAACTCCTTGACTCCATTATGCCTGCAGCAAACAATAATGCACAGTCCTCTCTTTTTTTCCCCTCTTTGAAATAAAAATTTTACCAAAAAGGTACAATGTTGATAGGAGTCCTGTTGGGAGTAGGAAGAAATACGTGTTTTAAGAAAATTAATAACCTGCTAAGTTTTTTGCAGGTCTTCCAGGCATTTGTCTCCAAGCCCTATTTCTTCCTTTTCTTGATCCTTTGTTGAAGGTTGTAATCCCCGTGTTATATCTCTGTCTGTTGCCATAGAAATAACTGATGTTACTAACTAGGCTTGAAAACTTCCTTGAGGGATAAAGGAAAGGGCTATTCCTTGTAATTGTTTCATCTGTGTGAAAATAACAACTCTCCAGATGGATTTCTTTTCAAAGGTCATGAATTTTAACTTCTCTACCATAATATGCAAAGCTGAGGTCCTTTCAGTGGTATTACACTTAGCTTTCTCCAAACAGCAGGTCTGACAGTGTCCTTCTGCATTCTGCCTTGCCAATCTGCTTCAGCTCTGCTTCAAAGGGACCAAAGGATGGGTCAAACTTCTGTTCATCAAAGCTGGCTTTGCTATTCATACTGAAACAATCTGTCTGATAGCGGTCTGCCTAAATCATCAATACTCCTTCCAGAAGGAGCTGATGTGGTCAGGTGCAATGTCATAACTCCTGTTGCTGACCAGGTTTTGAATAGGGGACCTGCCAGCAGATGTGAGGTGTGACCATCCTGTCCCCAGGGCCCTCCTGCTTGTTGGCTTTGAATGGCCTTGTTTCTGCCTACTGCTGTGACACTGTCTTGTCCACAACTTCTAAAGTCAAATCTAAAGCTAATGTCTTCAGTTTGCCTTTATGTCCTGTTTGAGATGTGTTACTGCAAATAACCTTACAATTAGATTAAAAAAAGCTATAGGAGGGAACCCAAAGTAGTACTTACATTTAAAGCCTCATAATGTCACATCTTGCTTGTCTCATTGCCTAGAAGTAGTGAAATGGCTCACTTGTGTTTTGCTTTTAGCTTATTGAAAATGTTAGTTTTATTTAGGAGGGAGTGGTTTAACTCTTTTCCACTGTAGGGAGAAACAAAGCAAGTTATCATACAAAACAATGCAAATTTAAGAGGAAATTTCAGGCCCTTGGGAAGGCTGCTTTACATCCAGTCAATGTGTGCAGTGTGGAAACCACAGTCACCTTTGGGTAGAACGGTCCCTAATTCAGCAGCTACTTCACAAAATAGGTAGCTGTAGCTGAGTTTGCAGTCTCTGCTCTACTAATCCCTGTTACTGAAATATAAACCAAACCCCATCACGGTGGGCATGTGCAGTTGTGGGCAACCCTTTATCTCACTGGTCTTTGAAGCACCATTGTATAAAACCCTTTCTTCTTCCCTCTCACTCCCTGCTCTTTCCTGAGTTCTGCTCTGTATTGTCCCCCCATCTGTCAAATAAAGCCCTACCAACTTCTTTTTACGGTCTACCTGCTCCCTCTCTATTCTAGGCTACCTCAATTCTTCTTTACCTTTTTTTTTTTTTTTCCTTAAAAACTGCAGGATCAATGATGCGGGTTCAAAATAATGTCAATAGTTCAACTGCACAGCTCAAGATTTATTACAGAAAGTTCCTGGATATAAACTTTATAGCTGTCTGGGGGGGCAAATATCCTGCATCTGTGGAAACTGAAGTATAGAAATTTTTTTCACGGTCACAAATAATTTGAAGGCAAAACAAGCAATAAAGAAGATCCCACAGTAAGCTGAAATTCTCCCTATACTAGCCCTAGGTTTAACTTTCATTTTACAACTGTTTGTATTGTAGGAACATGATGTTAATGATGTAGAAAAAATAGAGAAAAAAGCAATGTGATTTTTTGACAATTGTTAAATATAAAAGCAGTGTTGCACTTTGGATGGTCATGATTCTGTTTGGATGTTCCTTTGTTTTATCATGTAATCTGTTTGGATGTTCCTTTGTTTTATCTTTATTGCATTGCGTAATTTCATCAGTCTTTAAAAACAGACAGTGAATGTATTTAGGTGAATGTCCCCACAGCCCTTTGGTGAGGCTCCTCTGATAAGATGCTACTTTCTTGGGTCTGGGATGGAAAAGCACCTAGACATGCAAACAGCCACAGGTAGGTTGTTGCCCCAAATTTGCAAGGACTTTTTTCCAGGCACACTTGTGCTCATTTTGTTTCTATAAGTCCTGGGAATCCTGCTTGTAGAAACACTTATCTCTACTTGTGTCATCAAATATTTGGGTAATGGCAGCCTTAACAGAAGTAGAACAGTTTCAAAATTTTTACCACAGACAGAAGAGCCCGTTTTTCTCTTTTTCTTTGCCTCATATTTGTGTCAGGATTAGTACGACAGAACAAAATGGTGGGAGAGGAGGGACTGGAGGAAGGTGGAAGCAACAGCAGTGGTGAGAGAAGCGTGTGATGCTTCTGGTCCAGTTTTTCCAGGTCATGCCCACAGACACCTGTCCTTCTGCAGAGCTGGATGCAGTATTGCTTAGCATTTGTATCCACAACCATACTGACCCTGAAATATCCAGATGTTTCCATATTTCATGTGTTGATCTCACAAAAACAAATTGATGGTGTTGGAAAACACTTGTTTTAGCACATGCTAGGAAGTAACAGTTGCTTTCCATAACTTTAAGTAACTGCAGAGCACTTTGTGTTTGGTTTTGGAGTTTAGGTTGCTGGGTTTTTTTAAATTTTTAGAGTACTGAACTCTTCAGAAGTAGCAGGATGTTGGGATCCACACTGATTCCCAATTTGACTATCAGCCATGAGTTTTTTTTCAGGAAGCTTTTTGCCAACTATGTCATAGAGAGAAATCTGCTCTGACTTGATAAAAAATTAGCCTGAACGGCAGCAAGTGTAAATGACGAGAAGCAGAGCCGGCTCGTCTCCAGCTTGTCTTCCTGTTTTCCTCGTTAATACTGATTTTGGGGTAATGTCTGACTCCAAAACAACTTGAAAACATCACAGCAGTGAATGAGTCCAGCAAGGCCAGGTTTTAATCTAGTCCTGCGTCTGGGCAGGGACAGATTTGTCCTTTCAAAATCTGAGGTAAGTGCAGAATTAGGCTATGACTTGGCCTGTCTGTTCCTAATGATCTCCTGTAAAGAAAACAGATGTTGAACACAGATTTTCTTGGAAGCATAATATAGCAGTAATTTAAAAGGCTGGAATTTGGTTATAGCATGCTGACCTTTAGTAGTCCTCTCATAATTTCTTGTAACTTTCTGGTTATAAACTTGCTTGGAAAAAACCTCGAACTCTTTCATCTCTAATTTTGAACCGAACACCTTTCAATGAATGCAAAATAAAGTTTTCTCAATTTTTTTTCCTTTTTAGGTTCAGTTTTCTAATAAGCTACAGGAAAATCAGAAGCAAATATTCACTGGGATAATTAAAGCCAGTGTTTAAACAGGTAAGGGCAGAAGTCCTATAAAAATAACCAGTTGGAAGCAAAAACGGAGAGGAAAAAAAATTATGTTGCAGACCATAAAGTGAAATAGCTACTTCATTTGGAAAGCTCTGAGAGGATGGTGCCTGACTTGAGGAGAGACAGAAGGAATCCTGACTTCAGCTTCCTGGCCTGTTTTAACATCGTCTTCTCATAGATCTCAGTCCTGCTCTGTGGTCCCTCATCTGACACGAAGGTTGGTACCCTGTTCTTTGACAGTTGGCTTTTCACATTTAGCACCTGGGGCCTTCTTCCTCTGTCAGAGGCTTTTGTGACCTAAGAGTGAAGTTGGAAACCGTACAGACAGGAGCTGGCTTTCAGCAAGTGGAGGGTGGCTTTTTCCTGTGACTTTGGACGTTACTGATGTGCTGCTTGAATTCATGCTGCTACACTTGGAGCAGGGACTGAATCATGGGCAGCGACCAGTGTGTTGCCCCACAGACTGTAGAACTGGTCCGAAACAGGACTTCTCCTCTTTCAGAATTTGCTAGTAAACACTTTTAACTATTTTTCATTTCCAGTGTGGTTAAATATTTAACATAGGGTAAATATTTTTAGATGCCTTTCATGTGGTTCACAATTAATGTGAAATAATTTAATCATCTGGGTTTCCACACTGAATCAATGCAGGACCATGTTGTGTCCTGGCTGCTCAGATTTCAATTTTAAATTCCCCTGGGAGCTTTAATTAATGTTTTTCTAAGTAGGGAGGTGAGCATTGAAAATGTATTTCTTAATCCTTCTCCCTTTAAAGTCAATGGAAAACCTTTGTTTAATTTCAGTGGATAAGATGCAACATGCTGTTTTTTAAAATGCATGTTTTCAGTGGGCACCAGAGGAGCACTTGGCCCCTCTGACAGTTGGACTGTTTTATTACCAGGGGCACAACTTGTGCTCCTGAGGACAGGGACAGCAAGTTACAGACTCAGCAGTGCCAGCTGAGGATATGGTAAGGGCAGTAATTAATTATTTTGTAAATTGTTTGGTGATGGGGCTATAAAGTGCTCCATTCTTCAAGCCTGGGTCAGTTTATCATAGAAGTACCCCGAGGTGACAGGAGGCTGAAAAAGGTGGTTTTTAACTTCCTGTGCTTTCAGCAGCCACTTCCAGCCTTGACTTACAAAGCATAGAAGAAAAGAATCTGAGCAATGTACTCAATGGCGATTGAGCAAAACCTAGCTTCTTTCAGTGGAAGTAACCAAGTAACACTGAAACCCTCTGTTTTATCCTGCTCTGCCAGCGCAGGCGGGTGGGAAAGGGCTGTTTGAGTAGGTGCTCTCCCCTCCTGGAGAACCCCCTCATCAGCACAGGTCTTCAGCAGTACAGTAAGAACACAGCTATCCATGCCACTTAATGGAAGGAGGTAATCTTTTTTCCTTAAGTTTGAAATGTGTTGAAACACTAACTATTTTGCATTCATTTTGTGTTGCTATTGAAATTTTCGGGCATGTAGGAGTAATAACTAATGCTGTACAGAAATGCTGAGTTAGCGGAGAGCTGTTGCAAAAGGAACTGCTGCATGCACTGTTTCTGGGAGAGGAGCCTGAAATAGCAGGGCCACTGCTGTGCTGGCACAACCAGCTTGCGCTGCTATGTGTGATGCGACCTTGAGATACCTTCTGAGAGCACAGCTAGCTCTTCAAGCCCGGCCTATCAGGCACATGGTCATGTGGCACCAAAACATTTGTTCTCTTGGGGAAAGCAAGCAGAAAGCCTTGCTCTCTGCAGTGTTTCATTTTTGCCAAGATTTCAGCTGTGAAAGCCTTCAGGTTGTGAGCCCTGGTAGGATGTGAACAGAAGAATTGCTTTTCTGAGTGACAGCAAAGCTCCAGGGTTCTGTCTATACCTGTGACCAGTACCAAAGGATCGAGGAAGTGTGGCACAGGGTGCACACAGTATCCCACTCCCTGGCTCTGTCCCAGCATCTGCCAGGACCAAAGAGGTGCCCTGAGCACCTTGCGGTATCCTTGTGTTCTCTCTTGCTTCTGCTTGACCTCATGCTTGCTCTGAGGTTCAGACTGCCCGTTTGTGGTTTAAAAAAATCCAATCAAACCAAACCCTAACAACTTAGAGGAAGTAGTGACAAAATCCTCTTCCTTTGACAGACCCTACTGGGTACAGCAGTGCCTCTCTTCTGGCACTCTGCACCCGGCAGGTTAAGGGGTGTGATTAGTCCACTCCTCTTGGTGCTTTTGTCCAGTTCTTGTCCCCTAGACTCTGAAAAATTGGAGAGAGTCCAGTGGAGGGCCACCAAGATGGTCAGAGATTGAAATACTGTACATATGAAGAAAGATTGAACAAAATATGTTTTTTCCGCCTGGGGAAGAGAAGGCTCAGTGGTGATGCAACCATAGCCTCCCAACACTTCAAGGGTAGTCATAGAGAAGATAGGGGACATCCTTTTCATGGACGTCATGTGTGATCAGGATGCACAGTGAAAGGACAAGAAGCAATGGGCACAAGCTGCTTCACAGGAAACTCTGTCTGGATATCAGAAGACTATTCTTTGCCATAGGAACACCCAGATTCTAGACCAGGTTGCTCAGAAGTGGTGGACTCTCACAGGAAATGTTCAGGCCTCAGCTTCATAGGGCCCTGGATAACCTAACTGAAGGCCTGGTTTCCCTAGGTATTTTTATGATTCTCCTCCACAAGCCCCTCTGTAAGCCATGGTATTCCTGAAATAAATTTCAGATAGACTTTTTTTGTACAGCACAGTCAGAAACCTGTTACTGGAAAACTGCTGAAGTCATGTTAGTGATCTGAAAATACTGCAAGTTGGATCACTGAGCACTTTTAGTGCATGACTGTCACTGGTTTCTCCCAGACCATAAACTGAAAAAAACCCTAACCAACCCCAACTTTTATTCAGTTCAAATCAAATTGCCTTTCCGAGTTCCAGTTATTTTTCAGCTCATGCTACACAGCAGATGATTTGCCATAGGATAAATAGCACCTCTTCTCCAAAAAGTTCACTGTGTGGTGTTTACATCCCTCCTCACATTTATTTTGAACTTCAGTTTTTGTGGTTCTTTACCTTCATGGTTTTGAAACAGAAGCCAAAGATACAAAAACTTACTCCAGTCTTAGGCATACAGTGTGAGATGAACAAATGACTTCTCTCTCATGCTAATTGCCATCCAAATTGCAATAGGACAAGGGGTAGGGGTAATGGTTTTAAAGTAAAAGAGGGTAGATTCGAACTAGATATAAGGAAGAATTTTTTTATGATGAGGGTGGTGAAACACTGGCACAGGTTGCCCAGGGAGGTTGTAGATGCCCCATCCATGGAAACATTCAAGGTCGGGTTGGACTGGGCTCTGACCAACCTGATCTAGTCGAAGATGTTTGTGCTCATTGCAGGGGAGTTGGGCTAGATGGCCTTTAAAGGTCCCTCCCAACCCAACCCATTCTATGATTCTAGGAAAATGCTGAGGGTTGCCTGCAGTAGAGAATGGCCTGTAATAACATGGGAGTTTATATTTATTTAAGAACTTGCAAGCATTTCATTTTTATATCTTAAGATGTAGAAAAAATAAAAGAACATATGAAAAGCAAATACTTCAGTAGCTTAAGTTAGATTGACAAGCTACTGGAAATACTGCACAACATTCCTACCCCTACTAAGTGTGTGTGTGTGTGTGAACCTGCATTGGCAGCATGGGCAGCCTTGTATGGACTTTGCCATGTGCAAGTGTGGTCACCTAGAAAACTGGGGGAAATTCATCCTGTGTAAATAGGTGGGGGTTCTGATATCATAAATCGGAACTGAATGTGGTTCATTGAAAATTATTTATTCTCTAGAATAAATACTAGGAGCTATTTAGGAACTAGGGGCATGTTAGGCTGGTGTGAGAAATTTGAGGTGTAGAATAACAGCATGCAAGACATTCTAAGTAAATTTGCTTAAATTGGAGAATGTTAAACAGCCATGCGTACTGTACCTACAGCTATAATTTTACAGAGCTACTCCTTCTTTGGTCACAGTCTGAGTTTAGCAAGATTTTCACTGCTTGGAAAGGAAAGCTGCTTTCATAGAGAAATTATCCCGAGTTAAAAAGTTTGCATTGTAATCAGGTCTTGGACTGAATTGTTCCTATTAGATTACCTGTGAAAGTGCACTCTCTAAGCTGTAACGGTAGACAGAGGAATCTAAAGAAAATGGAGTAAATTTGTTTAATTTTTTTGGCATATTCTTCCTCTCACACAGCGATCCAAGTCCCTTTGAATTGTCTGCGCCACATATGTGTTGGTTTACACCCAGGATCTGCTCTAGAGTAAGTTAACCAGACCTCTGTGCGGGCAGGGACAGGTTTTTCTGCTCTGCTTCCAAGCGTGGACAGTAGGATAAAGTGTATCAGAAACCAGGACCCACACGAAATGCAGCTGCAACCCAGTCTGCTCCAGCTTTTCCAGGGATCATGAGGGGCCATCCAGCACAAATAGCAAAGCCAGTGTAAAATTACCCCCGTTTGTGGGTCTCTGCAAAAGCCTGAGCTGGCGTGCGGCAGCTATACCACAGTGCATTAGAACTTCTCATTGCCTTTCCTAGCAGGGCGACTGCGAGTGTTTGCTTTTCACTGCATCGGCAGCGCTGACATGGCAGTGACTGGGAGGTTGCCTTCATCAGTGGCTACATTATTACCTCAAATAAACTTAACTGGAAACTCCAGTGTCACAAAAACAAAGCAAAGTTCTTCATCTGGATCTCTCCCACTAATGTCCTTCGCAGCTGCGTGTAAGCTGTGAATCAGAAAGGAGGGGAGCGGGGCAGGCAAGCGGAGAAAGTGGGAGCTGGGGCCAGCTCTCCGCCACCGGGAGCGGGCACAGCACGGGCGCTCTCGCAGCCCACCTGGGGTCTGACAACACCATCATGTGTGTGGGGCCCTTTGGCAAGGTGGCAGGGCTTTTGGTGAAAGGCAAGAGTCATGCCAGCGCTGTAGATAGAGCCTGGACTGTGTTCGTTCTTGCTTTTCTCTGAAGTTGAGGACATGCCAGAGTAACATTACAGACTTCTTGTTTGTACAAATCAGTAATGGTACAAAGGATTGCAAAGACGAGCAATTGTTTTTCATTGAAATATTTGAGGAGGAAATAAAAGTATTTTTACTGGAGGGCCTGAGAGGCCCCCACTTGAAAGCTTGCTCTACCCTTTGCCACGTGCCTTAAACCTAGAACAGGAGTGCCGTTCCAAAGGGATCGCGAGGAAGCGAAGTAACACTGCTCAGCAGGAGCGGCAGCGGTCTTGTTGTGTCAGTGGCCTGCCTTCACGTTTCTGTGTTGCAGAGAGGAATTGGAAAGACAGCTGCCAGGCAGCTTTGTAGATGCTTGTAGATGTCTCCTCCAAAGCTCAGGGACAGGGATGAGCACAGGGAAAACACAGTTCTGGGTGGTTGGGAGCTGAGTGAAGGATGAAGCTGGCAGTAAAAGAGAATGAGGAAGAGGTAGGTAAGTTGGAGATGAATCTAGAAAGTAAATAGAAGGTTTGATAGAAAAGACATCCTGGAGAAGTACAGGAAATGGATAGCTTGGTCAGTAGACTATAGGAGGTTAATCTACATGGCTGCAGTGGATTGTGATGGAATTTTTCAAGGTGAAGACATGCTACAGTAGGTAAAACGGAGGTGATGACAACCCTTTCCCTTGTACTTTGGCTGTAGTGCTGAAAGGCTAAAGATAGCTAAACCTTGTGATGGTTCTAGAAGGGCGTTCCAGAGAAGAGATCCGTGTTGCATATCCAGCAGACAGACTGCTTCTGCAATTCGCTGCTAAAGCAAGGGGTAGTATCAAACCTTTCTTAGTGAGGATTTGCCAGACTCACATTGAACTGATGACCAGGCATCTATGGGATACCAAAGCAAGGGAAGGACTGTAGTTTGGACAGAAGGGGGAAGGTCTGAATAAAGTACCTGAAAGACCAGCACTAAATTACAAGTGGATTGGATGAAAAGATGGGAATGAGGAAACAGGTCTTTAAAGGAATGAGTATAGGAATGGTGATCATTCTCAGCATGTGAAAGTAAAGAATGTTTTAGTGAGATGAAAACCAGGAGAAAGATGGAAGACAAGGGAAAAGACTTCTGGTACATATCAAAGCTGGCAGAGATAATGGCTGCTGGGTAAAGAAGGATAAGGGTGCAATTTGAATCTCATGGTCTCACTAAGACCAATAGAAGCTTTGTTTAAAGAAATTGCAGAGGATACCAGATGACCACTGGACTGGAAAAAGGTTCAGAGTGTAAGTGGGCAAGAGGCTCCCTTCAAGAGTGGTTAGCTAATGGACCTAGTCTATTTAATGAATTTAAAGGTAAAGGAAGGTGATAGTATTGGCTGGAGACCAGTACAGATCTTTGGGAACATCTGGGCAAAACGGCATTGTGGGAGAGCAGGAGCAGGCAGAGGTTAGATACGGTTGTGGGGTTTGTGCTGGTGGGAGGTTGGAGAGAGGAAGAAGACCATAGCTGGGACTTTCAAAAAGCAGAGAGAGAAAATCTGCATATAGTACAGGAGGCAGTAAAGCATTAAAAAGGTAATTGCTGGGAGATGACCGACTTGCCCAGCTCCTGTTTACACCCTATGGATTTACCTTTGAAAGCTACTCCACCTAATAGACAGGGTAAAGCTTCAGTGCTCTGTTCTCCTCTGGACAGTGAAGATTTGCAGGAAGACTGAGCCAGATTTAACCTAGCAGTGACCACGCTGTCCGCTCAGCTAGGCCAGCTTAGATGCAGGTCCTGTGGCATAGAGGAGGGAAAGCTCTTTTAACTAATAAAAATTAGTGGATGGGACTCCACCAAGGTAATAATTAAAGATTTCTAAATTGTATCCAATGAATAAATACAGTGTGAAAAGACATTTGCCTTCCCACAAAATTTGTAAACACTCCCTTGATGGTCACATGAAATCAGGTCCCATACTGCTGGGCTTCTGGATGGAGCGAGATCCCTCCAGGTGACCCTACTGGTACTATGGGAAAAACAAACTTAGAAAGGAGAACGTGGCCGAAGCTTAAAAAAAGGTGGTGTGGGACAGTTAAGCGATGGTTGGCCAGATTCCATTGCCAAGATAATAACAAAGTGAAAAGATAGAAATAATCGGACAGAGGAAGAAAATGCATTAATAAACACCTTTATTAACAGACTAAAAAAAAGCTGGGGTGGTGGTGGGTGGTGAATACTTCTGGTTAGTTCTTTTGCTTGTCTTTCCTCTAGTGTCTGCCCGTGCTTCTTGCTGCTTTGGTGTTTTGAGTATGAGGATTATTGCCATATTCTTGAAGCTTGAAACTGAATGGGAAATCAGCAGTCCCAGCCCTAACCTTATTTCCTGTGCCACAATGCAGAGGCAACCCAAGGGACCTTTAAGGTCAGTAAGAAAGACATTCCCTAACCTTCTATTTAGAGGGTTTTTTTCCTTACTCGCTCAGCCTCAATGTTGGCAGCTAGCACTGTATGTATTTTATGATCTTTATCTCTGGCCTTACCCTCTGTGAATGGGCAGCTCCATATCTCCCCTCCTCATTCTGTGCACTGAGGTCTGTAGTTAAAGGCAACTTAGCTGTTGTTAAAAAAAAAAAGAGAAAAGTTTGCCTAGAGTAAAGCACTGGTGTTTCTGCAGGAGCGCTCAGGTGTAACAGCAGGAGGAACTGATGAGCAGCCTTCTTTATCCCTCCCTGTCCCATCTCGCTCTCTCCTGAGCTAAATGAATCCCTTCATGGCCTACTCATGCTGGTGATCCAATGCCAGCAAGCCTGGCTCAGGACCTTGTGTTTCTCTGGTCCCTCGTGTGGCTACACAGCATCTATCTGTGACTACATGTGGAAGGTGTGATGCAGGTGATACAGCCCCTGTCCTGATGGAAGGTGTCCACTGGGAAAGGCATGACGGGGAGAATCTGTCTTTTTCGCTATGGCCAAAGAGTTTCAAGGAGCCAGAGTGAGACAAATATTGACAGTCAGGGAGCTTTTAAATAAACGGATCTCCTTACCTATGTTTCTGGTGGAAAGAAAAACGTGACAGGAAGACACCTCTGATTCTGTACGCCAGCCACCGTAGAACAGCATAGGACTGATGTGTTTAATCCTAGTAAAATCCATCGATGGATGAGGTGGGAAGGTCTTGTTGCTATATGCAATAACTCCTCCAAAGCTGTTGGAAAAGTGACTCATGGTTTAACTGGATAAGCTCTTTTCCTCACTGATACTAATTTGTGCTCTTTTTAAGCAGAACAGGAGGAGATCTTCAGTATGTAGTGTCTTCATTGGTTCACACATTTGTGGTCAAGTCTCTTGAATTCAAACTTTGCAGTTGGTTGTAGTTAAGTGAAAGTCTGTAAAACTAGATAAGGGAGGACCCCCTAACTTTTCTGTAGGAGCTTCTAAATATATGCTTCTAATGCACATTATACTTTAATTTAGAATATTATATACTTCTTCCAAGCATATTGCTGATTGATTTCCTACAAATATTTCTCTGCAAGTTCTCTGAAGCAACTTGCACAGAACTTAATAACTAGATTTTAAAGCTGTGACTGACTTCATTGAATTATTATTTATAGTTTGGATAATTATCTGAGGTGTCATCTATCTGGAATGAATAAATAGCGTCAGTAATTTGATAGAGGTTGCATGGCCTCTTTTGAGATGGTAATTCTTTACTGTTACTTTTAAAATATCTCCGGTAACAGTAAAAAAAATGTACAATTTATAAGGCCATTTCTTAAAGCTATATTAATCTACTGGCCAGCTTCAGATTTTAGGTAAAAACATTTGGTAACGCTGGAAAAACATACCTATTTGGCAAACTGTCAACTTTCTTCTGGGTTAATGCTCATAAAAATATTTTTAATGAAGATTAAACAATAACAGGTTTTCCATTTAGCATCATAAAATAATCATGACATGAAATCTGGTACATTCTGCTAAGAAATATAGGCCCAATTAGTTCATACTTGTTGTCAACACTTTGTCCAGGTCTGCATTTACAGCTTCGATGATTCCAGAACTGTTTTTATGAATTCAGTTTTAGCTCTGAAAGTTGGAACAACCCAAGGTACAATCTATCACTCCAGCAATATTTTTTTAAAAGATGAAGTAACCTAGTAATCTGTTGTGTTATATATTTGTTTCCTTTTAAAGGAATGCCAATTATATATTTGCCTGAATTTGACTTATTGAACATTTCTAGGTTGTTACGTTTTTGGACTGAACAAATAGTTCTGCACTGTGGATCCTCAGCTGAACATTGTTTTCTTCTAACAACTGATGTTTTAAGCAAGTAGAGCCTCAATGTGATGTTAACCAGAATATTGTCTGTTTGGGTTATGGGATTTTCTTACATAATAGTCTTCGCTGTTACTTCCAGAGTTCGGCAGCTGTTGAACAAATAATGTCCCAGAGCGTCTGCAGATTTCAGTGTTTAATTTCCCCTGTGCTATTGTTTGTCATTCAACAAAATGTAAGTATGTAAGGTTGATCAATAGGAAAAGAAAGCAGCTTCATTAAACAGTGTCCTAGAAAAAGCCATGCATTTGTAATTGATGCTTTCTCTAGCTTTCGCTCCAAAAGAGGCAATGCAGGAAGCAGTAGTTATTTTTAAGGTACAAATTACTTTTTTTACTTGATGGCACGCTAAAAATATCAGGAGGTTCATGGGTAGGCCAGCTTGGTGGTAGTGCTTGTGCTGCTGTGTGAGAAGCCCAGTGTAGGCTCTTGGTGGTGGGGTTTTTTTTCTTAGTTGAAATTTGGAGTTTCTGTGCCCAAGGTATGATGTTGTTTTTTCTTAATACTATTTACCTAATATTGTTTTCTAGGTAAGTAATGACCTTTGTGTGAATCATATCTACTTTGTCAAGTTAATAGTGACCACTTTGTGCAGTAAGAATTTAAAAATGGAACTAGCGTACGAAAATTGTAGCAGGTGAAGAAGTTGTAGAGTACAGAGGAGCCATTAAGTACACTGAAGAGAGTGAATCCCCTCACTGCTAGAAATCTCTAGCAATTTCTTTTAGTTGGAGAAATGTGTTTATAAACTCATTAGTGATGTTTGCCAACTTTTGAACTTCGGCAAAAAGGGAAAGCTCCCACTGTCTTTGGGATTTAAACCTTAAACATGCAAATGCGGAGAGCTGTGAATTGTGAGGCAGGTGCCTGGCAGCGAGCATTTCACAAGTGTGATGGGTGGGAGGGGGGGGGGAAAGCACAAGGAATAGAAATGTAGAGTAATACAGCAAAAAAGCCACTGAACATGAAACGCAATGCTCTGGCCACAACAAGCCTTGACCGCAAGATTGTCCAAGATTACCAAGCAGCATTCCTAACCCTACTGCTGCACATGACTTGTATTGAACACATAAGTAAATGGGTATATTTTAATAGGGGTTCTAATATGAACTCTGCCTTGAATTAACTGGAAAACTTTTCCAAGTATCTTTTCCTTTTTTTCATAACTACACAGCAAAGGATGCTATGGAAGGGAGAAAAGAAACTACTGAATAAAGGATTTTAGAAAGGGTATAAATAAAATGTGCAGGCTATTAATTAAACCAGTTTCCAAATGAACAATCTAATCTCTTTCTATGTAATTTCATTATCAGCAATTTGAAAGGGCTCAAATAGTTTTCCTCTAATGTTTTAACAGCAGATGTGGACTAGACTAAGTGTGTTAATTGAGAGCGATTGCTTTTCCAGTTGCCAAGAAACAGACAGTTTTCTTAAAGAATGCAGCGTTGTGCTTACAGCCTCAGTGTCCCCCTGTTCCCCTGCAGGGTTTAGGAAGCTGATGTTCTGGTAACTAAGTTACCCCCGACAGCTGAGGCACAAGCTCAGTTCCACTAATGGATGGAGAGTACCAGTAGGCAATAGCTGATGTTCAAACATGTTGAACATTAAAAGAGAAGCTTTTTTTTGTTCTGCCAACGACTTTATACCTTCAGGAAAGAGAATTAGATTTTCATGATGAAGAGAAGATATATATTTAAGTGAAGATTGCTGTTATAAAAGAAAGGCTTAATAGACTAATAATAAACCCATTCCAAGCTGGCTGCCAGCTACTGTGAGCAATTATTTGCTCACATCATGTGAATGCTGTGGCTACACTTCGTGAGTGATCCTGCTGTATTGTTTCTGTCCTATTACTGACATCAGAAAGTGGGCCAGGAAATCCTGAATCTTTAACTCATAAGACTAATGAGCCAAGAATTATGATTGGCTTTGGGTTGAGAATTTTTAATGGAATGGATGATGGATGTCTGATAACCTTTTCTGATGTGGTGTACTTTTATGGTATTTTCTTTTTTTCCAGTTATAATTATTTCACTTTGTAACTGAGTTTGTTTTTTTTTTCATAAATTGCATTCATCACTTTTGTCAATCATTCATGCCTCCTGGTATTCCCAGCTGCTTGCTTCCATCCCAGTCTTCCCACCTGCCCATTTCCAGTCTACCAGCTTGCTGCTTATAGCACTTCTGCTCTGTAAGTCTCTTCCGTGTTCTCTCTACTGCGGTCTTGAGGGCTGAACAGGGGAAGGTACCTTCTTGAGGTACCCATTTCTCAGCTTAATGTGGACCCTCTGCTCCCCCAACAGTCTTGGTGTCAGCTGGTGCTCAGGAATGAGAGATCCGCTTGTGCCGGCTAGGCAAGCAACCTTGTCCCCTCTTTTCTTCCTCAGCCCTGACCTGCCTCATCCCCACGGAGGTGCCTGGGGGTTGCCCCCGGGCTGCCTGGCTCCCTGGCTCAGGCAGGGGGGCCAGCTGTGCACTGCCTGGGGGGAGCAGCTGGCCCCCACAGCAGCGGGTGCTGGTGCCCCCCGGGTTGTACTCCTGGAGAGCAGGAGAGCCTCGCCTCGCCTGCTGGCTCACGGCTCTGGGCTCAGTTGCTACCTGGATTTCAGTATTGATGTCAAGCAAAGTTTCCATTGGAAGCATGTAGTTTGAAGAGGTTTACAGTCTGCTTTAGCAATCTGTTCTGGTTGGCCTAGTGGAAATCGTGCCAACCTCTGCCTTTCCATGTCCCTTCATGCCTTTTGGAGAGGCTAGGCTTCCTGACTGAGTGGTATCTGTGGTTTCTTTGTGATGTAGAGTCATCTGTAGCAATTACCCTTAGAACAAGATGGTTTGACTTTCAGCAAACTTTATCCTGAATGATCTGGAGAATTAGTGAAAGAGAATTTGTATTAGAGAAAGTCAGGCCAGATTCACAAAACAGTCTGGAGGGCTGAAGTGGAAGTTCAGGGAGAGCGTATCCACCTACGTTTGAAAGCAGCCTTCAAGGGCTGTACTTGACCACTTACCCAGACATCCATGGGTATCCATGATTTTGCTGGACAAGCTATGTAGGCTGTTGAAGTTGTGCTGAGCCTGGTCAGGGCCACTGCAATCGTGGATAAGCATCTCTGCACCTTGTCCCCTCATAAAGCTACCTGGGATTCCTTGTGCAGAGCCTCCCTGGGGCTGATTTGCAAAGTGTGATGTGATCATGAGTGAGATGTGATGACTGAAAGGAGGTCAGCAAAAAGCACAGGACTTGCAGCCCCACTG
Source organism: Falco rusticolus (assembly GCF_015220075.1). Classification (NCBI taxonomy): domain Eukaryota; kingdom Metazoa; phylum Chordata; class Aves; order Falconiformes; family Falconidae; genus Falco; species Falco rusticolus. Next base: position 49,090,840 of record NC_051194.1, read on the forward strand.
TCATTGAAAATTACTGAAGGTTGCAGGAGGGACTATTGTTATTGAATAGCCTGGAGGCCCTCACTGGGAGATCAGAAATGAGCTCAGCACCATTTGGCAGTAAAAAGGAGCTGCAGGTCACATTTCCCCCTGGACAGGAATCCTTAAATTCTGCAGCTCTTCTGCTGAGGGGACCCCTTCACCCTTCTGTGTGAAGACCAGCCGTGGTGTACCAAGATACACATGGGGCCAGGAGAGCCTGGCACTGTGGTCTCTCCGTAAGAGACACTTCCTCCAGGGGGCACATGAAGATCTTGTTTCTGGTCCCTCAGGCAGAAGCGGCTTTTACATTTTGTATGAATGCTGGGAAAGTGGAAATATATCCCAGTGTTTGTACCAAGACCCAGAATTCAACTCTTGTGCCTTGTGTTGCTGTTGTAGTGTCAGGTGTAAGTTTGCTCTTTCCTGCGGAATGATGTAGACATTTCACTCCAAAGCAGATTTGGTTTGTAATTTGGTATTTGGATGGTGCTAAAATCTGGAGAATCTTTTTAGGCATACTTCCATGTGGATGTTGTGCATAGTAACCACAAGTGTTGAAGCCTTTCATTGCACAGAGCACATAAGCACTCAGTTCAGGCTTGCAAATTCCATTCCGGTAGCTGAGCATCACCTGTACCATCAAATGGAGCAGCCATCCAGCAAGCCTCAGCACAACCTAGCTGGGGCTGTCATCATAATGCTGAAATAAACTGTAAGATGAGTTAGGGCTGTAATACAGTAGACCCTGGAGGTGATGTGATTTGCAAGATAATGTAGTAACTGGCTACACAATGGAAAAGCATTCTTGGCATTCTGTAGAGATAAACATTGCAATTTGGCATTTCACTGAGCGATGAATTTGTGTCTGCAAATATCATTACACCTCCTTTTTTTCAATACTTCATTACCATTTGGAGCCATCTATAAGCTCTATCTCTTCTTTCAATTAGAAGCTACTGGACAACACAGCTGAAATTGCCTTCTTTTCTCTGTATCATCAGGCCACAAATTCAATCTTCAAAAAGCAAATGTTTTTCATATTCTGAGTAAATGACAGGGTTAAATTCTCATGTTTTCTGTCCCTCAGACAATCTGGTAGTCAGAACAGGTAGAAAATAATGTGCCTTTTGTACTAGTAATAGATCTTGCCAGTTTTCCATCTAACCAAAGTAGTTTTTAAGCAGCCTGCTGTGGGTCTGGGTTCAAAGTATCCATTCTTGAGAATAAGAAAAATTTGACTTGAATCTACAGTAGCTAAATACAAAAAAAGTGTAATATTCTCTGCTCCTTCAAAATGCTGGGATGAACTCCAAAGGCCTGGGTTGAAGAAAAGAGATGTGATGTCCATACATGGGGGTAAAAATAGCATGAGAGACTGATTGGAAATAATACATTCAGCCTACAACCATTAAAGGGAAAGAGTAAGCTGAAGTGAATGCCTTTTGATGCTTTGCCTTATGAGTCTCATAAGACTTCTCAGAAGTGCTTGTTCTTACTCTGTCACTCACTATCAAGCACGGGAGCAGTACTTAACGCATCCCTGTCCCTCTTTCTCTTCATGTCTGCCCACACTTGCCTTGAGCACCCAAAAATGCAGCCTGCTTAGCACAAAACTGCTTACCAAACTGAAGCATCTGAAAGACTTAGCTTGTTTCTATCAGCTACGTAACATGAAGTTGCGCTTTGTTACAAAAAACTTACATCAGTCCTACCATTCCTGCATGTATCTCTCTGTCTCTGCTGTTTTCTCTCTCTGGCTGCCACTCGGCTCTAACAGTTTGTTGCTGACTCCTGTGCATCATGTATACAGTTATTCTCATCCTTCAGCTACAGCAAAGCCCTTCAGGGGCTGCATTTTGATCTTCGGAGAACTTTTTTTTATTACTGTCATCTCCCTGGCATTTCCCTCTTTACTATACTTAAGATAAGTAAAATTGCATTTTCTTCAAGTGTTGACACATCCATAAACTGTGAGAATACTAGGCTACGAAACTATGAAAGATACCCTGCTGTTCACTTGTTTCGTGGGTTATTGTTTATTGTTTCCTTTAAGGCCATCATGTTTCAGTTACTACTTTTCATGTCCTCCTTCTCCAAGGTGTGCTACGTGCCTCTGTAATTTGTTTGTAGCAAGAGTCTTCCCTGCAACCAGCACACACAGAGCAAGCTGATTTTGTGGTGGTTCTGCAGTGGAATGCAGCTGCAGAGCCCATCCAGCAAGGTAATACGAAGGGAACTTTTCACCCATTTCATAACAATGCCTGGAATTACAGGACCCTGATCCTTTTCAAACTTAAACGAATGACCTTGAGCTTCTTAAGAAGGAATTTTGGGGTTTTGTTATTTTAAGTTAGTTATGTCTGAAGGGAACCACATGCTGCAATCCTAAGTCTGAATTAACAAGCTGTAAAAAAAGTTGCACAACTGTGTGCAAATAGGCAGCTGTTTAAGCCACCCAACCAACAGAAAGCCAAATCTGATAGAAATAAACCAGCAGAAACTATGTTCATACTTACTCAAACTTCACAACGACATGGGAAATTTTCCCCCTTATCTCCCCCCTTCCACCCTAGGTTGAACCGATTCAGATCCTTTCTTGGAAGGGGTAGAGAGTCCTGAGAAGAGCCTGGTTTATGAAGAGGTAAGAGCTCTTCTGGGGGAAAAAAAAATATAAAATAAAAAAAAATCCAGGCTGGTGCTATTCTGTTCAAGGTTTGTTTGCAATTGTGTCTTCACGTGCACCTGTGTGTGTGTGTGAACCTTTGAGGATTGTTGCTATTTGGCATCTTAGCTTTTCCTTAGATGGTGATTATTCATGAACATGTGTGCGACACAGCTTGTCAATGAATTCACTGTATTCCACCATTCTAAGGCTAACGTTGGCCTCACATAGGATGTCTGGCATACAACACACCTTTCTTGGAGTGAATCTAATCATGACATTGGATGAATATTCTGTGACATGTATTTTAGCTGGCATTTTCTGAAATGCCCTTACTTGCTTTGCAGAGAAAGAGTGAGGCATGTTGTCCTTTTGTGAACAAAAAGAGGTTGAAGAAACAATGAGCTCTTGCATTTGTTAGCACTGGGGTTGAAGGGCACAGAGCCACACTGTTCCCTATGGCTCTGCATATTCAGTAGCTCAGAGCACAGTTCTGGAGTTTGGATCCACTTGCATCCACTGCGTACTTGTGTTAGCCCAAGCTGCGTGTGTGACTATATACCTGCACTTTCTGTGCCTTTGATACCTTCTCACTTTTTTTACTGAAGTAATATGGAAGAAGAATTGAAACCAGACCTGCTGAAGCCAGGCTGCAGCCTGAAGAATCATTTCACTTGTGCTCTCGCCACTTTTTGCCTCTAAACCATCTCTCTCTCTCTCAAAATCACAGGACACTGATCTTCAAGCTGTCACACACATTTCTGGAAACCTGCCTTGGTTTGCCCATACACACTGCTTTTTGCAGAAATGAGAAATCAGTTTCTAGTATTTTAATCCTGGTGCTTTCATATAAATATGTACCATTATTTATAACATATCTGGGGAAGGAAAAACCCCGTGTCTACGAGCACCAAAAATTGTCTCCAGAATATAATATTCATCTGAAAAATAGTGATGGTAACTTGATACCAGCTCACTAAGACCGTAAGGTAGTGCCACTGGTGTTTATGTGGCTTCCATCAGTGCTGATTTTGATTTCTTCTTCCATGTGTGCAAAATATAAAGGAGATATCTATGCCATCTTTTCACGGCTATTACTACAGTCATCTTTTTAAGGATAGCTGAGTTGAATAATTAAAGGGCTGAGTAGCACAGTTCTTCATGCCTTGCATCCTTCACACTCTGGTCTAAAGTGCAGCCATGATCACAGCAGGAACTGTGAATTCTTGTTGAGAAGAAATTAAAGTGGGAGGATGACATAGCTGGAATTTGTCCTTCAGGTCTCCCACTACTTTAAATCTCACTCCATCCAGATGCTTAGTTTCACTAAAAATTTTACTGGACACATTAACTGTACGTTAATGGCTCTTGCATAGCTGATGTATTTGTAGCTCTAGGGGAAGGCAAAGCAAGGCCACTTTGATATCAGTTTATGTAACACAAAATTTGTTTCTTGGAAGGCTCGAGGCCGTTAAGAGTAGAAACTATATTAGAATCTCTTCCATATGGCAGTTTCTCAGGTACTGTGATAGCTAACCTAAGTTAATAATTAAAGTCCATATCTATCACTCTTTCCATCTGGATGCAAGAAAGGCCTGGACTTTTCCTTTTAATACCATGCAGTCTCGTTTGGAGTATGTTGATGCTGTCATCATCACTACAGCATATTTAATTTCTTGTGTAATATTTCATCTGGGTAAACAATCAAGGGGGAGGAGGGTTGGTTTGTTCTTTAAGATATTTTTGTATCTTTATATTTACATAAAAAGATACATTTTTATAAAAGGAGCCCATGTTGATATTAGTAATCGATGGAGTACCAATAGCATTGGCAGCTTTACGACTCCTTTTCCGGAGTAATTCTGGAAGATAACCTCCACTCCCGTCATCTTAGCCACGTGTTTTGATGTGCTGTGATCTCGGTTTGGGCAGCCGCAGATCATGCTGTCCTTGTGCTCCGCAGCTGCTGCGCTCAGCAAGATTTGTCCATGTCGGAGGGAATTTCAGAGTTTGAAGGTAAAAGTAGCACAACAGGGAAATTAAGCTCAAAACTCTGGTTTCATGCTCTTAAGTTCTTAGGAGCTTTTCACCACTTTTTCAGTTACAAAACACGAGGTTTTTATCTGCCTGCCTGGCAAGATGCTGTGATCTCATGACCGCTGGATGGTGCATCCCCTATATTAAGCTCATAAAAGAACCATCACCGTTACATATGATGATCATAAATGGTCATCACCATTACAAATACAGGAACTAGGTGTAAATACTCTGAAATCTGAACTTTAATGTACTGCAGGCTTGTGTGTTTTTTTCCTCCCCAAAGCACTTCTGCTGGGAAAAGAAGTTTGTACATAATACAGACAGTATTCCAGTGTTCTTCCTCAGTATAGGGGGTTTGGGCTGAGTTACACAGAATATGAAAGAAAATGAGCGCAACTCTCTCCCACTTGGCAGGGCAGCTCTTGAGACTCTCCTCGTAGGGTCAGGTTGAGCTGTGGAGATTTGTTCTTGTCAGAGCTGCAGTTTAGACTGCTGGATGTGGCCATCAGCTGATGTTAACAGAGACCCCACAATCTCAGCTGTTTGCCTTTGGCCCCCAAATGCCAAACTAACATTGGGGGTTTTTTTAGTAATTTCCAAAGAGCTGTTGCAGGAGCAGTTTGGAGATTCAGGAACATCTCTGCAGATGCTTTCACACACTGTCGGGAGCGGTGTCCAACCTGCTCTCTGGCGTGTGGGCTGATTGACTTGCCCTGTGCCAAAGATTTTTCTGTTCTGTGCTTTTTCTACTGCATGACTGTCACATAGCTTTAGAGTTCACAGTGGGAGCATTCAGACCCAGCGCAGCTGCGCCTGCTGCTCCAACAGCTACTTTATATCCTGGGTAGGTCACAGCAGAGGACAAAAAGCAGCTGCACTGCCAGGCTGTGCATCAGGAAGCATCTTCAACCTGGGAAGAAAACTGTTATGCCAACAAATTACGTACCTGAATTCTCCAGAGTTGCTAGGAAGATGCTGATCGTTTCCACATACCGTTTTAAACTGTGTGACTGGAACTACCTCATAATGCTTAAAATGGGCAATCCTTTTGATCAATAGCTTTTATTTCTGTATTTTCACTTTTTTACTAACATGAAAATAGGGAATGAAGTTAAACACCTTTGCTAATTTATTACTGAAGCTTTACTGACGGCAACTTAATCATGAAAATAGCTAATTAGGGAAAACTGAGAATTAATGTTTTTCTCAAACAGTACTGGTTGATGACAGTATTTCAGCTTGTGATGAAAGGGAACAAACTGTTGAATTCTGAACATTCTCCTTCTCTTCTCCTAGCACAATTTTTCAGGTATTTTAAAACAGCTGCTTTCTCCCTTCAAAGCCGTGAGTGGTTCTGATCAGAAGCCCAGGTCTGCTGACACCTGGGACCAGCACTACTGCTTGGTGATGATGCGGGGCGGCCCGTGCCCGCACCCCTGCCCAGCCACAGTGCTACAGGTACAAATGAAGATGGGGACACTGGTCTGTAAGGTTTATGTGGAGCCTGGGACATTTGCCAGACTGCTGCCCATATCCAGTGTTCTTTGAGGGGGTGAATACTGCACCATTCTTAAAGGGACTGAGTTTGCTGAATTTCCTCCTTCCTCCTGGATAAATCCTTTATTGGAAAATAGATTCTGAATCTGTAAACTGACAGGTTTGGTAGTCCTCATCGAATAACTTAAAATTCAGCAGAAGCAAGCACACACCCTATTCTCCCTGGGTGTGTTCACAGGAATTAAGCCCACTGCATTTATTTAACAGATCTAGAAGAAAGGACTTACATTTGACTTTTAATTACTTTAATTTTTATATTTATTAGAGAAAAGCAATAGCAGAAATCAAATTACCTGGTGCATCTTACATCTGCTAGAACTACCTATGCAGTTCTTTCTCAGGCATGGCAGCTTGCCACTTCCAGTCAGGGACAGCACTGCTGCTCCAGTAGCAGTTCACAGTTTTCATGGTATTTGGACTTCTGAAAAGGTTTTGTTATCTGTTGTTGGGAGACAGCATAAATATACCCAGTCCCTAAAGACACCATAACTCCACCAGGATTCCTGTGGGTTTTGTAAGCTCCAGGTTATGCGTTAATCTGACTGAGTTCAGAGATTTTCCTCTGAAGCTTCCTCATGCTGTGAGGAGTGTGCCCAGGTCTTTGTGAAGCTCGCCTCTGCCCAAGGACAAGCACTGCTTGCCAAAATCCTTCAGCAGCACCAGCATGCCTGATGTCCCTTGGGACCAGGTAGGTCCAGTCCCTGCAGCCCCTGGAGCAGTGCGGAAGTCTCTCTCCAGAGCTAACTGTTTGGAAATGCTGAATTACTTGAAATCCTGTACATATAGCTACCTCATGCAGTCAAGGAAGGGTAGGAGAGTCAAGAATCCTGCTGTTATTTAATATGTTCTTGCAAAAAATATTTGATAGTGTCATATTTTTGTGATGTTTAGTAGAGGGGCATGCTGTCATCCACCTCCCTTCTCCAATCCATTTCCTGTGTGTTAGCAAAGGGTAGAAAAATGCTTGGGTACTGCACTATAGCTGTGGCTTTGTACGAAGACAAATTCCTGAGGCTGGGATATTGTGACTGGTTTGAAAAAATGTTGTGCATTCTTCTTTCTTCATTTAAACAGAAGAAGCATGGAAAGTTTGCAAAGGATGGGGGTGGAAGAAATGTTTGCTGTTTTCCAAAAGTGGGTGAGAGGTTAGAGTACAATTGGTAGTAGATTGTTCATATGGTCCTTGATGGTACAGATGAAGCCTGTTTGGATAGAGTTTTTAGCTACTTAATTTCAATTGTCTTATCATAGTTTTTGAAACCTCATAGAATCTACTGAGGGGTGAACAGGAGCTCTGCTGGAAGCCTTGAAACTGTTGAAACATCAGTATTTAATTTTCCAGCAAACAGTAAGCTCAGTTGATGGATAAGTTCAGTGTAATTGCTATTGCACTTGAAAACCACTGGTTTTCAAGAACCGATATATTAGGATAAACATTAGTGCACAAAAGACTTGTAAGTGGCTGCAGTCTGGACGCTATGAAAAATAGTCATCTGTATTTAGAGCATTTTTTTCCTTTTCTAATTGACTTCTGAAGTGGGAATACTTTATCAGTACTTAGCTACTGAGAGCACTAGGAGCTTTTGTGAGGCAAATCAACTCTCACCTGGCAGTGGAGGATGAGGAGGGAGGTTTGGGCTCTGGCACAGCAGCTGTGACTGGCACAGGTCCTCAGTGCTGGGCTGACTCTGCTCCCTTTGAAGTCAGACAGAAAACAGGAGCTGATTCAAAGTGGAACCACCACCCTTTGTCAGAGAGCTCTGATTCCCTGACACCATCAGCGTGTTGGAAATAAACATGAACTCCTCCACTCTGCTTTTATTAATTGCTAATGTGCTTTGTGCAAACCAGCTACAGGGTGTTACCAGCTTACGGCTTTGCCAAGGCAGTAAGGTGGAGTTGCATGTGGGAATGAAGCCTTGTTTAATCAGGTTTTATAATTACTTTGATACAACTTTAGCTGAAGCATGTTGGGTCAAGCAGTTCCTGGTTTAATACACTCACTGTTTAGTCTTAAGTTGCAGATTTAAAAATTTACCAAATACCTATACAATAATTTTTGCTATTGTGCATTGATCATCTACAAATATGCATATACTAACTGTATGTTGTATTTTTATTTATTTATTTTTACTTTAGTAACCAGTTTTAGATATCAAAACTCCCCTGGAATCTATTAAATTTTTGGATAAAAGCAGGTGAGCACAGCAGCAGCAGAGCTTCTCTCTCTTGTATCACAGGTGTGGCTTAATTTTACAGTGTTTTCTTGACTGCCACGTTAGACCTAGAGGAAAGGAGAGGAATATCCTCCGCAGTGAGGTGTAGCCTAGTAGACAGGGCTGTTTTGATACAGAAGCACCTAAGGAGTGCTTGTGGGTGAGCTCTCTGGGGTCGGGAGGACTGGGTATGACACTGTGCAGCATCCTGGAAACTTCATGGCAGTGATAACCCGCTATCGGGATGCACCCCACCTACCTGGGAATTCATGCAGAAGCTATAGAGAGTTTGTAACAACTAAAGGTTGTTATTTACAGACAATCAGAAAGTTTATGCTCTGTGTTTGCAACTGTAGGTGAGCAAATAAACTGCAAACTGAGCGTTCCTTTACCCTCTTTGTTGAGTTGTTAAACCTCTGGGTTTCTTTCCCAAGCAGCATACATGTTTCTTTTGATTTCTTGATCTAACATCTCTAACCAAGGCATCTGCCAATTACTCCAAAAGAGAGTTTAGAGAGCTGCTTTCTGGTTTTGTTATACCTTTTTTTAAAAAAAAAAACACTCTAAAGTGTTTCTGAGAGGAAACCCCCCCCCCCTCCCCGAGAAAGTGATATCTTATAATTAGGAATAACAAGAAACTCGTGTTTGTAGCAAGTAAATTATAACCTAGAAAGTGGCTTGAACTTTTTCAGCTGAAAGCTGCTTTGGCAGCTTAACATGGGATTAATATTTGAAGTATGCCTGGACTATCAAGAAGTTAATCGATGGAGTGTGAGCTATACCCACTTAAAAGGCACAGACATGAAAATCAGTGCATTCTCCACAAGAGGCTCTTAATGATTTCCTTTCAGAGCCTGTGCACACTATCTTAATTATACAGGAGCCTACGTAAAGGTACCATTGGATTGGATCCAATTAAAGCTAAAGCAAACAATATGACAACAAAAAGGGCACTTGCGTCATTTCACTTCAGCATTTATAACACAAACAATAACTGGCAAATAAAAAAGCTCTTAGCCTATGGTGTGCTCAGTAGTGCCAGGATAATCATTCCTTCACATGTAATCATTAAAACAAAGAACACCATAACTGAAAATACTGGGGACAGTCTTTCTTCCTTCATGATTTGTCTGTGTAAAAGCAAGACCACCTTTCAGCAAGGAGGCATGTTTCCTGTGGTGCTCTGTGGGCTTCGTGAGATTAGTCACCTCTGTTTCACAGATAAGTCTTTCCGTGTGATCTTCTCCTGTCTGCATGAGTGCATACATTCACTAAAAAAATGCATCAGGAAGGATGGGTGATAAAGCTGGCAATGAGATTAAGGTGGTGGAGCACACTCTCATTAGAGATGCCTTTGCTTTCTGTAAAGGGTAGACTGAGAGGCCCAGTAATGGCTGTTAAAATGATGAGTCTTCTTGCATGGTAAGCCTGGCACTTTGATCAAATCAACCTTGTGAAACTAAAGCATCTGGATCCATGAGATCCCAGGCTATTGTCCTGCAGAGCTCAGCTTTAACACATGATTTTGGCTGTGGCAGTGCACTGGTAACATGCTTTCTTTAATGACTGAGGGGGAAAATGTCCAGATCAAAGGCTGTTCTCTGAGATGGTACTGATGTGGCTTCAATTGTCTAGCTACTCCAACATTTCTCTGTATCTTCAATTGCTTTAGGTATATTTCAGTGACAGGCATTCAAATGTTTCTTAATATTGCCACAATAATGTTGTCACAACATTACTTAGCATCATGGCATTTCCAAACCATCTGGATGGTGCTGGGAGGGGGCTTCAGAGGATGGTAGGTAGAGGAAGAGGTTCTCTTTCATCCCTTATCAGCTTTTCTTACCTTCATCTGACTGCTCTGGGGGCAGTTACTATCCCTTGGAAACTTCAGCCCTTCCCGGAGGCTGCAGAGTGCTGTGGTAGGCTCCAGCACCACCTCCTTCCACTTCTGGGGTAGAAGACCCCAGCACAGACTCCTATGCTCCCTCAGGGGCACCCAGACCTACATTTTTGCACGCATGGGACTTTTCTGTGTTCCAATGTGTTCCGAGGAGCAAAGAACACCATTTTCTGTACGAAGACAGGAGGGTGCCCAGCTCTGTTCAGGCTTTGTGTGAGACAAAAGCTCTGAATGGAGAGCGCACATGGCAAGACAGGCACAGGTGGGCTCGCAGAACTGGTAGCTGTCAGCATGACAGCAGTGACACTCAATACATTTTAGAGGTTAATGTCCACCACCTCTAGTCCCTACAGCCATTGGAATATAGGAATGAGGGAGGACCATAAATGGCATGTTTTGAAGCACAAAACAACTTCCTCCTTTCATGGAAGGGTTAAAATATGTCTAAACATTAATAATGCATTTTTTAATATGTAATTAATGTTTTTGAGTGCTAGTAAAGCCTAACTGATGTATGAGCAGTGTTTGAAAACCAATTTCTTGCTGCTGTCAGGAAGCCCTGAATCAAGGCACACTGACCCACCCCTTCCCATGGTCAGGTTAGAAGCCTGAAAAGAGGGACGTGCACCAGATACACCATCACAGTTCAGTGCATCCTGCTTTAACAGCAGAGATATAAGCCTTGGTAAAAGTATGTGACGTTCCTATCCTATAGGTGGTATGTTCTGTAGTAACTCTCCTAAACAATCTCACTCCTGACTTAAACAAAAGGCAGAGTCCTTACCTGCAGCAGGGCAATTTTTTCTCACCCTTCCACATCTACCACCCTCAAATCAAACTGTTCAAGCAGTGACCGTGTCCTTGGGAAGAGGCACAGGTACCAGGGTAGGTATGAGAGCACTGACTAACTGCAGGGAAGTGGGAAATCATGCAGAAAGGCAAGCGCTGTGGTTTAACCAGCCTCGTAATGGAGCACACAGACACTGACTCTTCCCAGTGTATATACAGCAAAGAAGGAAAGTTTTCATCTGGCTGACAGCTAATTCTATAGAGATGAGTTTATTTTTTGGACACTGCACTTGGACTTCCAGTTAATATTTTAATCTATTAAACGGATGTGAAAAATCTATGGCAGAGTTCAGGGCTTGAACAGCATGGGTTTGAATTAATTAATGCTCTCAAAGGCAGTATTAATGTGTCATCTAAAAGGGGGCTGAACAGATAAAGCCCTCTGATAATTTAGCACAAGAAGGCTTGAACTTCCATGTAAAGGAATAATTTCTTCTGGCAGCACAGGTTCTGTGCCCGTTTATTTTTGGTGTCACATTTACCACTACCAGTCCCTGCTATGCTCTTTAAGGAGCTAAGTTTAAAGTTAATGGGACTTCTGCGTGCAAAGGGTTTGCCAGCCAGGATGATAGACAGCATTGAGGTACCCGACTAGTACGAAATGTGATGCTTTTGCGACCTGGCCTTCTGCCTGGTGGGAGCTACTTCTGTTGAGCCCATCAAATGAATTCACATAAGTCACTAAAGATTTACAGGCTAGGAACGGCTGTTGGTTGCTACTGGATCAGACCAGCTTCTGACCAGTCAGCTAGAGAAATATCCTGTACTCCAAACACTGCAGTATCCATTTATAAACATTTAAAAATACACGCGACAAGATGGAGTTGTTAGACTGGAAAATCCTCTTTAGCATGATACCGTCTGACCATTAAATGTCTATGGAAAAGGGTTGAAATAGCGTAATGACTCATCAAGGAGTTATTGAACTGGGTTAATAAATCTTTCTTTAGAATTTATTGATCAGTGTGGAAGAGCTCATGAAGTCATTACGCCTTTTTGCCTTTAAGCAGCTTCACCCAGGAAGTCTGGCCTCTACACAATTCCCTGGCTACCCCTGCGTTCAGAAGTAGTTACGTTACATACGCTGCAACAGAAAAACCATCATTTTCTTCCTTTTATTCCAGCTTTTTAAACTGATTTTAAGTTGACTTTTTAAATACAGAAAAAAGAATTTCTTCTTTTTCCTGCTGCAATAGTCTAATTGACAGCCTGTTGTTGCCCAAGCCTTAGCTCAAAGGGTCTGTAATGCCTGGATACCCTCCCTCCATACAGGCGCGTGCTCCCTCCCTCCCATGCTTCCACTGCCAAGGATCGAGAGGATACCAATGCCCTTCTGAGCTATACTGTTTGAACTGATGTGTCGGCACTGAGTGAATGAGATTTATAGCAAATAACGTGAATGTGCCAAGACTGTCTATAGCCCATCTTGGCTGTGGTTTTGCTTGAGGACACTTAATGGTTTCTGTGTAGAATTTTCTCCTGATGATTTGTCCTACTGCTTGTCACAGCTATAGGATAACTTAGTCAACGCCTTAAAGTCAATACTACTATCAGTCCGGAATTTCTTGTACTTCCCAAGGAAAGGAAATGCATTAATTTCAGAGCTGAGTCAAGCCCACAAATGAACTGGCATGTTGGGTAATGTCTGACAGCACATTTTTATAAGTAACTAGTCATGGCCACTGAGCTGTTCAGTTCCAGATGACAAGCGAGGGACGTGTTATCTGGGCTCGCTTATGCACAGCCTTTGTGTGGACCTTGTGATGAGGAATGATTCTCAAGCTCCTGGTTGGTGGTGTTTTTTAAAAAAATCTAAATTTCCTAAGAGAACATAGATTATATAGATTGTTTTCCTCTCCTCCTCTTGTCATAATTTCTGAACTCACTGGCCAATTTCAGTCCAGTTCTAGAGAGGGAAGAAGACTTGGTGATGTTAAGTTTTCGGTACGTTTCATGAAATAGTTGGACAGCTGAGTGGCAAAGGCTGCACTATGAGATTGCTCATAATCGGACAATAGGCAATATACAGAAGAGATGCATCACAAATGCTCCAATGATGGAAGACTTAATGGAAGCAAAAATATCCAGCATTTCCTAAATCCATAGGAAACTTGACTGCCCTCATTCAGGAGCTGATGAAACTGAATTTCACTGATTCATTGCAGAAAAAGTCCACCCAGTGAATTTTCTAAATGGATTTAGAAGGAAATAGATGATATGTTGGCCAGACCTGGATGTGCAGAGTTCCTTGTTTTGTCTTCCTGCAGATCACTGCTTGACAATAGGCAATGTAACAGGTATACCATAACTCCTTGCATGTTAAAAAGCTTGATTATCCTAAATACACACTTATTTCCTTTAGGATATCCTAAAGCTTAATATCCTAAATAAAATCCTAAATTTTATCAGCAATCCCAATGAAAGCAGAAACAGGACTCAAAATATTAGCAGACTGCTTTTGAATGTGAAGGGTAAGATAAAGAAAAATCTTCTAAGTGCAGGCAAAATCTCCCTTCTGTTTTTCGTGGGTAGTTCCTTTATCAGCCATTTGGAACACATAACATTTAAAACTTATGAGGAGGAATGGAATTTATAAATGAAATTACCATCTTAAAGTTTTTTGACTGTAAAAGTTGAGTAAAGAATCCTTTAATATAGGATATAGATGCATAAACGGACACAGTCCCAGTGCCATAGTCTGGTAAGGGTGGTGTTCAGAAAGGGAATGAACGCAGCCACTAAATTTAAAGAAAGATGGAACTGAATGAGAAAATTCACAGAATCAGCTTTAAAATTAAAATAAACCACAACCTTAATTTTCTGCATCTGTGGATTTATTTCCTTAGCCTGCTCTCTTGGCAAAGATATTAACATCTTCAAAATTACAGCTACCCACTGACATAATTCAGTGACATGAAGTGCATTTACATCTTGGAAGATTTAAAGCCACTTTTACTCTTCCTTCTTCTCCATGGTGTTTGTTTTTCTACGTTTATGTATACTTGGCCTCAGTTCCCTCCATCTGATTTGGTGGTGCAACTGTAATCCACCTCAGCACAGATATCCGGCTCTTCCTTTAGAAACTTCCTCTTGCTATGCTATAGCTCTTGTAAACGCCCTGAAGGAAGTGGGTTTTTTCCTCCTTCCTATTGCTGCAAGAGGTCCCAGAAATACAAGTCAATTTATAAAACAGACAACATTTGGTTTGAAAAGATCCTAAAGAGATGTAGTTTTGCATTAACTTCAATGCATTTGTTCCTTACCTTATAGAAACACCATGCATATCACTCATATATAAACAAAATGACTGGCAAAACCATAGAGACTGTCCTAACATTTTAATTTATTAGAGTAAAATTGCCAGGTTATTTTCCATCCTTTCTGTTCCATATATTTGACAGAGAACATCTGTCTGCTAACAGTGATGGTTCCAAATCAAGTATATGATTTTCTTCTTTATGGAGAAAGATACTTGAATGGCACTTCAGATGTCATTATCTTTAACTTGCAGCATTTCACTTTAAATATGTAATTTTTAAAATGAAAATATAAAAAAAACCCATGAAATGCATAATATTATTGTTTCATGGCATCATTTTCATTATTTATTATCTCATGGTGTATGTATTTCATAGGATACAAGGAGACACTCTGTTCTACCTGAGCAATATAGTATTCCAGTTACTCAGTTTGGTTCCTGCAAGCTGTGATTATATGAAACAAGGGAGGTTTCCGCCTTTAAGTGTGTTAAGAAAATCCTCAAAGGTCTAAAATAGCAGATATTATTGGTATGCTTGGTGTCAGCATTGTGAGAGAGACAAGGCTCTCAAAAGGCCTAAAACAACAGATAATGGCCTATTATTTCCAAAATTATTTCAAAAAAAAGGAAAAAAAAAAGGGGGGGGGGGGGGAGGCGGGGAAAAAAGAGGCATTTCCACTGACAGAGAGAAGCAGCCTACAGATGCTATGTAGGAGAAAGAGGTGCTGGTCAGTCTCCTGCCATCACTAGAATGGAAGGACCAGGGAGGCGAGGTACACTTGGGGAAGCTGGGAAGTGCCGGAGCAACATGAAGAAAGGCAGCAGCACCTTCCCAACCACCATCACCTCAGAGGAGCTCTGCAGAGATTGACTCCCAGCCTTTGCTTTCATTTGCAGATGCAGGATATGTAATAGAAAAGTCAGGAGACCAAACTGCCCATCCCTGCAGTGGGCCACCTGAACCCAAACACTGCAAAAGGCAGCGGCAGGCCCTTTCTCCTGACATGGAATAGGTGCTACCCCTCTCCAGCTGGGTTGTCTTTTTCATTTAACAGAGGCCTCAGTAGACTTTCTTTTTTCTTTTTTCTTTTTTTTTTTTTCAAGTAATCTTGGCTCAGAAAGGAATTGCTTAATTTAACAAAGTGCATTTACTAAAATGGAGCTGTGGAAACTTTAAAGATGTACATGACACTGGGTTGTGTGTTTCTTCATGCATTTTCCTGCTCTTAAACACAGACCCTGCCAAAGCAAATAACTGCACAGTATTTATCATAGTTGTGTTACTATGTAGGAATATTTTTTGTTACAATGCTTGCTGAGGTGAAGTATTTGTTAGCTCCTCCTCTCTTCTGTCTGGAAAAAGCCAATAACATGGAAATCCAATTGTGGTCATGAAACATCGCTAACTTGGAGCTGTGAGTCCCAGGATCAGACCTAGGTTGGGCAGTAGCATGGAGTTTCTCCCCTTGTCAAGAACTGGTTCTCACTGCCATGTGAAAGCCCAACAAAAGGTTTTTGTTCTATTGCACCACTTGTCCAAATGCTACAGCCTTTAAAATTACTCCCATTTCTTCTACAAAGGAAGGCACTAGCAACATAGAGTGTTTTGTTTGGTTGGTTGTTTTTCTGGTTTGGTTTTGTTCTTTTTTTTGAGTGTAAACCTATTCCTGATTACCCTATCTAGTAGCTTCTGTATGTGCTATCCACTTGCGTGGTCATAGCATCCCCTCTGCGGTGAGATCTGCTCGGTGGGGCTTTGGGGGCTGGTTGGCAGCACTTTGTCCGGCTGCAGATGGGCGTTCTGGGGCGGTGGGCTTAGCTCTCTGCTGAGCTGGAAAACAGAGGAAATGACTTCCAAATCTGGCCTGTCCAGTCCTCACCAGCACCTCTTGATCCCATTTGCTCCCATCCTCCTCTGGCACTGGATGTCTGTAGCTCCTGGGGAGGCAGCAGAGGAAGGAGTGCAGGCTCTGACCATGCTACCAAGGGCCCAGCTGCAATAGCCTGTAAACACTTTGGTTTCCAGAGGCTTTTCCCTGTCCCTCTATACTGTATGGAGGAATATAGATAAATTGTGTAATCTTTCCTGAGCAGTGAAGGATCTCTTGACGTACAGATCTAGCAGGGAAACGATCTGCTCTAAAGCATGGGGAAGTCCAGCCCTACTACAGCAGGCAAGTGCTACTTACAGCACCCTCGGACACTGGAACAAGTCCCCAAGGGAATCAGTGGAAGCACCTCATTTACATCTTTTTGAGTTATGTAGGAATGTATTATTTTACGCAATCCCATATCTGAAAGAATCTTTTGCAGGCAAAATTGGATTAAGTCCTTTTCAAAGGTTTTTGCTCTTTTAAGAACAAAAGACAGTGATTTAGTGGTGTTCTTTGGGATTAAATGGTATCTCTATGTGTGTGTATTTATATACAGATTTATGTATTCAGGGCCAACACCCAGATTACAGCTGTGACAGCTCTTTCTTATTATTCTTAAAATGTATGTGTGTTTTTTACTGCGATGCCTGGCAGTACTGCTAGTGGTGCTGTGGTTATAAATCTTCCTTTAGGAATTTATAACATAGTGTGAACCACAATTTCTCCTTTATCTAATTACTGCCTATGAATTTTTTTTATTTGAATAGTTTCAAAAATAATTTGGGAAAAAAAAAGTTGGTCTGATTTAAATGACAGATGATGTAACAGGATTTTTTTCTTTGAAGTACAGCTAAAATTATATTCTGAAGCAAGAGAAGCTTTTTTTACAGAACAAAACCATTTTTTGGTTACAAGTATTGAAAGAAATAACAAGCCAGATATTTTCCTTATAAAGTTATATTTTATATATATATATATATAAATAGTTCTATTTAATATTGAGTGTGCAATCCTTATTCATACAGAGTCAAAAGGGGACTTGCTGGGATGGTATGAAGGTACAAGAGAGAGCTCGGTGCCGTCCTGGCAGGACTTCATTGCAAAAAGCTACTGGCTGCTGTTTACACTTCAAACATTCTCTGAATAAGTGTTGTCACAACAGACGAGCAATTATAGACAATAATGTCAGTAATTTGTGGATTAAGAACTCCTTAAGGATGTATTGGCAACGCATACAGTAGCTGCTTTTAGCTTGCAACTGTTCACCCTTAGCTGTGCCAGCGAAACTGTTACTTCCCAGAAGCTATTGTGTTCCCTGTGAGGCAGAAAACAGCAGCAGGGGTTAAACTTCTCCGGGTCTCCCCCCCCCCCCCCAGCCTCCACAGCAGCTCTCACCCAGACAGCTTAATCCCAAAGAGTCCTTTCCAATAGATACATCTATTTATGCATATGCATCAAATAGAAATACTGGCCATTATGTTGAAGTAATGCTGTGGTAGGCTTTTGCCAACAAACCCAGAAAATATCAGATTTTAAGATTCCAGTGTTATAAATACACCTGTGAGGAACGTCAGCTGGAGGCCAAGCCCCAGACGGGGTGGTGGAGGGTGCAGGACACATGCTGACCCTCAGACTTGTGCTTTGGGACACCCATGGCTCAGGACATGCCCTGTACTAGCTTATGCAAAAACACGTAGGGTGTGAAACATGCCCTGCTGAGAAAATGTTGATTGTTTTGAGGATCAACAAGGAAGATTCAATTGTAGTTTGCTCTTCTCTTAAAAATACTGTCATGAAATACGTATGGCAATGAACACTTTCGGTGACAGATTAGATACGAATACACTTTGTGCTACTGCTCTTTGGTTTTAATTTCAATACAGTGCATTCAGAAAATTAGAGTGTGTTTAGGAAAATGGCTTGTGTGATGAGAAATTAATCTTTGGAAGGCTATATATATGTAAAGTAGTGGAGTTGGAGGGGTTAGGAAAAAGAAGAAATGTTTTGTTCTCATGAATTCTTTGTTGGTTTGTTTTGGGTTGTGGGGGGGGGGGTGTCTTTTTTGTTTGTTTGTTTTTTGGTTTGGTTTGGTTTTGGTTTTGGTAGGGGAAAAATGTCATAGAGATTCCTTGAAAGGCTTTAACTACAGAACTGGAAAATTAAAAGTATTTATCGAGCACCACTAACCTGGTTTTCCCATAGGCAGATTTGCCTTTAGACAAAAGGCACGTCCTGTGCCTGCCTGTCGGTGCCAGCCAAACCTCCAGAGGACTCTGGTCCTTTCTGCTGCTTGTGCTTGGTCATTCAGCATCTTTTCCTGAAGATGCTGTAAAAGACACTTTAAAAAAAACTTATTTCTCCCAAGCACCACGGCAGCAGGTGATGTGGCTGGGAGCGCAGGGCTCACTGGGCAGTGGCGGGGAGGTGACAGGGCTCGTTGGGCAGTGGCGGGGAGGTGACAGCCTGACCCCAGGCAGGGCAGAGGCAGGGCCCTGTGCCCCAGGACTGGCGCGGAGCAGCCCCTCAGCACCCCTGGGGCTGTCTCGGCCATGGCCGCCGCCAGGTTGGGTGTAGCCAAGGCAGGGTGGCACCGGGCTCTCGCTGCAGAGGCCTCAGCTGGCCATCTCAGTGGGCAAGCAGGAAACAGCCTGTGAGACCCCCGAGAGTGACAGCGGCCTGTTGTGTGACACCTTCCCAGACACGGGGCCTTGTCTTTTGCTGGGTTTTTCATGGATTCTGGTTGCTCGAGTACCTCCTGCAGCCGACGATAAAGGCTCCAAGTGCATCTCAGATTGCAAGGGGCCTTGTTTGGCGCCGCCAGTGTCCCCGCAGACACTGCCTGTGCCCGAGCAGAGGCTTAACTGATTCACGCCCCTGAAAACGAGGCACACAGCAGTGCGTGCCCGGCCAGGCTGGCCGCCCTCTCCGCCGCCGCTCGCCCCGCACTCCCATTCCCTGAGGAAAAAGTGTCACAGGCGCCCTCCCGCCGGCTACGCATCTGTTTTGGGCTGGTACCATCTGCCCGCACGCAGCCGGCCGGCCGGGCCCGGCCACGGAGCGCCCCGGCGCCCTGCCAGGCCCGGCGTGGGGGACTCTCCGCGGGCCCGGGCCCCGGCCCCGGCCAGCCCGGTCCCCGGCCCCCGCGCCCCTGCCCCGAGGCGGCCGCGGGCCGGTGCGGGCGGCCCGGCAGGAGGCGAGCTGCCGCCGGCCCCGCTGCCGTCACGTGGCCGCCGAGTTTTCTCCCCGCAGCGGTATGAGGAAGTCGCAGCCGCCGCCGTCCGCAGCCCGGGCGGGCGCAGCCTCCGCCGCCGCCGCCCCGCGGCGCGATATGTGAGTAGCCGCGGGCAGGGCGCCGGGCCGGGCCGGGCCGAGCCGAGCCCACCACAGCCTAGCCCCTTGCCCTCCCGCTGCGCCCCGGACAGCGGTGGCGGTAGCCGGGCGGGCCCGGCGGCAGGGCCGCTGCGGGCACCTGCGGGGCTGGGAGCAGCCGTCCGGGGGAAGCCGGGGGGCGGCGGTGAGTGGGTCTGGGGGCGGGCCGGGGTGGGGGCGTGAGCGCGGGGCGGGGCGGCAGCGCTCCCGCAGGGCTGCGCCGACGGCGGCCCCGCGCCCCCCGGCGGCCCGTCCCCGATCGCGGCCCCCGGACGGAGGGACGGGACGGGACGGGACGGCTCGGCTCCCCTTTCCCTCCCCCGGCAGGCTGGCTCTCTCCGGCACTCGCCTCCCGGCGTGAAGCCCCCCGCCGGCGCCGCCGTCCCGATGGAGGAGCCCCCGGCGGCGGAGGAGTGGCAGGGGGCCACCCAGAAGAGGAAGGCCTGGGCCAAGAGCCGGGACTCCTGGCAGGCGTCGGAAGCGGAGGATCTCTCGGCAGCGGCGGCGGCGCTAGCCCGCGGCGAGGAGGAGGAGGAAGAAGAGGAGGAAGAGGAGGAGGAGGAGGAGGACCTCGCCGGCGGAGAGCTGCCGCTGGCCGCAGAAGCAGGTGGGTTTCGGGGGGCGGCAGCCCGCGGGCCGCTGGGACCGCCGGGACCCCCGCGGGGCGGCAGCGGGGGCGGCCGCGGGGGGCCGGCCCCGCCGGGCGGGCTCTTGCTGACGGGCGGCTCTTCTCTCCTGCTCTGCCCTCAGGCCGCAGCGTTCCCAACGAGAAGATCGCGATATGGCTGAAGGACTGCAGGTGGGTGCTCCCGCCGGGCCTGCCCCCGCCGCCCCGTTCCGGCTCCCGCCGGCGGGTCGCTGCGGTGGGGCCGGGCCCCGCGGCCGCCGTTCCCCAGCGGGGCGCGGGCCGGGCGGCGCCGTGTCGCGGAGGGCGGGAAGCCTCGCCCGCCTCCCCTCCCGCCGGTTAGCGGGCACCTCGGCGCGCCGGGGCCGCGTTTGCCGCGGGCGCTGTCGCGACCCTTCGTGGACAAGAAGCCCCCGTCGGCTCGGTGGGGGCCATACCGCCGGCCGGGGTCACGGGTGGAGCAGGAGCGCACGTAGGGGCGGCCGGGGGAGAGCTGGCGCTGGCACCTTTTCTCCCCTTGGCCTCGTTAACGAGGCTGAAGCTCTTCAGCCGCTAAGGGTCAGGCAGACAGCGCTGTTCGGCTCAGTTTGTCACCGAGGGGTTCCAGTTTAAAGCCTCCCCTGCTGCCCTGCCTGGTTGTTGCTGCAGAGCTAAAGCAACGGTGCCCCCGCGGCAGTGGCCTCTGTGCTTCTTCAGGAGTGATGGCACGATTTAGGCTAACTTGATTTATCCAAGTGTCTCTCCGTGTCCTGCCACCCTTAGCCTGAGACTTGTATCTATTCCATGTTTCTGTTACAAAATACTTCCCTGCTGTTTGGAACAGGCTGATGACATTACTCTTTCTTCATCCTCAGTCACGTAAAAGCATAAATGCTACATCCAGTAGCAGCTGCTTTTGTCCTGTCTTTTTCTCCGTTCAATCCAGGCAGCCTTTGGAGCCAGAGCTGATGGGGAAAAGCTAACAATTAGCTTTCCACTAACTAACAATGATGTTTCGAGACCTCCCCTACTGAAGGTTTCTGGCTTCCTTCTTTTAGAAGCAGCTACATTAGGATGAAAATTTATCTCTCCGTTAGCCGTGCCTTTGTGATCTTTGATCCAGTAAGCAGATCACTGAGCTTACTCCCGTAACCGAAGCGCATGTTCCTTTATAACTACAGGGTCCTTGGTATAGTTTTCCTTGGATCTTTACAGGCTGTACCTTGGAGGTCGTGTTGGCAGCAAGAGGCTTGAAGTTGTACTGTATCCCAAAAATGTGATATTAAGACCTGACAGACCTTTCTTCCAGAATGCCAGAATGGGAGAGGATTTTTTCTAACTTTACCTGAAATCTGGTGTCCTGTTGGTCTGGCAAAATATATCCTTAAAAATAAGTGTTATGAATTCAGTATGTTGTTAGAAATATTTTTTGAGTGGGGAGGGAAAAAAGTGTAGTGGAGGGGGAAGAGGCCCCTGAGGGAGAAATTCCTCCTAATGCTGCAGTGCCACTTATCTCCGTATCTGCAGGATTTCTGTCTAGAATCTTCCCTGGCCCTATGATCATTACCATTTCCATAGCACAAACCTGCAAACTGACAATGTGAACATCTAATGGATGGTCACAAATCTTGAGTAGTAACGCAAAGCTTGCAGTTTTATTCCTGTGCTCTGGTAAGTATCTGTTGTTAAAACTGGCACCAAATGCTTCTATGAAATATGTTTGCATCTCTGGCAGTTGATTCCCCAAATATGGGTGTTTTATTTTACATGGTATTTCTGTATTTTACACACAAGGCAACAGAGCACAAGTTTACCCTTTCGCTAATACGGAGATGCAAATTTAGTTAATAAGTGTTTGTGAAACCTATTGTGGCCCTTCACAGAAGTCTTTTAAAGTATTAACTATTTACTGTTGCAGATCTTTTCAGAAGAATCTTGTGTTCTCCTCAGAAAGATAAAATCTGTGGTTTTTTTAAAGATCTCTTAAAGTAACCAAGCTATTCAGACCAGAGTTAGCCTCTGACTCCGTAACGTGCAGAGTGCATTCATATACGGTTCGTATCTGGGAGGTGCGGTCCCAGCTGCCTGCAGTGGTGCACAAGTCCTTGCATTTTATAACTGCAGAACGGTTTCGTTTCTTTGTATCTAATACACATGTGAGCAGTAGCTAGTGTGTGCAGTAAAATGATTATTCAACTTGCAATGTTACGAAATGTTTGTATGTATAAAAACCCTGAACTGATTGTTTCTTGATAACAATGTATATAGGAAAAGTGGACAGTGTCAACAGAGGACAGAATAGCCCTACAGATACTATAGTGTGTTGTTCAAAAAAGAATACTTGAAAAAAAAAGTTGTGAAATTTACAGTTGTTGTCCTTGAAAATTCTTACTTGTTTGATAACACTTTTTGCTGTGGAGCTTTGATTGCTACAAAGCTCTGTTGTAAAAATATAACCATTGCTACAAGTGAACATTCAGTTAGGAAAATAAAGTATTTTCTTTGTTACATATTTTTTAAAAGCAGTCCTTCCCATTTTGTCTGAGATTCTATAAGCTTTTGTGAGTTGTACATCAGAAGAAAATTGGCACTTTAAAAATCTCATTTTCTGGTTTGAGTTGGCAGCAGCACAAAAAAACTTAGTATCAACCTACTGCATAAATAGATCAGCTTATAAGATTTATTCCTTTGTTTGTTTCCAAAAGCATCCACAGTGTTATAATATGGATAAAAAGAATTACTAGCTGTCCCTTGATACTCATGTTAGAGGTCTAGGGCTCTTATTACTTGGCATCTCTGTTTCACATCTACTTTGGAGGAGAGAGGAAGGTTCTTAATATCCCATGCTATTTAACTTGGTAGACGCAGGTTTTTAGTTTTTTTTTAAAAAATGATCACAGCAAAAGAAACAAAAAAGCAAGTATGTGTCATACTGTGATAAGAATTGTGGAGGCTTAAGAAGTGTCGGATGCTACCCAAAGTTTCTGTTTCATTCATGTTTTGGGAATCACATGCCTTTGAGAAAGGCATTTTTTGCTCTCTGCCTGGTACCTTGTAAAGGCATTTTGAAGTAATAAGAAAGCTTACAAAGGTTTCTCGTTGTAACTACTGTAAAGCTAAGACAGGAAACACAAGTGTTTGTATTATATTGATAGAAAAGAAGAAATTTTTGTCGACTCTGTGGTGACTTGTGCTATTTTGATTGAGTATATTTAGATTCTGCTAGTAATACAGGGGATGCGGGAGGTATTTAGGAGCCATCTCCTGTAGATGTGCAGGAAGTGAGTTCTTGAAATGCCTCAGAAAGAAGAGATTTTTTGCTTTAAGTTTAAAATAAACATGGCCTCTGCCCAATTAAGGCTTTAAAAGCTGAAATCTAAACACTTTCACAGCACAGTGCAAAACCCTTGTCCCATTCCTGAAGATCACCCTACCACAACAGGTAGCTGAGTAAAGAAACCTCTGGGATGAGAGGAAGCCCTGAGGCTGTGCATGGTCCTCTTACCTGCTCAGTGCCTACCTCCCATGGTAATGTGGACATCAAGAGTTCTGGTTGTTCTTTTGTAGACCAATATTGAGAGAAGTTATTGCCATGTATGTTAAAATACAACAATAAATGAGTGAACGCAAATGGAAAACCGTAGGATCCCTTGATCCTGACACACACCCATTTACTAGCTCTTTGCTCTTTGCTGGCTGCCCTTGGGTTGCTGTTGGCCTCCCCATGCTGCTCCTCCCCAGCTGCCACACAAAGGCTGCAGGGATGTGCTGGGGACCTGCCGTTCTGCACCTTCGGCTAGGAGACCTCATCCTGAGGGCCCAGCAAGTGAAGGGTCCCCCCAGCCCGACCCTGCCTGAGTGCACGGGGCTGAGATGGAGCTCATGGGCCTTGCTGGTGAAAAACAGCCTGGCATGGAAAGGCAGAGCTGTTCGTGCTGTTGTCCAGGACGATTTTTGTGCAGCTACTTGTCACTCCTTTAAACTCATATTGTGTCTAGTTATTAAATGCAAGTTATTAAAAGACAGGGGGTATAAGGCAGCTGTGCTTGTGTGCAGCAGTGCAAGCAGGACAGCAGATGGGTGGTTGACAGGGCTGCTTTTCTGGTAGCTGCTAACATGCTGTAGAGGTGATGGACTTAATTTCTGAAGGAAAATGATAGCTTTGATGGTTGCTTTTACCATTTTCTGCCAGGTGGTGTGTGCAGCAGTGGCCTTGGCTGTCAAAGTCACTGCCAGCAAGTTTCTGCATCGAAAAGGTAGAGACGTTGAAGTAGCCACCAGGGAAGGAGAGGGAGAAAGATGGGAGCGCACCCATCAAAGCCACAGAGTAAACAACTGGCATAGTTACTACTTCAGAACATAAGGCTTGTTGTAGCGTGACAGGTTTAGACAATATGCCCTAAGTTTTTTCAAACTTTCACAGAACAGGGACACAGAAACCTGGGAGATCTGGGCCTGGGCAGAGTCTCTCCTGTCACTCGAAACACAGTTGTGCACCTGGATGCTCTGGCTGTTTGCCTTGGTGTCTCACCGTGGCAGGGCTTTGCTTAGCTTCATGAAAGATACATTGAAGTGAGCTTGTTTCCTATCAGAAGGCCACACATGGAAAGAATAAACTCTTTTCAGAGAGGAAAGAAAAATAAGGTTGTGAAGTGTAAGGTCTGTTAGAAAGCAGATGCAAACTTCCCTTGCTTAATTTGGCCATGGCACCAAAACAAATACTGTATCAGAGCACTGTTTACTTTCAGGTCTTTGGGCAGGTTTATATGTTTGTCTAATTAAGGACCCAAATGAAACTTACATAATATAGGCATGTAAATCATTTGCTTTCCCCTTCTTTATGAGTATTATATCTCTGAATTTGTTTTGGGCTTTGAGAATTAATGCTGCGTTACTTAATAGTGACAGGCCTTTGGCTAAACGTGTCTCAGAGACAAGGTGTGTGAACCTAGAGACCTGCTGTTCGTGCAGTTTCTGCTGCTCCTTCTGAGCACCACGAGGTTCAGCAAATCCCCTGCCCTTCAGGGAGCAGCAATAGGAGGGGTCGTCCAAATAAGAGCCGACATAAAGAGTCTATCAAGTATCAGAACTAGCAAGTGACAGCTAACATAGCTGTCAAGGGTTTTATCTTGGTCCTGATCACCAAATACAGCTTTTCACCCCTTTCTCCAAGAAGTTTTAAATGTGTAGAAAAATGGCAACAGTTTTTGTCATATAAATAAGATTGAATTAGTCCATCCAAAACCCCATGCTCATTTTTTCTGGGTGTTTTTCTGAGAAGCCCATGATTTTCCTCAACAGAGGGCTGCTGACCCTGAAGCTGTGCTGGTGCCTGGTGTTTGAGCATTGCAGTTATTATTAACCTGTTTCGTTGTTTTTCCCTACAAGGAGTATTTGTTCAGAGGGCTGGGGATTGTTTAGGAAGTTATTGCCAGTCCTCAGATGTTTGTGCTTTCTGGGGGCGGAGGGAGGGACAACTGCTGTTATCACACGCTCGTTACACACTGTAAGGAAGGACATGAAGCAGCAAGTTTTTAAAGTAGTATTAATCTCTTCTGTGGTTTCAGAACGCCTCTGGGAGCCTCCCTGGATGAGCAAAGCAATCCTCTGTTGAAGGGTAAGGAAAGGCTTTACCTACTAAAATCTCTTTTGCTGGGAACTGTGCTTTTGTAGATGTTCGCCTGAGACCTCACTCTTTAGCGGTGGCACAAACCACAGCCTAGTTGGTGTCGCTGAGTTACTCTCTATGTAAAGCAATTGTGCCTGAGAAGCTGGAGAAGGGGGAAAAGATTTTGAATAAGTCTTTCTGGAGAGTTTAGTTAAAGCCCTAAAAAACATCCCCAAAAATGTGCAGAATGGGCATGTTGTAATTTCCTTTCTGAGAGGGTGAGCATTAGGCAGTCTCTGCCACTAATAACTCTGCTTGCCACACCTGAAAATTTTACTATCTGAGCAGGTCCAAATACTGAAGTTCAAAGTACAGCGAGAATGTGCAGGTAGTGACAGGGTGCAGAGGAATTACTTGCTGGGCCTGGAATCTTTGCTTCAACTCTTAATCCAGTACAGGGAGAGCAAGGGGAATGCCTATGCTGGGTTTAGACTCTGGATCACCCTGGTAAGATGTCTGGAGGATAGATAATGTAGCAGCAGAAGGCACAGATGTGTTGGGTGGTACCTCCAGGTTCCCACTTGCAATTAATTGGCTTGCAGGTTGACTCAGGGATGATTCTGAGGGCAAAACTAAAGCGGTGTTGTAGTTGTTCTTTTTAAAAATAATTTTTATGTGTTCTCAACTGTAACTTCTCACTTCTTAGTGCATCTTTACTGTATGAGTAATGCAGGGATTGTAAATACAGTCTGGTTGTATCCTGCTGTATCAACTGAAGTGTCTTGCTAATATCTGTAGTTAAGCTGTTGGAAAGAAAACATTGCAGCATTCTAGTTGTTGAACTGTTAACTGTACATTTTCAGGCATGCTGGTGAGAAATGGAGGAAGTTTTGAAGATGACTTATCCCTGGGAGCCGAAGGTGGGTGTGGCAGGATTATGACTCTTTTTCTAGAGAAAAAAAACATTATGTTCAGTCGTCTGATTTTTATTTTGAAAGACAGCATTTCCCTCTGGTCAAAGGCAGTTAGTTGATAAAGCTGGCCAGAAACCCAGCATGAAGCACATAGAAAAATGCAGGAAGATTTCCTTTTTGAGTTTATTAGACTGTCGCTAGTGTTAAACATTCTGGTCTAACCTGAAGGTTAGAGGGAGGCCTGAATTCGCTTCTGCCTTCTCATTTTAATGCCCACAGTGGCAGCACAGCCTGGAGCACTCACTGAGGCTCTGAGAAAGTGGTTTCTCTTACTTGCTCTTCTTGTCCATGGGTTACTCTTGGCAACCATGCATGCCCCACTTCCACTGAATCCCTTGGGAGTGCCATGTGCGGGCTTTTGAAAGGAGAAATGAAATTCTGTCAGCCAAGAGGCAATCCCATTAAGGGCTAAGTGCTTTTGAAAATGAAAAGCCCCAAAGCTGAGTAAGTACTTTGGATCAGCCATGACACACACTTTGCTGTCGCTAGCTGCTTGCCATTTCTTTCTCTTCCCCTTTTTAGGGGGAAGGACATGTGGCTGTTCATGGTGGACTTCTTTGTAGAAAAGTACTTCTAGCATCTCTTGGTTATGGGCTAGAAGTGTTCATAAACAAACAAAAGCACTGTGGATCCTGTTCTAACAGCAGCGTCTTGAAATAAAATAGCAAAAAGACAGTCTCACAACCTGGGTCCTGGGGTTATCTGGAGGATAGAGGATATAAGACAATGTCTGTTCTCAGTGTAAAAGAAAAACAAAAAGGCAAAGCCACTCCCCCACTTTAGCTTTTAGTGATTTTTGAATTATAGCTTTTTCAAAGTGTCAAAACTTGTATAGTAGAAAGCCCTTTTTTCCACAGCAGTCTTGCCAGTGGTGTCAAAGTAGTGGGACAGGGCCTGGAGGAAGGAAATGTCTTTAATTTTTAAAGAGTCAGGGCTTCTAAGGAAAACAGTTGATCTGATGACCTTGATCTGATAATGATGGAGAAGCAGTAAATGAGTCCTTTACTGCAATAGATTAAATAGGATTAAATTTTCTTTCTGACAGTCTTTTCTACTTGTTAGATTGCCTGCAGTACAAAGATTTCATAGGGAAAGTTTCTTTGTAATGATAATCCAAGCTCTGAGTGTATGATCAAGAGTACAAGAGTCAGTACATTTTAAAACATCATGTCACTTTTTTCTTTTCATTTTTTTTGCCTTATCATTCCCAAGGATTTCTGGGGTTTATGAGCCTTTAGCATTATTTAGGGAGAAGGTTGTTTCCCTCCTTTTCAGATGATAAAGGTCCCAATAATAGAATCGCTGGCTGATTTTCCTGGGTAAGGATGCAGGTATTTCTGCTGGGCTTTGCACCCCATTCGAGAGCAAGGGAACAACCGAGGAGCTTGGAGCAGGGCTGCGTGCCCTGCCAGACAAGACAGCCCCTTTGAGGCTGGTATGAGTGGCCTGCCCTTGTGCACCCATGACTGCCTGAACCCAGATACAAGCCAGAGCCCTGTGTGAATGGTATGGAGGACATCAGGCAGGGTCCTGTAACCCCACCCCCCTACAGAGCTGTTAAAACCCGTGGTTTAGCTGTTCAAACTAGTTGCCAGCTAATCCATATAGATAGGCTGACCTCCATATTATAGGCAAGAATATAAAAAAAAACCAGATGTGTCTGCATTTTGTATACACTTGCGTGTCTTTGTGGTGCCTCTTCAAAACAAGAGAGAGGTTGTGGAGGTTTCCATGTTTTGCTCTCACTTGCTGACTGTAAGTTGCTGATGCAGCAAGTCGAGGTGCAGCGTTTTCCTGGCAGCACATTTGACATTGCTTTGCTCTTTTCATAGCTGATTCTGAAGGCCACTATAACATATGCATGCTCCTTGCCTGTCTCCTGGGGCAAGTTTGTTAATGTTGAGTCATGTCTTTGGGGAGCCCATAATTTAAGACTGGGGCTCAACTCTCTGGCTTGACAGGGTGTTGATTTTCTGAAAGAATAATGCTGCCTGGGATGTTCCCATGTGGAGCTGGGCCAGTCCAGCTGCAGAAAGTGCTGACTTCCCTGTCAGAGGCTGGTGACCAGGTGCTTGGTACCTGGTGGCCGGCCTCCCTCCAGAGCCCTCTTGACTTATAAGTGCGGCCACCAGTCCCACCAGCACCTCAGGCTTCACCTAGCTGCTGTCCATGGGTCACGCAGCTTGGGCAGCCAGGACCCTGCCCCACGTTGAGAGCAGTCTGTGCTGATGGAAAGACTAACAAATATGGTCTCAGTACCTGGCTGTGGGGCCAGCTGCTGTCCTTGCATTCTTGGCATTCTCTACCAGGTTGCAGGCCTGCTTCTCCTCTTCCCAGTCCCACCCAGGAACAGCCCTGCAGCTGGTAACGCATATTCAATTGCAAAGGAATAAATGGTTTATATCATAATTACTAGTTTGCCCCATGATAAATTTCAAGTTAATATGATTAATGGCAATATGTAAATGACAATGTGTGTCCATGTGAGATTTTATTTTAAACAGAGCCTGAGTAAACCAGATCACCTCTGTATCAGCCATGTCCTAGAAACCATTGACAATCATATTTATAGGGGAAGAGAAAAATCTGGCTTGTGCAGGAGTATTGGTAAATGTGCTCACCGCCTGCCTCTTTGTATCGGTTGTGGGAGGTGTAATTCTGAAGGGGTCTTTATGTAACATCTTTTTGTTTCTCTACAGCTAATCAACTACGGAGTGATACCCAAATGGAAACATGGTAAACATATTTGTTGTTTGTTTGTTTACTTCAGAGGATTATTCATACTGGAGGATGGGAGGGAGAGGGGGCAGTGGAAGTCATGGAGGCTACCTCAGAGCTAAAGCTCTTCTGCTCATTTCTGTTTATGTGAGAGGGAAGAAGATCCAGATAACACAGAAACAGCCATTAAGGGGACGCAGAAAAAAAATGCAGATTTTTGTTCTTCCAGCAGATCTGATGTGGGTTTTGGAGTAGCAGGGGGAAAACAGAGAAATGGCAAATCTAAGTAACTTAGTATGATTTACCTTCTTTGCCTCACTGATCCCTCACCATTTCAGAAATTTCAAGGGAAAATTAGTTTTGCCTTTCAAAGCAGATGTCCTTTGGGAATGGGGGAAAAAAAGGCTTTGAGAGAGGAGAGGGTCCATGCTTTATAGGGAAAGCTTCTAAAAAAAATGTGCTGAAACTAAAACCCTGTTGAGACTTGAGCAAATACCAGCACAGCCCATGTGGGCAGCATTCTTGCTACTCCTCCTGAGCCAGGCTCTGTAAATGTGCTTTTAGGTGAATCCTCTGTCTTTGGTTTCATGGTAGGGGTTCTGGGGTGTGTGTGTGTGTGTGTTGAGAGATTTGTATGGTAAAATTCACCCTGGAAAAGTTTGTCCCCCAGAGGGACTGGCAGTAACAGTATGTTTGAGCCCAGGTCACCGCCAAATGCTGAGGTGGCTTCTCCAGATTCAGGGAGGAAATAGTTTGGGATTGGGAAAGATTCTGGCCAGCAGTCTGGGCTGGAGCTTGTCTTGCTCTGTTTCCTCCAGCCTGAAGCCTCTTCAGCTTCCCCAGCCACCGCTGGGGCAGCTCACAGCCTTGTGCTGCTGGTGAGTGGCCCCTGGGGGTGAGGGGGAGCTGGGTACCCAAGGCATGGAGAGGTGGCCCTGCCACGGAGAGGTGACCCTGCTGGAGGAGGCAGTGGCACAGGGAAGGCAGGGAAAGGCAAGGCAGGATGGCTCACCAAGGCTGGGCTTCCTCGCTGGAGGAGGGTGGGATTGGGGAGGGTGGGGCAGCAAGGGGAGGTCAGGGATTTGTCTTCTCAGCTTGCATTTGCCTTCAGATCCTTACTGCCTATGTATGTTTTTACTGAGGCATCCCAGGATTTGCTTTTGTTACTGTATTTCAATAAATGACATGGCTAATATAAACCAGGTAGCACTGCAGGGGAAAAGAGAAATTCAGCAGCGCTGGAGGCTTAGCTCTCCTCTGAGACAGAGAATCAATTCCCCAAAGGAAAGGGGTTTATTGCAGGGGTCTTCTCCGTTTGTGTTGACAGCAATGGTGTTCTGGCGAAGGAGAGGAGGCTGCAGTTCCACCAGAAAGGGAGAAGTATGAACTCGACCGGGTCTGGAAAAAGCAGTGCAACTGTCTCAAGGTAAAAGAGTGCTATGCTTTGAAGGTCAAGGTAAAAGAGTTACTATGCTTTGAAGGTCTGTTCCTCAGTTAAATGGATGTGGCTTGATTTATGTGCATTGTTGCATTTAGTAGCCAAGACGGGAATTTTCATTTGGTTCCTTGAAAAACTGCTGTTTGTTTCCAGCTGTGGTTTGCAGTAAATACTGACAAATGAGCCTAAACTTCAGAAATGTCTGAAATTTTAATGACATTTTCCAAGCTTTGCAGAATAAGGGCTGACTTTATAAATTGCAAGATTGGATCTGAGATGTGTCTGGGCTGATGGCTTTGGTGACGGGAACCAAAACTTCAGATGCAGAGATCTCCACAATTTTTTCCTAAAGTAGGCTGAGCTGTAGGAGTCAAAAGTTCAATAGACCAAAGGGTCAATGGGGCTGAATTAGCAGTTGGACAGAAGGGACTCGGTCTTAAAACGAGACAAGTAGATAATAAACATCTTTTCATTTGTCTAGTGTTTCTGAATTACTGGAGCTTTATGAAGAAGATCCTGAAGAAGTGCTCTATAACCTTGGGTTTGGACGAGATGAACCAGATATTGCTTCAAAAATTCCAGCAAGATTTTTTAATTCATCATCATTTGCCAGAGGGATAGATATTAAAGTGTTTTTGAATGCCCAAATACAGCGCATGGAAGTGGAAAATCCAAATTTTGCTTTAACAAGTAAGTATGTTTTTGAAGCAGAGTTTATTTTGAAGTTTTTGAACTATGTAAACATCCCCAAAAGAAGGTATGTATCTAGTATTCTGGCAAATCCCCTTTACAGCCTAAAGGACAAATTCCATTCAAAATCCATAATAAAATTCTTGCTTGGTCTTAAATACGGCAAGAGGTGACCATCAGTGTTGTACACCTTGGGGTGAGGGGAAGGAGTTTAAAGGGGGGGAGGGAAATGAAAGGCATGCTGTAAGATACGCTGCCTGCTGGTTTGTATCGTTCCTGTCTCTTGCTCCTAAGCTTGTCTTCTGCTGTAGCTTTAAAGCACTGAAACAAATAGCAATATCCATCTCTTTCTTGTGTTCTGGGTATCCGGGTGAGATTTTTGAAAGCTGTCAGCAGTGACCTACTTCTGTCGTTGTTAAAATCTGGGCCAGTATTTCTATTGACTTGGACAGGAGCTTTGTTAGGTCAGTAATGAGCATTGCTGAATTGAGGGCACAGCTGAAATGTCCTCTTCTAGTTTTAGATGGAGAGAGCGATGCAAGTAACCCTTTTCTTCTTAGCACTTTGTAAATTAACTTGCACTTGCATACCTGTGTCCCTTTTGTACTTTCTGAAAGCTTTCCATACTGTTCCTGTGCATTTAGTAAAGACCTCCTGCAAAAGTTTTTCCATTTTTTTCATACTGTGTGGTATCACTCTTCTGTTAGAGAACTAGGCAGTGTTCAGTCAACCTTTGGGGCCCTTGATGTAAGTAGGAGGGGATTTGGGGGTGAGGGTTGAGCAGAGGTTGTGATGAAAATTCCCGCTTCAGATATGATGAAAGAGCTGTCTCTGAGAATTCAAACCACTGTGTACAGATGGATCAACAGGTCTGGGATGTGTTGACAGCAAACGTCCTGGTAAACTCTGCCTTATGCTTCCTTCTTGTGCAGGTCGCTTTCGTCAGATTGAAGTGCTCACTACTGTGGCCAATGCTTTTTCTTCTTTGTATTCTCAAGTCTCTGGGACTCCTTTGCAGAAAATTGGTAGTATGAATTCAGTGTCTTCCAGCAAAGAGGCATCCAGCCCTCCCCCTTTGAATCGCAGCAATACAGCCAGTCGGTTAATGAAGACCTTGTCAAAGCTCAATCTGTGTGGCACACAGCAAGCTGATGGTAGTGGCTGCTCGACTCCTTCACCCGTTGAAAAAGGGAAAAGTCCAGCTGAACCAGGAGGTGAGGAAGATGATGATAAAAGTGAATCTAAATTACCAAAATACCCTAAAAAGAAGGACTCTCCCTCTTTTTTGGCTACTGTAAAGGAGGAGATAGCCAGTAGTCAGACAAATGCTGTGGACACAAATAAAGCTGCAAACCTTCCTGCTGGGACTGACAGTAAGCAAGAGGGTACTGTGCCTCCAGCAGATGTGCAAAGCAGCAGCTTGGCAAGTGCCCAGGATAGACCAAGTGAAGAATCTGGTCTTTTGGACTCACCAGGCCTCAGCAGTGATTCCAGTTCATCCAACTGCAGCACTGCAACGCAAAGGCTGCCTGCGCCATCACCGGGTAGAGACCCCTGTGCTCCCCTCGCAAACCCATCTGTAACGAATCTAATGCTGCAGCAGAAGGACTCCTTTGAGATGGAAGAGGTAGGTGGAGATATATGACTTTGTTTTTGCATACAGTTTACATAGCTTGCTGGCTGCCAGCAGAGGAATGTTCCCTGCTGTGTAGTTGACAGTGTTTTCTCCAGGAATACTTTAAATTCTCTGAGTGATAGGACAGTTGTCGCTCTCTCTTGGTTGTCGTTCTCTCTCGGTAGGCTGCTCTAATTGATCCTTTTAATGAAATAACTTGGTGCTGCTGCTGCTGTTGTTGTTCCTGACAGTCAGCAGGAAAGTTCTCATTCTTTTTTTCATCAAGCTCAGGTAATTGCAATCACTGGTGTAACTACTAGGAAATTTTCCTGTGGAAACAGATCTAGGTTAGGTTTTGTATATACAAAAGCCCTTGTATTTAAATTTTTACTTTCCTTAAACTGCTAAATGGAAATCATTATTTTTGTTGATTAAAAGTAAATTTAGTTTATTAATTGATACTCATTAAGGATAAATTTGTATAGAGCAAGAGCGTTGTTGCACACAAGGGAAAGGGACTGAGGTGCTCATCTTGTACAACTTTTGGTTTTGATGACAATCTACTGTATGTTGATTTGTTTGTTCTCTGGAAAACAGCTCACTGAAAGCTGCTGTTTGATGTGCCTTTGGCGATGACTTAGTTACAAATTCTGGTCTAGCTGCCTTTTAATATCTTCATAAATGCATGCCTATTTTTTGATTGGTAATTGTCCCAAAGGGATTTTAATTCCGAGGTTCCTGTGAGTGCTTTGTTTATTAGGCTAGTAAACATGCAGTCTACAAATTCAAGAATGCTATTTTTTTTACATAGACTCACACCTTGAATTTTAAGATCTGCCTTAACTTAGTAGATGTTTTATGAGCACACTTCAAAGTGGCTCATGTTAACAGTTCAGCAGTTAACCTTTTTGTCTGTGTGAAATTGCTACGTAAAATGAAGGATTGTGATTTCATTGGTAAAATGAGTGAAGAAAGCAAGTGAATAGAAAGCCCTCAGCATTTTACAGTGAATAATGGAATGATGATTTGGTAGATACTGTGTCTAGTGTCACATTGTAATTACAAGCTCTTCCAGATCAATTAATGCTGAAGTTGTAGTTGAAGGCACTCATTAAGCAGAAAAAGGTAATCTTGCCTCTTGTAGTTCCTGACACTTATCTGTGCATCTGTGTCCTCACCCACATGTTGTGTGGCCATCTACTGAACCAGAGCAAAGGACTAGTCCAGTTGGGAGGGGGGGAAAGAAATCAAGTGTATTTTAATTTATTTATTTTTCCTGGCTCAGTTTTCAGCCGGATAATTTTCTTGATCCCGTCTGTTGTGTAGCTGCACAGATGTTTGTATTGGCACAATGGGAGGGGTCTGAAAGACAATGCATTTTGCTAGAAATCCCAGAGGAGAAATACATTTTTTGGTATTCTTGGGCGAAGTTGAACAACTAATATGTGTATATATATATATAATAAAAGAGGAATGGAATTTTCCTTCAGAATAAGTTGGGACTGTAAAGGGTTATGACATGAAGAGGACTTGCTGAATTCTGCACAAGCCAAATGTGATGCATTTGTGAGGTTTTGGTTGACATACTTTGCAATCATGCCAGGGCATAAACACAGCTGTTTTGGCAAGATGACATGTGATGTGGGATGGGGTTGTGGTGAATTTTCGTTTACACAATATAATGTATACATATCAACTGCCTACAGATCCCTGGGAGGGAGAGATTTGATTTTGTTGAAGAAACTTTAGAACAATACCTGGCAGCGTGATTTTATTTTCATGCATCTCTAAGCAGGGCATAATGAACAATAAACTGTACTAGAACCAGTGACAATAACTCCTTCTCCCATTTTCGCAGTTTGGCTTGGAGTGCATTTATACACATAAGAAAGATGACAGATATATCAAGGAAGCTCTTTCCATGCTTACGAATGCCTTGGAGGTTTGAGCGCCCTTCGGAAGTCTGTGGCTGTGAAGATAGCTAGTGCGGGAGTGAGTCAGGGCAGGATTTCCCCCGAACACTGGCTCCTGAGGTGGCCAATTACAGTCCCGAAGGTCGTTCACCAGCATCAATATTGGCTGAAGGGACGGGGAAGGAGAGGGGAGCGCTCCTGCCTGCTCATGGAGCTGCGCCATGCTGCGGACACAGCCAGGATGCTGTCTCTCGGCCAAGGACAGGAGGTGGAGGGTACTTAGATGAGAAGAGGCTTAGCTGCTGGGAGGCTGCAAATTTAGCCGTCGGAAACTGGGAGGTTTGAGAGAATCAAGACACCTTTCCTGGAAGGCTACTCTGATCAAAGGGCCTGTAAGATTACTTGCTTGCTGTTCCTTCTTTTTTAATTTTTAAAATCTTTTCCTAAACATAAACGGTGAGCCCCTTCTATGCTCCCTTGCTTTTGGACGAAATAAGGATTTACCTCTTTGGTACAGCCTTCATCTCCGAAAGGAATAGAAGCCTTTTGATTTATTGTGCAGGAGTAATGCTGTTCACTTATTAAAAGTGATAA
The DNA here is from genome assembly GCF_015220075.1 of Falco rusticolus. Lineage (NCBI taxonomy): Eukaryota > Metazoa > Chordata > Aves > Falconiformes > Falconidae > Falco > Falco rusticolus. The sequence goes on from NC_051194.1 coordinate 49,126,744, forward strand.
GTTCAGGCCAAGTACTTCTCAAAGCCCTTGTAACTGAGAAAATGCACCCTTGTGGCTGCTATACACAGAGTATCAGTGCAAATATAGCTGCTTCTTTAGCCAAATACTAATTTGGGCTTAAAACAATCAGTGTCCTGATTTTGCATTTTTAGGTTGATCAAAAATGGGGATGAAAATTTCATTGCTTGGCAATTTTGAAATTAGGCAGACAGCCTCTGAGAGGGAAGGCTTGGGGGTAGTTGGACAGGGGGTTTTGTGTGTGTGGACTTGCATGTGAACCATTAGATTTTTTTCTGGAGCACACAAAAGAGAAAATATATTCTAGGTTTTGAACTAAATGAAGGCCTCCCTGTTGAGTTTTTAGGCATATTGTTTTCATTGTTGGAAAGGTTGCTGAGAACTGCTTTCTTAATAAGGCTGTGTTTCACAAAGTGATTAAGTAATAAGATTAATTTTTTTGTAGTTTTAAGTTTCCCAGTTGAAATCTGCATGGCTCTGAATACATTATCTTCCTTTCTTGTACTGGAAGACACAAGAAATATTTCCACGTTTAGTGGTGTGGTGAAACCTGGAGTAGGTTCTGACAGGGTCTGGGTCCTTCTGGAGGATTGATGGCTTGTCAGAAATGGTAGGAGGATGACAGTCCATATGTGCTGACTTCTTGATGTATTTTTCTAAATGTATTTTGCTTGTCCTTTATATTCAAATGAGGGAACAAGAGAGCTGAATGGAAAAGACAGTTAATGTAAAGGTGGTCAAAGGTGTTTTCACACAGTTATTTTAGTATTTAGTATCAAAGAGGAACTGAGAACCCTCAGTGTTGTCACAGGATGTGATTTCCAAGTCTCTTTGCATGATGAATGTAACCAGAAGGGAGCTCTGTGCTGGCAGTGGGAGGTGCTGTCCTAAGGATCACTGTTCTCCTACAGGAGCATTGCTGAGTACCTAATGAAATAATACGTTAGGTTCAAGGAAATGCGATTTGCTCCGTCAATCATTACAGACTGGCAAAAAAAAAAAAACCAGGCAACAAACCAACACAAAGTCCCTTGCATGTCCAGTGCATGTAGTTTGGGCATTCTTAAGCACAGGTGAACATATTCCAGTCAGCCTGACAAAATATTAATCTCCTTTTCCTGACAGATCCAGAGTACAGAGGGGGATCTACCACACATTCCAGCTTCTCACCAGCTGGCAGTGACCAAGTCAAGGAAAGGTGAGTAGACTTCTGAGAGACAGCAGGACAGCCGAGTCCTCTCCTCTCTGAAGTGCTGATTCAGATACTTAAAACTTCTGAAGTTTCTTTTCTCTTTAGAAATAAAAAAACATCTGGGTTTCTTTTTCAGCTAAATCACAGAACATTACTGCAAAGTGGCAACCAAATTACAGGCAAGGCAACAGCCCTATAACCTCACTGGCTGTTTTCACTTTTGTACCATTGATGACGGCTCAGAGAGACTGAAATGATGTTAATTCAGATTGTGTGGGATTTTTCTTCCCTGGCAGAGCCTGTAATTCAAGATATACATTTAAACTAAGTTTATGTTGTTTTAAACCTAAATTGCATGATACATCCAGCTTTTTCCTATGTGCCTCTGCTCCATCTGCAGACTGGCTGCACGGAAGTCTAGTGTCTCTGCACCCATATGGAAATTGTATTCCTTCAGATGAGAAACTCTGTGCACTGGCTGTTGTGGCTCACTTAGTTTTTGCTTTCATGTCAAATTCTTGTTTATGTATTTTATGGCTTGGAAGAGGGACAAAGCTGATCTTTAAAGTAATTTGTTACTTTGTCCAACATTGGCAAGTGAAGTCCATTCTCTAGCTGTTACATGTAATTAAAGAAGAAATAGAGCTTGTTGCATTTAGTGAGATGGCTTTGTTGCAATGCAGTTTTTTGGTGAAACATGAATAGCATCTCTATAGACCTATGAAGAGAGGCAGAAACCCCTGTCTTAAATAGAGATCAGTTTATTTGCCTTTTCACAAATTAATTGACAGTCTTGTGAAATGTCAGCTGAATTGTGTTAATGTGGTTGAGAATGTTCTGGACTAAGCACTGAAGGTTAATGCCTGGTTATTAGAGATAGCTTGTGCTACTAGTTCAGCAGTGTTTTGCATGACACTGCATTGCAGTTGCTAGTCTTCCTCTGTTACAAAGAGAGGCCATCAAGAAGGACTGCCAGAAACTGCATCTCTAACTGTTCCCAGCATTTCTGCCTTGGCTGTATTTCGAAGTTCGTGATTACAGGCTTTGTGTGATTACACGTAAAGAGATGCACTCCTTACAGGGCAGGTCTCCTGTTTGCCTGGCCTTGGCAGTTTCAGAAAGAGCTTTTCAGAGAAAAGCAACTTAGGGAGCAAGGGGCTGCAGTCATGGAGGAGAAAAGTAGTTCTCTTTTTTTTGTCTGAAATGCTCGTTTTCTGTTTTCTGTTCCTGGTAGCTATCTTAGCCTGTTCTTCCTCTGTGCAAGAAAAAAAAAGTCAGCTGGTCCTTTGTGTACCTGCTGAAAGGTACCAGCAGTTCTAGCAAAGGGTCTTCAGTATGGCAGAAGCAGGGCATGCTGGCTTATGTTTCCCAGCTAGTGTATCCTACCGATTTCTGAATACACTTGGCATGGACTAGCAATGACACTTTTGTTATCATGAAAGTATTGCCTAGAGTTTTCTGTGACTTACCTAACAGTGGTGTCAATGCTGGTGGTAAGCCTGCATGTTTGCTAGAAGTTAGTCTGAGACCAACAATTTGTTTCATTTGGAGCATGTGGAAAGCTTAGGAATTTGTTCTATGTGAGTTTCAGTAAAATTGCCAAGGGGGAGAACATTTGGTGGAGAACTTACCCCAAATGTTCAACAACAGTAGTCAGTTTTGAGGGTTTTTTTGCAAGTTCTCCAACATGGGACAAGGTAGAGGCCTGTTTTCTCACAGAGCGCATGCTCATCAAGTTTGAAGGTATCCAGACTGAACGGTCAGTTGTTAAAAATGCTGGCCATTGTGTCTGAATGTGAAATGCCACTCTCACTAGCAGTCTTTTGTGGCAGGATCAGCATGAAATTCAAGCACTGGTCTTCTGTTGCAATGTGATTTCCGTTGATGGTCCTCATACAAACCCACCTCTTTCAGTGGTGTTGGCTCTACTGTACATAAGCACCCATAAACAAAAAAATTGTTCCAGATCAATGCTTCCCCTGAAGGAATCCATTTGTACTTTTTTTTTTTTCACGTAGGGGTATTGCTGTGTCAATTATCAGGGTTAGTGCTGTTCGATACGCTGCTATAAATCTTGCAGTGTCATTTTACATCTACACAGAGGGTTGTGGATGTTTTCCCTTGCATTTCCAACAGTTTTTAAGGCATTTTAGGAGGGCCTATAATAAGATGCAAAGTATTTGAATTACAATAAAAAAGATTCTCTTTCCTACTGAAACAGTCTGGAGACTTAAGATATGCTTGAGCAACACTGAGTCTAGTGCTGCTTAGACTCCCCATTAAAGCATGTTTCTCATTTCAGATTAGCTTTGTTTTGAAGTGACAAGCTCAGGTTCTCAAAGTGGCTTGCAAGTGATTGCTGTGCTATAGTACTGTCTTTGTTAAATGCTTTATAGTGGATACAAAGAAGTCTGTATCGTATTGACTAGCTTGATACACTCTTTAGGTTATGTCTTCCAAATGGTACTGAACTGAACTAGTTCATCCATTATGCCCAAACCCAGCGTTCTGGTTTTGTTGTTGCAGACCTCAAATGCAGATGTATTTTTGTGCGTGTGAGTTTTTTTAGGAACATGGTAGAGAAGGATGAAAAGCTTCAGTTGCTTTGCACTGTAAACATAGAGTGCTGCTAAATGTCCACTGTAAAAAAAAAAGCTTACTGCTAAGTTATCTGGAAGGAAGGTTTGTTAGTTAGAAAACAAAATTCTTCCTGGCATATTTATATAGCAACACCTTCCATTCCAAAAATGCCCAACAAACAAGACAAATATAAAAGAACCAAGTATTCTCGAGGCATTGTAGTTTGTGAGTGTTTGGTTGCTGACATCAGTGGCTCTCTGAAATTTTGAATAGCCACAAACCCATTTCTTTTAAGGCATCTGATACTGATAGTCAAAAGCAGTGATTAATTTTGAAAATTTAGTTCTTGAAAGTGAAGAAAGCACATCATCAGCGCTTCCTGTCCTTAATATATTGTTGTATTTATAACTCTCTGTGGGTGCAGCTCCACATGAGATTGGCGATGAAGGAGTGAGAGGAAAACATTTGGAACAGATTTAGTATTTGTGGGAGTCTGTGCTTATGTGTCCAGAAGCTAGGAAATCCCCAGGGACTCTGAAGAGTTTCTGCAGCAGGACTCCCTACTAGGCTGGTTTTGGCAGTGCTGACTGGGGTGCGGGATGTGATCAGTATGGGGGAAAGGGGCAGCAGATACTTTATCCCATAATGGAATACTTTACAGCTGAGTTGAGAATGTCAGTTTATTAATCTCATGAAATGCAAAGTGCATTAGAGCTTTGCCAATACTGCAGGTACAAGAAACGCAGATGTTACTAAAGCTTCACGGGCAGTTTCCATGTATTTCTCCTCCTCTTCTGTGTGAGCAGTCATGTGATGCAGAAACTGTAAGACAAGCACCTGACAGGACTGTGTGGATTGGTGAGACTGACAGTCCACTGGCAGCTGAGTATTATTTTACAATAGATGAATTGTTCTGTTATTTGATAGCGATTCTTTGATAAGTCTGTGCTCTCATGTTTTGTAAAATTCAGGTGTGTTTCTTCATCATCTGTTCTTGTTCAGATCTTTGTCAGCTTATTTGATGTATTTCTGAATACCCACAGTTCTCTGGCATGTATTCAATGCCTAAATATATTTTGATTTTTTTAATACAGCTTAAAACAATAATCCAAGGGGCGTTTTCATTTGTGCTCTGTTTAACTGGAATGTGAGTTTTGTTCATCTCGGCTGGTTCCTTCTCCCACACTTTCCTTGTTATGCTGTCTCTGGCCTTCTCCCACTAGTTCAGAAGATCTCCTCTACGTAGTGGTAACAGCTTTGGGCTGCAAGGTTGGCATCGTGTGGTGACCTTTTTGCGGAAGGTACAATTGCCTTGGTGGGGGGTACACAGGGCAAGGGATGATCGCAGGTTAGCCCCTACAACCCAGCCTTTTGGTGCTGGGTTTTCTGCATTCAAGGTGAAGAGAGGGGAGCCATATCTTATCACAACCTCTTTCTCTTAAGACTCTCCATTGCCAGGTGGCATTCTAATAGAGATCTGAATGTAACTCTTTAGCTTTTTTAAAAAATGCTTTTGTGCTTTCTTCTCGTTTGCTTGAATCTGAGAGATGTCCAGGTGCCATGGGGCAGGCTGCACATCTGGGTCAGCAGTTGACAAAGAGGGTGGATACCATTATGTGTCAGTATATCCCAATGTACTAGTTTGTATTTACAGTCTTTACAGAGCCAGAATTTCATTTTGCTACTGAAGTAACAGAGATTCCTGTTTAAAAGTTTTTACTGCATTTACATGATAGTGGTATAGTGGAGAACTCTGATAACTTGCAAGAGACAAGAGTAAGATGTGGTAAAAGGCAACTATTCATACTTACAAGAAAGGTCTTCTCTGATTTACTTTAGACAAAAAAAAAATAAATCTTAGCAGCTCTGCAACACAGAAAGCAAGGGATGACTGTATTAAGGGGATGTCTCGGGTGGAACCCAGGCAGTTTGGATCTGTACATGCTGTGCCTGTTATCTCTTGCCACAGATAAAGATGACGAGGCAGATACGAGTGCCTCTGTTCTAGGCTGACCACTTGACTGGCAGTATCTGTCATGTAAGGCTGTCGAAGTATGTGTGTAAATAACAAATGTTACAGAAAATGATCTGAAACACTGGTTTTTACTTTATTACTGTGTCTGTGAGGAGACCAAGAGTTGATTTCAGGAGACATTTATGTGTGTATGTGTGTCTGCATCTATCTATCTGTCTAGCTCTGTATTTTATTTTTTTTTATATATACCTGAAAAGGAAATATTGACTAAGAAGGAAATAGAATATTTTTCTTGAGTAGTAATAAACTTCATGCAGATGAAACCAGATGCCAACACACGCACTGGTGAATTGCTTTATCTGAACTAGTTGGAATCTGTCACCTGTGGCTAAAGCTTTCACCAACAGTGCTTTTTCCTTTTAAATTAAAATTCACCAAATAGGAAAAGAGACAGAGAGGAGGCCAAAGTAGGTGACTTCACATTGGAGGAGATGGCAGCTTCCCACCAGCCTCAGCTGTTGTGGCAAGCTGTTCATGGCATGCTCTTTCAGCCGTATTAATTGTATCGGGCAGTTAATAAGAGCTAGTCCAGTTCTCAGGGAAGTAATTTCCATTGTCTGTACTGGGAGCTGGGTGGGGATGTCTGTCTTGAGGTAGAAAAGTTGTTTATCATCGCAGGATATTGTGGCTACCATGATAACAGAGCAGCAACACAGTTTGAAAGGCACTCCCTAAAAGCTGTGTGAAATCACTGATACAGAAGGTTAATGGGCAGTTTGCCTCTCCTGGTGCTCACAAACTTCAAGGCCTGTGCAGGCTTTTATTTCTGCATTAGTGAAATGTTCATCAAAATTTATACTAAAAAATACTAGTTCTGAATATCCAGCAGTTTCAAAACAGTTTTCATAATGCATTCCAATGCATTGAGCTGTGAACTGGGATTAATTATATGATGACAGGTAAGTGGTTGAAGGAATGTGGGGCAAAATTCTGCCTCGAGCCTCCGAGAAGGCAGCAGCAAGCTCTTACCCTAGGTTGAGGGGGAGACAGGGCTCTGGGGCTACAGGCCATTGTGGTCTCATCCCATCTGCATTGGTCTCATCCCATTTTACACTTCTGCTGAGAGCTACAGTTGAGATGCGGTTGTTGCCCATGCTGCCAACTGGCTAAGCAAAACGTTTATGGTGCTGTAAGGTAAACCCTACACTTGCTGGGTGCCTCCTGTGTCTAGTCAGGAACAATATATCTGTAGTACTGCACTGCAGGGCTTACTGACATCTTGAAAAGCAGCTTTGTGGATATAGTGCTTGCACCAGAGGAAACCACTCCTGGGTAGCACCAATGATTTTAGAGCCTCTTTAGGCTATTTTAACACTTACCTAATGTAAGTAAAGGAACAAGCAGGAGGATCTTATATTGCTTGTATGAAATGAGCGCTGGGAACGTGCTTTGGCAGATTGCCTGTTGATGTGTCAGAGATGTTTTGTATTTGTCCACCAAAAGAGCAGTGGACCATCTCTGGCTGTTTGCAGAGCCCTGTGCATTGCCCTCTCTGCTCATGTGATGCCGTTCCTCTGGGTGTGCAGGGTGGTGTAGCCTGGCAGAAGACCAGTGATCTCCTTTATCTCCATGATCAGGAGGGGTGGTGAATCTGTACGTGTCAATACAGAAGCAGCTCTTCCACTGCCTGCATGTGAATTAACCAGTGATTCAGTTTTGCGGAAGGAAAACTTCAGCAGTGGCCACATCTGCAGAGTGGAGTTTTTTCCACATCACAGGAAAGAAAAATGTAAAAGATGGTTCCTCCTCCACCGCTGCTTGAAGTTTCACAAGTAGGGCTTTGCATGAGAAGAGGTTTTGCTTGAAACAAACAAGTTGTTTCTCTGTATTGTTCAAAGTGAAACTTGAAAAGGAATTGTGTTATCCACTTAATGTTACTTTGATGTAAAAGGAAAGCATGTATTGAATGTGATTGGGCTTGAAAGGTTGTGATTTGCTAAGGTAATTATGATTGGGTTTTACTTGTTTTAAACAGATCAGCTGTTACGGTCTGCGAGTCAGCACTCTGACAGCAGTGGCTTTGCTGAGGACTCCTCCACAGATTGTTCTCCATTTAATCAGCTTCAGGTAAGGTTCTCATACTGTGGATGAAATATTACCAATTTTTGTGGGACAGCAGGGACCTGGGGAGGGCCGGAGGGATGTTGATGTTTGGCTGCTATCATGACCATCAGTCTAGATCCTACAAAACTTTTAATTTTCAGAGCTGGATCTTCTGAGTCCCTTGCAGAACTGTGCTAAAATTTAAAAGCCTTTCTGGTAGGATAATCTGGGTGTACTTGGGCCAGGAATAAGCACTAACTTCAGTATGTCTTGTTTGATGTTTCTGATGTGTTTTTTCGTACTGATAGGCTCCAGAATCATAGTGTGTTCCTCTCACAGCTTCAGTGGGTAAAGATTAAAGTTATGAAAGATTATAGGTTTTCTTCTGATCATTTAATTTCTTGTACCATTTTTACCTTCCTGCTCTTCCCCGCCCACCATTTTTCTTTTTTTTTTTTTCTTTAGTTAGCAGCAAGCAGAAAGTGAAAACAATTTTGTTCTAACTTTACTGTGAAAGTGTACTAATGTTTAGTTGATCTTGAGCTCCCATGCTCTTTCTAGTTCCAATTCCTTTGATCTTGGTCTCAGAACTTGTTGTGATACTGACCAAAGACCGCGTGTCTTAGGGGAGGCTTTTGTTCCAGCACGGTGTTCAGGTGTCTGCCCAGTACACACATTTATGCAGTGCTGTACCTGCTATTTAGGAGAGGTGTTCCCTTGCCTCTCCTAAAACATTCTCACAGTAATAACCAGGATTTGGTTGGCGTGTCAGTCAGCCAGAGAAAAGTCTTGAGCCGGATCCTGGCCTCAAGGCCATCGGTTAGCTGTCTGGGACATAAACGAGAGAAATACAAAGACGGGATTCTGGGTATCACCAGTAATTTCATTTCTGTGGCTTGCAGCTGCTGAACTTTCTTTTATGCTACTGTATGGTTTTTTCCTTATGGCATACCAAACGTTTTAAAAGCTATTTCACACTTACTAGGAAGAGATTCCCACCCACCCCAACCATCAATGCTGCTTTTCCATTTTGGTACTGTATTCTGTGCTTTCCAGTTTAGTAGTTTTTGAACTGAGTACCAAAATGAAAGCCAAGACAGCGCTAGAATTTGCATCTCCCTTAAACGTCAGCTTACGTTTTCCAAGAGCAGGAGAGTGAATAAAGGAAATCGTGAGCCTGGGTCTCTGTAATGAGCATAACAGTTCGAGGTACTGATTCTGCTGTCTGCTAAACTGGGACTGCACTGAAGTTAACAGGCATGTTAGAAAGTGACTCAGGTTAGAGTTACTCACTCCTGATCTTTATGTTGGTTGCAATCTGATTAAGAGTCTATTAACAACATGTTGCAACTAAGTGCCCCTTCACTGGAAGGCAGACTGGTGGAGTTTGTGTTGGCTGTAAAGGGATGAGATTTTTCTGCTTGCTGTTGTGCTGTTTTGAAAAGAGGTATTGAGACTGCACAAGGTTTGTGCCATGGAGTTGCTAGGATCTCTTCTGCCACCTTCACTGCTTTATTCAGACCAGTGGCTGAGCTGAATTCAGAAAATACGGGTAAATGATGAGTCTAGGGGAAATGAGAACTTGGCAGCTAGTGAAGAGAATCTGTGAAAAGATGAAGGGGATACAGAGGGGTGTATATTGTTTCTTAAAAGCATGGTAAGTTAGTGCCATCTACTGTTAAATAATTGACTCTGGCAGCCGTAGCATTCCTCTGAAACTCAGGAGAAAACTCAAAAACTGGAACCATGTTGGCTTTCATCCCTGAACATCCAAAATAAAGATTTCTAAGTGAGGTTTTGGCATTGAGATGGAATATTCTGCAGGGAAGTTTCGTGCTACCGAAGTGGCTAGAAGAATTCTCCATCCAAGTTCTTGAAGTTTTGCTTGCCTGACTTGTAAGTGAGCAATGTGATGGAGGATTAGAGACAGATATGCACACTTGTAGCACACCTGATTACATCTAGACATTACAATCTTTTGTTCTTCGATACCTTTGATTTGAAAGAGTCAGAATCTGCACAGTCTTCCTTATGAAATTGTGGCTGTGCCAGTGAGTGCAATGTTAAATATGTACATATGAAGATGGACCTTTATGACTGAAATCTTCTAGATGGTTGGAGAAGGAACTATTGCCCGACATACACCACAAATAATCTCTCAAGAAGGAACTAATATTTAATATCCTAATGGCAGTGAGAGCTGCAGAAATTAGAGATGGGAAAAGCTTCTCTAAATTTCTAGTTTGTGCGTCAGCTATGGTAAACTTCTAAGACTGTACTTTACAGCACAAACTCTTATGAAAATGTCTTCTCTGCTTGCAAATATACCAGTGAATCTGGCCAGCCTAAAGAATATCCTTTACAACCTGTAGGACTCTTTTTTTCGCTTTCTCATAGATGCTTTTCCTGCTATTTGTTACCTATTAAATTAGCAGCTCCCTCATACATGTGCTCTGTTTTAAACTGTGATTTAGAATGAAAAGGGGAAGAAGTAGTAGGAGAAAGGAAGGAAGGATGGGCGTAATGGTACTGGACGCAGTCTTCAATAGAGACGTGAGATTCTCAGTTAGACAGTTCTGTGACTTAAAACAGGTTGAGCATTATGGGCAGACTTGTTTCCCCGTTCTTAGTGTTGTCTTGTGACACTAGTTTCACTATGGTCTGCAGTTCTCCTCACTTCTCTGTATGCATTCCCTAAAACCACCCTGTGTTGCAGCACTGATTGTGAGCCTTTATATACGGGAGATGCCATGTACTGCCACCCTGCTATCGCTTTGTCATTGCTACCTAAAATACTAGCATTTTACTCTTTTTACTCTTAGTGTGCTACTGCTTATATTCTTCTGGCAGTAAAGAGTTTATTGTCAAAGTAAAGAAATGTGTGAATAGTTTGCTTTTTGTTTTTTAAAAAAAACCTCCTTTTGGTGTTGTATTTCAATATGCTTCTAACCTATCTGATACTATGATTTCTTTGTTCTCCTTCACTGTTTTTCTTGCACCTGCATTATTCTTTCAGCTCCCCACCACAATGCCCAATGAATATGGACTTGGACTTGGCCTGACGTCTGAGAAGGCAGTGGTTGAGTGTCCAGTATGTTCACCCCTTTGCTGGCTCATATCTTTCCTAGGTTCAGGAGTCTTTGCAAGGCATGGGAAGCAGTGCTGACAGCTGTGACAGTGAGACAACGGTGACGTCGCATAGTGAGGAACAGAAGACACCGATAGCCAAAGAACTGCCCTGTTTCAATAAGTTTCAGGAGGAGGAAGATGATGATGAGGATGATGAGGATGACGAAGAGGATATTATCTCCCAAGTAGAGAGACAAAAGGTAGGGGCACCTTCTCAGAACAGAAGGAACGAAGATAGAAAAAGTATTGACTATGAAATGGAACAAAATCAAGGACGAGAAAGCAAGTCATCTCATATGTCAGAGACAGTGCAAGGAGAGGTCAGCTCTAAAGAGGAAGACATTTCCAGAGAGCAAAAAGAATTGGAACTGCTGGAGGAAGGCAGTGTGTTTGAGTTTCCTCAGTACCACACACACCATATCCTCAAGTCTTTGGAGTCTCTGGAAGGTGGCAGTTCCTCCCCATCGTCTGTGGACAGGGTTCACGTCGCCTTGCAAAGAGCCGAGATGAGGATCATCAGCACATCTGATTCTAGGGCCGGATGCACTCTACCCAAGTCAAAAGATCTCCTGAGGAAGCAGAGACTCTGGTTTGCTGAATCGGGCTATCCTCTAAGGCGGTCTCAGTCTCTCCCATCTGCATTGCTGAATCCAGTTAAAGTGGTGTCGTCTGTGAATGTCCAGTTAACTCCAGGAAAGGAGACTCTGTGCAGTCCTCCTTCTTTCACCTACAAGTACACACGTGTGGAGGAAGATGAGAAAGTGACAGCTGAGAATGACAAAAGTGAGGGTGAGGCAGCCGTTAGCCAGCCAGTGTGTAAATCCACGCTGTTCATTGCGCCATCGTCCTCCAAGAAAGAGGTCCCCCCGACTGGGCCCAGCAGGCTGTTTGAGGAGCCCAGTCCCACCAGGGTACAGAGCTGCCCGCTGCACACACCGGCACACATGTCCCAGTCGACCTGCTCCCTCCACTCCCTCCCTGCCGAGTGGCAGGACAGACCGCTCTGCGAGCATGTGAGGACGCTGAGCACCCACAGTGTCCCAAGCATCTCTGGCTCTTCCTTCGGTGCCTTGCTGTCCCCCTTCAGCTGCCCCTTCTCCCCAAGGCATGCTGGATTTCCTCATCGACCTCATGCCATCAACCCGCCCTCTACCGTGGAGATGCAGCTGCGCAGAGTCCTACACGACATCAGAAACTCTCTGCAGAACCTGTCACAGGTAAGAGGAAGCCAAATTTTGCCGACGGGCAAAAGGGCTTCTGATTTTAAACTTAGAAAACCAAGATGTTAACCTGAATATTCCTTTGCATAGTGCAACAGATCAGGAAAAAAATGACATTTTGTGGGAGTTTGATTTGCTGATGGTTTAGGAACTTCTGTTTAAAGTGGCAAATTATCATCTTTCCAGTGCTCCGCTATTTTTGCATTTGATATTTTCTTGTTGCAGTTGACAGTTGACCCAGATTGATGATTTTTTTTCTTTTTTTTTTTTTTTTTTACTTTTGTGGATATTCTTGGGTGGGAGGGAGGAACAGTGTATGCTTTATCAGCTATTATTTTACGATAAGTGTCGTTAGCTTTAGATTTGAAAATAAATATTGGCAGTCCTTTGATGTCTGTTGTCTTTTTAACATACTTCACATCCAACTGATAAAAATGTATTTTTTTCATTGCAAGTCCAATGGCTTCACTAATGATGTCAGTGACGATTGATCCCTATGTGTTTCTGTGCTGTTATATACCAGTCTTTTGCACTTTCAACTCTGGAGCTAGCCAACATGTTCCTGATGTCATCAGTCATTTATTAAGAATCCGTTTTGTCAGAGCATGTGAAATTCTGTCCATCTCATCACTTAGAAAATAAATGCTTTAAAATGCAAGCACTTTTTTTTTTTTTTTTTTTTTTTTTTACCAGTTTCTGCCACACCTTTTGCTCTTTCCCTCCTAATTGCCAGCTCTCTCTCTTCTGCCATCCCTCTACTGCCGCTCTCTTCGGAGGTGATCAAATTTAGGAGCCTGCAAGCTGCTGCTGGAGGCTATGTGGGCAGAGCAGTTGCAGGCTCTGCTTGCTTATATAGGAATACATGAAGACTATGCAGTTGTAGAACCTCAACAATCTCTGCGGGTTTTATGTGAGTGCAAACCTGCGTAGGCTGTAGTGAGCTTTTCTAGACCCCTGCTGTATTTTGGCACTTGTCAAAAGTTGCAGGCTAGTCCAGCGTGGCTTTGGTTATATCAGCTGGCCCTGCTCCTCAGTATGAGCTTTGGTACTGTGACCAGTTCTGCAGTGGAAAACTGCAGTCAACTGTGTTTTAAGTCAGCCACTGCTCGAGGTAGTGGACGGTGTGCCTGGCAGTAGGCGTTTGCCAAATTTAACCTTCTTTGTAAAGTTCCCTCGTATGTTCCAATTGCAGCCTTGATTTGTATAAGGTTACAGCATGCTACTGTACTTTTATGGCACATACCATGCTAGAGTAAACCTACTGAAGAAGAAAAATCTGTGTTATGTACATAACTGGCTCAGGCTGGTTCAATGTAAAAAAAAAAAAAAAATAGTATCAGAGGGGATAATAACATTTCCTAGCCCACTTGTTCTGCTTCCAGCATATTTTGTCTGGATTGGTTCTGTTCTGGGGCCTTGGTCCTTCTCATTGCAGAGGTTTGTATGAAAATGTATCCCCTGGTGCTGCTTTTTTCTACAGCCAATATCGAGTTTGGCACACAGAATACTCAGCGGCTAAAGAAAAAGCTGAGGTCTTTCAAATATATGATTTTGATTTGAGGAAGGAATAAAGAGGAGTAGGTAAATCCCTGATAGAACAGGGAACAGAGAAAACTGAGAAAGGAAAAACAAAATGTCCCCTTGATGTGATCATGTTTGAGCAAAACTCATCAGGATGAATGAACATGTTTCAAATTTTCCATGATGTGTCAATAGTCCTTTGAATTCTTTCAAAATTATATTGGACAAGCTGTCTTTTGCACATTTGAAAAGGTAAATGTTTTTGCTGTTTCCGCTCTTTGTTGTGCCATGTCTTTACATGTAACAGCTTCTGAATTTTATCTCTTTGCTGCCTATGTTGATGCAGAATGCAAACAGAAATTCTTCAACGATCTTGTTTTCATGAGAGTTCATTAGCATGCAGGGGTCTTTGGGTGTAGGCAATGTAGTGAGATTAAAAAACAAAATGCACAAAAAAGCCCCAAACCTAAGAACTGAGCAAAACCCCACAACAAATGTGACTGTAATTATGGGACACAGTTTAATTTGCTTAGTTCTGGGTTTGGAGTTGTTATTTTTATCATTAGCTGAGACAATTGAGACTATTGAGTTTTCAGGCGTAAAATGCCTAGTGCATAAAAACGTAGCTTTTATTGCTACTTACTGTGTCAGACAGGATAGATTTAGTTTTTTTATCTGCAGCATGTTTGCCTTTGGTGCACATGCTTCAGTTAAGAGCTTGCACTGCCGTTTTTTAAGGTTCTCTTTTCCTGATACAATAGTTAACATAGACAGCAGAAATCACAATGCCAGAAAAGTTGTGTTATAACAGTGGCTGCTTTTCGAGTATCTGTGTGTTTGAGATGATGAGTTCATAAAAAAGATCGTTGAGTTTTCCATTTCAAATTGTTTATTGCTTCCCTAGTACCCAGTGATGAGGGGTCAGGATCTTTCAGCTGCCACCAGTTACACTGCTCAGAGATCATCCATTCTACCTCTCTACGAAGTAAGTGAACCCTGTTCACGTCATGGTGCTTAGTCAAGATAAAATACGAAGAAACATCCCGAAATGTGCCACAGATTGTGCTAACTTCAGGCAGTTCCCTATCTTTGCTGTCAAGAATAACAGATGCCTCCATCGTGCGAATAACTTTAAAAAGGAGTTTATCTAAGTACATGGAACTCCTTTCATATGTTTGCTTGCATGATACATCTAAAAATGTTGTTTTCTTGAATTATTGTGAGGTCACAACATGCAGCCTCTGTAGTATACTGACGTTGCTGAGGTTCTGCTTGACTCAAAGGGCACATCTGGGCAAATTTTAGTTATAGGATGCAGGATTTTTTTAAAATCAATTTTCCTATGTAATGCATTATGTTCTTGGTTTTGTTTTGTGTTTGTTTTTTTTTAAACCCAGAATACTTTCCAGGAGCTACAAGTGGTAAGGCGAAATCTAAACTTATTCAGAACCCAAATGATGGATTTGGAGTTGACTATGTTACGTCAACAGACAACAGTTTATCAGCACATGACAGAAGAAGAAAGGTAAAATGTTTTTTTTTTTTTTTAAAAAAGAGAAAATATTTTGGCACTTCAGGAAATGTGTTGCTGCCCCTGAAATCAGAGCAAGAAATCTAGTAGTTTCAATTTGAACAGAGCTGGAGCTGAGTTTTTGCCAAAAACTTGTTTATTCTCTTGTTTGTATTTGTTCATTCTAGAATTTTTTTGTGTTTGTTTCTTCTAATCTCTGTTTCTCATGGTTTTTTCTTCATCCTTTCTCCAAAGTAATTTACAGCAGTACATTTTATCATAGGATACTTGAACATAGGATGGTGGGGGCAGGGGGAAGCCTTAAAGATTTTCAGCTTAGAATTCCCTCTCCCCACCTTTGTAGACGTAAATAAAGAATGAACACTGTAGCATTCAGATGCTTTTCCAACTTACAGTGGCCACTTGGCAGGCTACGGGTGGTGTTCATATCCTGGCTCTGTGTGTTTGTGCTCACCATGAGTTGCAGCAGCAGCTGCTCTGGAACAATTTTCAAAACTGCTTATATATTTGCTTTAGTTGAATCAGCTCTTGACCAATCACTTTAAAAGCAAATGTGTTTGAAATCAGTTGGCCGCCTTAGACAACAGTGCCATGGCCACAATCTAGCTGCGACTGCTTGGGAACCTAGAACCATGCAGGAGAAGTAATACGCAATTACTGTGTTGCTCTGTGTTTTTTGTTATTACTAGTTTTAAATTGGATTTGATTAGATATATATATAAATGCCGTTTTCTTCTGCTTGCATATACTTAAGCATTTAAAGCTAAAAGTTTTGGAGAATGTTCTGTGATACACTATGTAGTTTAGTTTTCTCCATGAAGTGATACATATTTGCTATAAATGGAGAAAGACTTTTCTTCCATCTAGACGTTCATCTAATTTTTCCATGAAGTGTTCCACTTTGAATTCTCTTGTGCGAAGTCCTTTACTCATGGGACTGTCCTGCTCGGTTCCCCCTTTGTGGTGTGCAGTTGAGTGCAGTGAATGCCCTTGTTCTTTTTGTGATGTACTTGATAAAGATACGAAGCTGATCAGCTACAGAGCTTGAGAAAGTCTGTCCGCATGGAGCTACAGGAGTTAGAGATGCAGTTAGAAGAACGTCTGCTTGCTTTGGAAGACCAGCTGAGAAGCCTGCACATGTCTTCACCTTACAGACCTCAGACACACATAGTAAGTATTAGTTTTGCAACATTATTATGTATTTTGTCAGTGTAATGTCAATAATTCAAAATTCTTAAAACTCTTACAGTGGGATGATATCTGGGAGATCTAATGATGCTGTGCGTATTATTAGGGGTTATATTTTATTATTTCCAGTCAGCGTTTCATCTTGGAGAAAAGGAGCGTGGAGAAAAGAATAGAAAGACTTTCTTGGTATTAATATGTATCAATACATGTCTTCTGGGGTTTTAGGTCTAAGATTTAAGACCTTTTCTGTCAGTGCTTTTTTCTTTTTCCTCATCATGATCCTGAGTTCTCCAAGTTTTGGTAAGTAGTGCTCATGTCTAAAATCCCTGGAGGATGGTGATGGTCTTACTGGAGTTTCCTTAAACTGATTTTCTTGTGAAATGAGGGCAGAGAGACAAGAAATGCACAGTGTTTCCCAAGAAATGGGGTGTGCTTCCCCTCTAGTTCTGCCAATCCATGGATCAAAAAACCCCAGGAAAATCCATTTGTCTTCTTCAGATTTTTTCTCCACTGCCTTTTGCAGCTCCTTCAGATGAACGTGTGGCTCCCTGCCAAGCAGTGGGAGAAGCTCTGCTCCCACAAACACTTCCCAGAAGCACAGGGAGGGTGATAAAAGAGACGCTTGCATATGTTTATTGGTGGCATGGTGATATACTTTCTCTTTTTTTTCACTCAGCAGAAGACTGTTCCTCATTCTTCTGCTGCAGTTCTGTCATCAGCCAAACAAAAGAAGGACAAACGAGAAGTATCATATGTTCTTCCTGGGTTTCATTCCTCTTTCTTAGCCAGTCCTCTTCTGTAAAGGCTGCACAAGCACAGGCCACATCTTCCTCTTCAGTATTTTATCATGGGAAAAAAATTGAAACCCAAGAGCAGGAAAATATGGTATTACTGTGATCCCAAGCCAAACTTGCGTTCTTTGAACCATATAAATATCTTTTTATTTGAAAATCCTTTTATAGAAGAGAGCCAGCTTTAAAAATGACTGAAATAAACTTTCTCCAACCCACTTTGTTTCCTGTTTCCAAGTTTCTGCTTTTACAGAATGTTATCTGAGACAAGGCATGTTTATATGTTAGCTTCTGACAGCTCTAAAAACATCCTTAATGCATTAAACTTGACTTTATTTTTCAGGGTATGTATGGAAGCAGAAGTGCTGATAATCTGTCATGCCCTTCTCCATTGAATGTCATTGAACCAGTAAGTAATTGTTGTGTGCCGTATGTTTTACTACGAAAAGAACCAGGAAGGGATTTCTTAAAAAAGTTTGCAGGAAATTCATTTGACACATAATCTTAGAAATACTTTACTCACTTGAGTAGTTCTGTTGAGAACAGCTGCACTTTCCCTTAAGGAAATTTAACCATAGGTGTAAGTAGCTGCGAAGTCTGTCTGTTTTTTAGAGGAATGTGTAGAAGTGAGGTGCCGTTTGCATTTAGTTGATACAATGACTACATAGTGAGTTTTCTAGGCAAAATTATTGCTTGTTTTTCTCTGCATTTTATGCTATTGAAAATAAGTAGTTCAAAGACTGCAGAAAGGAACGAACAAACTTGAATTGTTTTAGCAAAGAAAACCAAAATCAAGCCTTTACGTGTGTCTCTGTCAGTGGCTCTGGCAGCATGCATCCGTATTGCAAAAGTCAGTGGCTTGGGGAACTGCCACAATTCATATTTATGTTGGCTTTCAAAAAAGCCCATTCCTTTTTATGATGCTCTTTGTTGCAGTCATAAAGGCAAAGCATATATTTATTTTATAGCTGTATTTGTTACATGGAGGGAATGAGTAAGTGATTGAATAAATAACAAGAAAGCATAGTTGTGTCTGTGACTTTTTTTATATGCTTATTCAGGACTGTTTCTTTTCTGAATCCTTAGGTCTCTGAACTTATTCGAGAGCAGTCATTTCTGAAGTCTGAACTGGGTTTAGGACTGGGAGATCTTGGACTGGAAACTCTCCCAGCAGAGGGTACAGAGTCTGTATTCTCCCATGGAAACTCTGATTCCTCTTCAGTGTGCTCCGGTCATGCAGGTAGAAAAGCTGGTGTTGGATCCTCTGAACTAACAGGAAAATCGAAGGGTCAAAGCAAGAAGTTATACCGAGCCTCCATTGCGTTAACACCAACTCCCCCGGTGAGAGCAGGCGCTGGACAGCAGGTGGAAAGCTCTGATGAGCTTGTAGATTCCAAGCCAGAGGTGGAGCACAAACTTGAAAAAGTCCCTCTCGTGCCTTTGGTTGATGAAATCCATAAAACTGTGGAGCAGGAGGAGCTGCAGCAAGTCATACGGGAGGTGAGGAAGGAGGGGCTGAGATGTAGGATGTTTGAACAGTGTTTACTGAAACCTGAAGACAGGCTGTCTCTAACTGTTGGCCACTGGGGTTTTCTCTTCCTTCTCAAGCCAAGACTTCATACTGTTACTGAGCATTTCTGAAGGCTCAGCGCTTGTCACTAGATGTTCAAGCCACACCACAGTTGTGCAAATCAGTAGATGTTTTTTCAATGATAGGGGTTAGCAGGTAAGTTAATAGCTGGTTACAACTATAAGTGTGGGTGAGAAAGAATTTGCCAACTCTACTACTTGGTTAAGCAGCAGAATTTCAGACTCCCAAGTGAATATTTCTCTCATGTTTGCTTGCTGAAATGCCAGGTTCGAGTTAACTTGATTGAAGAAATGCTGTTTCTGAAACAACTCTGTAATAAATGTTAAAAATACTTTCACTCTACCCCAAACCACTCAGAACTGTAGGAGTGTAAGTGAAGCAAGCTGAAGTTGGATGAGTAGTTATTTCAGACTTTAAGAATGATGGACCATTGCTGTTGGACTAGTTTTATTGGCAGTCAATGAAAGTGAAAGGTGCTTGGTTATTTTTCCTGTGGGCTAGGTTAAAACACAGGACTGAAACTGCATGTTTTTTTTGTCAGTGGCATGACAGAAAGCCTTATGGCAAATAGTATACATGGGAAAAAGAAGCAAAAGAAACTTCTTGTTCTCAAAAGCAGTGCCTGTGATAAAGTGGAGCAAGCTCTGCTGTGAATACAGAAATGGGGGTTAAGAAATGGGGGTTTTATTCCCTCTCCCTCTCCAGTTAGCCTTTAGCTGAGGGTCATTGGACCCTTAGCCTTTAGCTCATCTCCTGAATCTTTTTGTGGGGCTCTGCCGTAAATGACTGAAGACCAGGAGAGGTGTCATGCTCAGGAATGTGCAACAGGGCAGGTTTTAATGCTGTGGTACCATCCGGGTCTGCTTGCATTGAGGCTGTGAATAACTGGAACCAGCTTTGCCTTAGCTTTGTCTTTAAAACAGATGAGAGGCAGGCCACTCATCTTGTAGTAAAACAGGAGCTGTGATCCCAGAGGAATCTTTTGCCACACCTTCACCACTCTTCTCTCAGTGCAGAAA
This sequence comes from Falco rusticolus, assembly GCF_015220075.1. Classification (NCBI taxonomy): domain Eukaryota; kingdom Metazoa; phylum Chordata; class Aves; order Falconiformes; family Falconidae; genus Falco; species Falco rusticolus. The sequence continues at coordinate 49,146,602 of NC_051194.1, forward strand.
GAGGCAGCGTACTAGACCATAAGGTATCCTTTTACTCATCATCTGACCACAAGACTTTGCTGTGTCTGTCTCCGAAAAGTGGAGATGTTTTCGTGGCTGACTCACTGTGGGCTTTGTTATGTGTAGGCACTTTACACTTGGCACAATGAGACTGTGCAGTAGTAGAGCATTACTAAGCGGTCTTCTTACAGAAGATGATAGCTGGAAGTATGTGAAGATATTTACTTTGTTTACCTTCGGGTATCCCCATAAATAACTAGGGCTGAGAGTGCAAAGAATAATGCATAGCCACAAACATTTACCATCAGTGAAGTGCTGATGTTAAAAGAGGGTAAGTTTGGCAGCGAGGTGGAATGGAGACCAGCTTTCAGTAAGCAGCCTCACTGTGCTGAATAGTGCTTCACCTGATCAGTAGCGCCATTAGAGTCAGTGGGATGAGTTACAGAAAATGGCATTATTCTGTGGAAGGAAGGGTACCGCAGTCGGCTCACGGTGAAGTACTACCAGACCAACAACCTCATCATTACTGTGTTCAGCATTAGACACTGAACATCTTCTGGCTGTCACTGATCTTTACAGTGGAGCCTGTGATGTTACAACTTTACACCTGTACTTTGAAAGCAAAGGAAGAAATTAGGCAGGGGGCAAGCACTCAATTTTTAAGTGTCTTCCCTCTACCACCCTCCTGCTGTCATCTTCTCCAAAGTAGATAAAGTTGGAAGGAATCTTGGGAAAGGCCTTGTTTTGAAGATGCCATAAAATACTCCCAGATGTCCCAAATTCTCTCTCTCTGGTCCATTTTTTTCCTTTCATGCTGTTCTAAAGTGATTCCTTGCCCAATGCTCAGATATTCGTCACACCTTGCGCTTTGCTGATGATTCTGCAGTGAAGCCAGGATGTTGCATTTGTATCCAGCCCTTCTGTAAAAATCTGCATGTTGGAGGAGTGGTGTCATTGTGGAGGGTTGCTAAAGGAGAAACTGAGAGAGGGAGAGCACTGTAATTCAAATACACTGTAAAAGCAGCAGAGACAATGAAGGGAGCTGGAGTCAAAGTACAGAGTTATTCCAGTCAATATTTTCTCTGAGGTTAGCCTGTGTGTGAAAGTTCTTTAACTTCATTAATTGATAGCAAATAAAGATGTGTACACTTTGCACAGAGATTGTTCTTTGGGTTGTGTGCCACTGAGGACATTGTAATGCTGAAAGAATCCGCACTGAACTGAAAGACTACTATTCAAAGATGAGTAGTCAGCAAATAACTGAGCTTGACTCACTTTGTGAATGTTTGAGCACACAGAGAGATTGTCCCTGAGTTTAACTTAATTGGCAGCCTGTTTCGGATGGGCTCAGATTCTCAGTGTGAGAAGTTTTGCAGGTCAGAGTGAAGATGCATTGGCTCAAAGCACCTGGTAGTTTTTGCAGAGCCAGAATATGCTATTAAATACTGGTCAGGAAAATCTTCTGTATTTTATAAGAGCTAAAACAGAGCATAAATTGAAATGTGTTTTCCTTAAGTAGCCCTGTTGTTAGCAAAGGAATTCCAGTTTTCTTGTAAAAAAAAAGAAATCTGGTAGGATGCATTCTTGATGTATACACTCACAAATGTTAAACCCTTGCTTATTCCTCCCATTCTCTGTAGCTTCATGACCTCGTGTAGGGGAAAGAAAAGTCAGGCAGTGTTTCAGAATATGCCTGGGTGGGTTGTAATGCATGTGAGCTTTGACCTGTAACTATTTGCTGGCATTAAGAAAACCCATGGTGTTAACTTTTAGTATTAATGGACTAACTCCCACAGAAAAGTGTTCAACAATGTGAAATGCTGAAATGCCTAACAGTGGCCCTCTTGTTTTGATGGAAATACAGCTTGACCTCCACTGGAGTATCACATGAAGCACTTAATGCTTGACTTCTAGGTCACAGTGTCGCTAGGAGTGCCACCGGGCCCTCCTCACTTTGCTGTTCTGCAGTTAAAAAGATGTGATAGTTTTAAAAAGCTTTCTGCTTAAGAGCAATGTAGGTTTGGGTTTCGCTAACAGTTTTTCATTGTAAATGACATTTAATGAGGTTATACTTCAAAGAAATGTATCATTTTCCTGTCAACATCTGTTTTAAGGAGCTGTAATGGGTCTTTATGGGACAGAGAGACAGTCTGGTAGAGAATCTTCCCTTTTCCATTTTCCAATCAAATCCCTGTTAGCTCAGCATCAATCAGAAATGTCTGTTAGTTGTTCATACTTCCCTTGTGCAGGTGCTGGGCTCCTCGTCTTGCTATCTTGAGCATAAAAACTCACCAGCTGCTGCCCTGAAGAAGTGGCATGAGAAAAAAATATTTTTTCTTTAGTTATAGAAAACATACCTCAGGTCAGGAGCGTGAGGACTGAAAAGCCTCATGCCCGTTTTCCATCCATAGGTGAAGAACGCCCTTCTCCAGAATTGCCAATGTGGCATATTTCACTCTCAATTGGTTCATTATTTAGCAGCAACATAATGTTACACAAATGGTAAATCTTTTGTGGGGAGAAAGATCACTGGTTTACTGTAGTAATACTATCTATGAATGTGGTACTGTGTTATTAATGCAATATTGAATATTAGTGTTTTATCAACCTAGTGCATGTGCCATAAATGACTGGGTTCTGTTTTCTTTCAAATGATCAATTTTTCATTCAGCTGCTAAAAATACTGGTGGAGCTTTCATTGACTGCTTTCTGTCTTTTGTATGGAGCAAGCCTTGGCAGCGGGCTGTGTTGTCTGCAGAGCAAATGGAAGGTGCACCTTGCCCTAAGTAATTTGTAATGAAAACAGCAAACACTGGCCGTTGTCATGACTCACACATGGGACTGAGCCACTGCAGGAATCGATGCTGTGCTTGCCATGCAGGAATGACCTTGATGAGTCTGGAAGGGAGGGAGGAAACAGTGGCAGTGAAAAGAAGCAGCAAAGGGTGGCCTTGTTGTCATTTGGGCGGGAAGGTGAGAAGCAGAGAGCTCAAGTGATCCACCAAGGTCAAACCAGAAGCTGTTAGAAGAGCTGAGAATAGAACAGGAGCCACCTTCCTTCAGGTCTCTGCTTCACCGCAGGACTGTCTGTCGTACTAGTCTGTTTACTTGCAAATTTGGGAAGCTTTTATCAATTTTCTTTGGGCAGTGAGGTTTATTTTTGTCTATCCATCAAGAGAAGGGCACACGATGACTGCTGTAGTGTACCTGCAGACTCACCTCATGCGATACTGGCGAAGAAAAGCAGAGAGAGCATCATGGTGCTTTCTTACGACAGTGGCCTGCAGGCCAGCCGGGGTGCTGTGTTGAAGATTTTTTCCCATGCCTGCGTAACTATATCCCAAAGCCCTTACTGCATTGACAGCAGTCCTAAAGCTTTGTAAGTCTGTGTGTGCATCAGCATAGACATCCTCAGAACTTGCAGCCGTCGGTAAACCAGGTCCTGTTACACACTGGCTGTTCTTTTGTCAGTTAATCAGCAAAAAGCCCAACTGGAAACCTGTTTCTCAGTAATATTAGAGTCTCTGAATTTCTGCTTGATGCAAAGCAGTAATGAAACAAGGAACTTTGCCACTAATGGTTTAGAGATTGAATTGCTTGCCAATGTGAACGAGGGATAAATAACCTGTTGCTAATGCTGCTGCCACCCTTCTGATGTTGCTTAATCCTTTTGACGCACCAGGAGGAAGGGAGACTTACAAGAGAGCAAACTGCTTAACTGGGCTGATAAGTGCTTCTGTGAGTGCCCCCGTGGCTGGGCTTTGGCTTTTGCACCCCTGCACTTTTTCACCACTGTCGTCCTCCCCTGTCCTGGGAACTGCATCTGACTTGTTAGTCCTTCCTGAAGACCATCTGAAAAATGAGTTGGTGCCAAAGATTTCTCCTACTTGCAAGCAGCCCATGTTATTTTTCTTTGTCATACCCTGCTCCTTTCTGGCATTATGTGCTCTTGTGGAACTGCGTTTTGCCTCCTTTTCTCCTTTGTTTCTGTTACTGTAGCCATCAGTGCTCTGCTCTTCCTTTGTTCTAGCCTCAGCCACACTCAGGTGCCTGCTACTAGGAACTCCTGCATTTGTTTTATGTAAAATGTAATTGTATAAGCTTTGTCACAGTCCTGTGAAAAACAGTCTTTGCTGGCATAGATCATATCCCAGTGGCCAGCTGATGATGTGAGCAGCTATTGAAGTTTTATGTTTGTCTTTGCTGCTGAAAGTATGTAATTAGGATTCATCTTGTTTTATGTTTTGATTTATGTGAAAACAGCCGCTCGTGTTCATGGATTTGGACCTTTCCTACAGCGTAATCCATTTGTGAGGTAGATCGGTCCTGCCTTCCTTTTTAAGAGATAGCAACTGATGTCAAAAAGCAGTGCATTTGGGGTGTTTTTGATGTATATATCCTGAAAGGCTGTTTGCAGAACTTTGCATAGTTCAAATGTATTTTGTCGTAACATAAATCCAGTTATCCTAAGTGTAAAACTTAGATACATTTGCCATCTGGAAAAATAAAACAAGTTTGGTTTGCAATTGTACGATTTGCAAGAACTTTAAAATTACTTAGAGTTATTTTTCCAACAGAAACCCTCTTACATTTTTCCATCTGCATTTTTTGTAAGTTGATTTTTTTGTGGTGTACTTTTTCATATGTTGATAATGTCAAATGTATCTGCAATATCATTTAATTTTATCCATTGGTTATATAACTTACTGACCTTAAAACTCTGGCTAATCCCTTTCAGATCAAGGAATCCATTGTTGGTGAAATAAGACGAGAAATAGTAAGTGGATTGTTAGCAGCTGTATCACCCCAAAGCAGATCTGCAACTGCAAAGCAAGATACACAGCCATGAAACTGGTACTACAGGTAATCTTTGGGAATCTGCCAGAAACATTTTTTTTTTTTCATATGGGATTGTTAACAAGCCTTGCTTTGTTTGCATTTTCCCCTTGCAAGATAAGTGATCAAAACTGAAGTTTATTAAATACAGTGGATACGCATAATCCTGGATAGCTTTGGAATATCAGCTAGTTTGTGGTCTGGCCCATTCTACTGTCAGCTTTCATGCAGTGGTCCTTGATTTTTAGTGCTCCATGATGCCTTTGCATATGAATGCATCCTGTGAGACGATTTCTTTAGTTTGCCTGCCTTAGATATGAATATTAACAAAATACACACTTAAGCATAACAAGCAGACTTCCAAAAATCTAATTGAGATATTCCTCCTGCTTTTTCTTTTCTGTAAGGTTCGATGTAGTCCGAAATGCTGTGGGATTCTGCTATGGGCAGCATACACTGTCGAAAGTGTCAAGTTAATTTTGCTTCAGGAGATGTTAAAGCTGCTGAGATAGGCTACTGTATTCGACGCTTGGTTCTATGATGTGTACCTTTCCTTGAGTTCATCTATAAAGACTTAGACACTTTAACTAGTTCATTGCTTTCCTTAGAATGTCAACAAAACTGTGGCTCTATTTATTTGTACGTCCCTGTTGTAAATTTTTATGTAGCTGATTTCTTTGTCTAAGGATGCATCATGAAACTTGAAGATTTCCAGACATAACCAATTTATAAATAACAGATGTGTTCAGCCTAGCTTTTTTTTTTTTTTAAAAAAAAACACAACAAAAAAAACCCCAAAAACACTGACCTCTATGAGGTATTTATTGTGCAATAACTGATCCACTTTAAGAGCTTGAAATAACCAATAATGGTTTCCACTGCTGTTATTTAGTGCCACTTCAAAAGAAGGAAACAATCCTGTTGTAAAAAATTGCTGTTAATTCTTGGGGCGGCTACTATTAGCAGAGTGGTAGAATGACGTGAGGTTACTTAAAACTACTTAAAGTTCTGACACTGAAAGCCTTATCTTTGTGTAGAAGACAATTTCTGATTTTATTTGCTTCCTTACTGTATGCCCAACCCTCTATAGAAAAGTGCCTTATTTTAAGCACTGTTTTTTGTCTTTGTGTTGACTGCTCTCAGTCATACCAAGAGAAGTTCTCTTCTGCTTCATATTAACCAAAATGCAATAAAAGTACCGATCTTCTGAAAGTAATTAGGATGTGCAACTTGGAATGAATGAACGACCTTGCTTGTATTATGGGGAACATGGAAAAAACCTCTTTTCCTTCCCCATCCCTCACTGAGTGTATTTTCAGTTAGCCTGGTGAGCATGCGTTTGTTCCAATGGAGCAAATTGGAAGTCATTGGAGGTTTTATGTGGTCAAATAGACATTTAGTGGATATGTAATATCCCATTTTGCTGTGCTTGGAATCTCTTTTGCTCCTTTGCCATTTCCATCTACTAAAACTCTCTACACTATGTCAAGGTGTTTAATCAAAAATAGTTTCAAATATAACAATATTATATGAAAAAGTTTGTAAGATTTTAAATTGTGTTAGGAAGACACAAGGGCTGATTTCTTAAAAAACGTGTATAATAAACCAATAAAATATTTATTTTGCCTATAATCTGTGTCAGTGTTTTTCGTTTGTGCATGGTTTACTCTTAAGCAAAATAAATAACAGATTTCATCAAATGTTACACAGAATGGAGAACAGCAGGAAAGCTCAGGACTTGAGTTTCCAAAAGCTTTCAGATGTTCAGGGGACCCTGTATACTTAGGAAATGTGACACATAAATTTGAAAGAAATATTGGCGTTTAAAACCAAAGTCTTAAACTTCTTGGCTCCCGTTGTGGCTCCAAGAATTTGGTTGGTTTTGACCTGTCTTCAGAGTTTGTCCCTGTGAGTACAGCCAGAGCTTTCTTGAAAGCCTCATCCCACATGTTTAAAAGTTGAAATATAAGCTCTGACAGCGCTTGTGTGCCAATCCATACGAGGTGGTAAGCTGCAGTGGGTTTCTGCTTTTCTTTGCAGCTTGTATGAGTATGCGGTTCCATTGCAGAGTGCCACTGGGGAGCGACCAGCCAGACCCAAGTGCCTGCAACCTTCCTTCACAAATGCACAAGCCCAAAACCTACTCAAATAATGGCAGCAGCAGATGCTCCCCTTGTCCCCCAGCCAGGTTAATTTGCACACTCAACTGTTAATCTAGGTCCTGTGCCCATATGCTACTCAAAGTGGCATTCCAAAAGAGGTGGCAACTGTGGATCTCTCGGAGCACTGGAGGAAAGCATTTCAGGAGCCAAGGGCTGCCAGCACCATGCTTCGCAGGTTTGGTCGCCTGGCTCCGCACCGCTCTGGCAAGGAAAGTCACTTGTAGGTAACGTCCTGGAGTGTCTATGGCACTTCAGCTCGTAGCTTGTAAGAACATTTGATCTCAGCAATGCAATCTAGTGTTTTAATATATCCTAAGAAATGAAAAATAGTGCCAATTTTTCATCCAGCTGGTGGAAGGCGTATTTGTGAGGTTCTGGCATAATTTAAAATGAAGACATTTCGAAATGGCATTTCTAAAAACTGCACTAAAACTAATGAATATAGGAGCACCTATTTTTCCATAATCCTTGGTAAGTGATTTTTGCCATTCTTAAGACACTTACTGGTAATATTTTCTGAGTGACATTTATGTAGATATAGGAACATCTATAAACTCCTGTTTAAAAAAGATAAAACTGTAGTACACTGCTGTCATATAAGTTAAGCTGAACTGATATCAACCTCTGTTGACATTTCTGCTTGTGCCTTAGGAACAGCCGTCATTATTATTGGACACACACCTAACCTGGGTGGCTTGCCCTTTAGTAACGTCAATTCAGCTGTAACGATTTTCTGAGCGTGGACAGTTTTTTCTTTTGTTTGGTGACTGAAACTGCTACTTTCCTTACAGATCAGTGTTGTCTTTTTTTCTACCAGCCTGCAATTTGATATGAATTCTATGCAGATTAAACCAGCTTTAATAGTGGCTGATAAATATTGGTCAATCAAATTTGCTGTGAATAAAGCCGGCAGTAAAGCCGGAGATATTTTGGATGCTTTTCTAAACTTCACTGTGATAGCGATCTTTGTGGATGCCAGCTGGCTGCAGGAATGTAAAGCAAAGTGATGTATTTTGGAAACCCTAAGAACTAGCTGTTTTCTGTGGGTACAGGGCAGCTACATCCCTGTTGGCAGCAAAGTAGAGTTGTATTTAGCCTGCTACAGAGCAATATGTGCCTATGGCACAGCTCAACTCAGGCAGAGGTTTGGGAGGCTAATACTTGGAGATTTTTTTTTTTATTTCTATTGTTTTTTTAAGGTGAGTAAAAGCATGTTTCTAGCCCCTCTTGTTCCCTTGTTGCAATGAAAAGCAACAAAAACAACCTCTGCTGAAATGTGGAGACATCTCAGCATTCAGAAGCTGGAGGCAATAGCTGGAAAGGTGGGAGCAGCCCCCTGCATGCTTGGGTTAGTGCTGTGATGCCTGTAAGGTGCTGCTGCCACCGCTCACCCACAGCGCTGTGTATGCAAGACCTGAAAAAGAAAGGATGGAGGATGGCCACGGACCCAGCTGCACGGCCGGGGGTGAGTACACGGGAGGAGAGGCTTCTGCTGCTGGTAGTTTCTGCAGTGCTGTTTGGAGAGAGGACTCAAAAGTGGCCCTGACTCTTCTGAAAGAGCTGATGGGCTCACGAAGCTCTTTCAGGCACTTTTGCTGACCATGACCTTCATAGAGGGAGGGGGGCTGCCCTGTGTCTTCTGCTTTCTCTGAAATTATGTGATGTGCAAGGCCTTGGCAGCCTGCTTCTGGAAGGCAAGTGATGCCCAAGATGCTCCAAGCTGCACATTTCCTAAGGACGAGTTTGCTTCGATTGCTGTTTTCTTTTAAGGTGAGAATTTAAAGCCTTGCTGATACAGTCCAACCACCAATGCTCACCAGTACTACTCTACCGAGTCTTCAGGGGCAGCATTTGTGCTGCCTTTGGATTTTGTGTACTGCTGAGCAAATGGCTTACGCTTGAAATACAGCACAGGTCAGAACATTTTAGTTTAGTTACACCACTAGATGAATCTGTTTCAGTGAAACTGGCCACAGGAAGGTACTGATGAGGGAGAGGGAACAAGAGCCCAGTTTGGAAACTGGAATAATTCAAGCCTTGACTAGACGCGTAAAACAAAAACATGCCTAAATTACTGGAAAATGTAACTTCTGGGGTGTGTTTTTTTTCAATAGGGAACAAACCCAAAACCCTGAAACTTGGATGTTGTCATAAAATAAAATAACTGCTGGTTAGATGGCCTCAGTCCATTGCAAGACTTTCTTCTGAATTAACATGATAATGTCAAAATAATACATGGTTTGATTTTCAGAAAAAACAAGAAACTCATATTGTTAACTTGGCATAATGCAAATTTGCTTTAATATTTTATATGTGATTTTAGATGTGATAGTAATCCTTCATGCCATAGAATAAAAATGCACAATATTGTTATAACAAAAGTTGTAACAACATTAAAAGACATTTAAAAAAAAAAAGAAATCGCTTGATAATTCCACATAGCTTGTATATCAGGCAATTCTGCATAGATGCTTGCTGAGTGATGGTGAATATTATACACAGAAACATCTTTCTGTTTTTTTGGACAGGGTGAAAGGAAAAATCCTGGACAGTGGTTAAGTAATTAGGTGGTAGTGATGAGAAGGCAGCATGATGAAAAGCAAGAATTGCCTCAGTGGGTGAGTAGCCCTTGTGATTACTGTGAAATCTTCGGTACAGGTACCTGCTTTCAGAGGTATTTCTGTATTTGTGAGTCTGTGTATAATAATGTAGAATTTCTCATATTTTTATTTTCTGAAGTAGTCTTGTTTTCCATCGGTTATTTGCTACAACCTATTGGGGAGTTTTAGAGTCATTTTTTAAAGAAAAGATCTACAGAAATATTTCTGTTCAGTTTTGTGTGTTCAGCTTTAGTTTCAGATTTTGTTTTAAAAGTATCAAAGACAGGAAAAGTTATTTTGAAGAGCAATGTCCTGTACTAAAGATTGAACAATGCAGGATTTAAGTATGCACTTAATACCCTAAAACCAGTACCAAAATTTTGGGTTCTGCACTATTGAACTGTAGGTCCTTACTAGACATGGATCTTTTGACTGTTTAATCAGGTGATGTCCCATTAATCCAGCTCATTCTCTATGTTTTGGATGTGTGTATTCTATGGACAGTAGTGGGTAGCCCCTACCAGTAAATATCCACATTACTTGGTAGTCTGGAGAGCTGTGAGTCCCAGAAGAAGACTTGAATAGATAGTATCCATTCTTATGTCCTCAGATAAAGGCAACTTTAACTGATTATGATTAAAGCTATACTGCTAAGGAGTGATTATCTCAACAAAAGAGATTGTATGGATAGAAATAGTTGTATTTGTTACTTTTCTAGGCTTTATGAATCCATGTATATAGTTAGTACATAAGCATGTCCAAGCCTGGCGTTCGATGGACAAGTACCGGTGATGGAAATTTGGGTTAGACTGTTACAAGGCCAACTGAACGTCCCACCAACTCTATTGCTGCTCAACAAGCCTTTCTGTTCTTTTTCTTGACCTGCCTGTGGCAGCCCTTACTGCTCACAAGACAGACATGGTCTGCTTTATGTTGTCCCACCCTTGCAGATTTTAAATTCTTCTCATTTTCTGCATATAAATAGCAGACACTGTTTCTAGCAGTTCATTGGGAACCACCCTGGTTGCAATGCCTGTATTTAGCTATTTTGAAAGGAAACTTTCATGGTCATTTTGAATAAGTCATTAATATTCGTATTGTTTATTCCTGAAAGGCTTGCGCCTTATTGTAACATCTATGAGCAATGCTCAGTGTAGAGCCCCAAGAGAAAAACCTGTCGATGAACAGGTACGGTGTGCCCAGCAAAGACCACGTCCAGTGTTTATGCTTTCTGCCTCCCTTCTGCCCATGACCAACACTCCGAGCTGTGAAACTGATGCTTCTCCAGAAAAAGGCAGCTTGTCAGTTCATTAGGAAAGGGCAGAAAGAAAGAGCATGCTGAAGTCCCCTCTGGCTGTAGCAGGAGGCCAGCGGGCAGCAGCCAGGGAGCGGTGTGCTGTGCTCTGCAGCGTGTCTCCTCCGGCATGTTGGGGCTGCCCAGCAGGGTGCTGGGGAGGTGCTGGCGTGAGGACAGGTCCCAGCCAGAGAGCCCGAGGAAAGCACGGATCAACACATCTTTGCAAAGAATCTCACGTATCAGTAGCTACAGTGGGGATTAAAGTTCTGTCCTGAGACGCGCTGGAAGAAGTGCCATTTCCAAGCCGAGTTCTCGCTCTGCAAAGGCAGCCTGGTAGGTGAGAGAACTAACTGAGTGCTTCCCTGCATCTGCACTGGTGGAACTAGAAGCCAGAGCCTTAAGCAGGTTGGCTTTACAGCCAGCTCGAGCTCTCTCCTCTCCAGGCTGATGCTGCAGTAGCCCCTGACCACAGCAGAGAAGCTGAGACAGATCACAGCTGCAACAGAAACTGTGTAGGGAGAATGCAGCGCAGAGACCCCAGAATTCCTTTCACAGCAGACTTGTCTTTGGCTGGGAAAAAACCATAAACCTCTCCTAACACAACAGGGAAAATATCTCAAGCAGCAGCTGTGCCGTGAGTACTCTGGTAGCTCATCACTATGGTAAGACATTAAAAGATGGTGCTTCATACCAGAACCTAATGAATGACATAGGAAGGAAAGATCTTGGACAGTTATTACTTTTTTTTCTTCCGTGATAGTTTTAGCTGAATCATGAAGGAATTTAAAACGTTGTGGGGAGTGCACTAAAAACAGAAGATGAGCTAAAAGGATTTGGCAGTACTTAAATGCATTTCAGCTCTTCCCCAGACTATGATGCAGTCTATAGAAAATGCAAGCACACTTTGCCCAGAGACATCTAGTGCTGCAAATTAGGTGTAAGAGCGAGCTGATGTAGTAATCCTGAAATACTATATCTGAGTGCTCTCTGTAATATGCCTCATACTATTTTGAAAATACCTTTATTGTTATGGTGGCAGCCAGCTCCAAATAGGCCCAGGGAGGACAGCTGCAGGGGCAGGTATCTCCACATTGCATCTCTGGTGGGCCTCTCTTGGAGGCATGGCAGCCCCATTAAGGATTTGTCTTTGTGTCTTGTCTTGTCCTGTTGTCTGGCTCCCTTCTGAACCTGCCAAGAAGTGGTTTTGTTGGTTTGTTTCTTCATATGATTGTTGAGACGTAATTCCTTTAGTCAGCAATGTCCAGCAACCTAGAGCTGAAACTCACCTCTGTAATCCTTTGAGCATTTAATGTTTTAATACTCTTTCACTGTCTGAATGTTTTTTTCAACTGACTTTATCATTAACTGAAGAAATTTTAAGCCTTTGTAATGAGAATTGTAGCTCCTGTAATACAGTAACATACACTGTAATTGTAGCGTAATTAAATACTTGAAGTTCCATAGACAGCTATAATAGATATTTTAAGGCAAGCAGTTTTATCATAGAGAAATCAAATATTTTAAATACATTATTTAGTGATATATATAACAGCAAAGCAGCTGGAGAACATTTTTCTCATGTTACCTGAGACAGAGAAAACAAAAATTATTTTCTTTCAAGTGTGAAAACAGATCGGAGAAAAGCCACAACTTCAGATCCCTGTGTATGTCCTCCCACCAGGTGTATCCCTGTGTATATCTGCTATGTCTGGAGCTGTCATCGAAGTTAATGGCATGTCTGTTCATGAAGGACTTGTGAAATTGGATAATTAGACTGTCCTGAAAACAGCTCTCTAATTGTCCTTGGTGAAGGTGACGTGTGCCTCTTACTTTAGTGTCTTAGACTCTTGGTTGTACTGGTGGCACTGCTGCAGTTGCACTCTGGCTGTAATTGTCGGTGGAAGTCTGTAAAGCAACTTATGATTCATCTTTGTAGCAATAGTCAAGGCTTAAAAATGGTCGTATGAAATGCTGAACATCACTATTCGGTGCGTCTCTTTTATCTGTTGTGGTAAATGAAACAGCATGTCACCTTAGCACTGAAAATATTCAGGACTCGGCCTGACAGGCTCAGGATAACCTGGTCTCAGGCTCTGCTTTGAGCGGCAGGTGGGACCACGTAAGTCCAGAAGTCCCCTCCAAGAGGGAATCTTCTGTGGTTCTACAATTCCAAGTTAATGCTACCTAAACTATCACAGAAAATCTAACAGGAAAATTGCCAGCTACTAGTTGTCAGCTGGAAACCACTCTGGTCAGTAGGTTTGATTTGGACCAGGAGAGAAATTTCAGCCCTCGCTGGGAGTTTTGATCAGAGTCAACTGGGACTTTAACTCTTAGTGTATGCTCGCCTCCTGGGCATGATCAGGTTCTTCATAAACCAGCTAGCTAGTGTGCTTGCCTCTGCTCAGAAATACCCTGGCATTCTGACAATGTGTTAACAGTTTTCATTCGTGTAAACCAAAGCCGAACAAAGTTCCCACCCGTGACTTGCTGGTTTATTCTGCTGTGCCTTGTGAGTTGTTCTTAACCACGATCCTTGCTCCTTCCCAGCCTCCTCTGCTGGCACGGGTGGGAAAATACTCAGTGACTCTGAAGAAACCTGTGACGAACTGTGAAAATCTGTAGTGTTTTCAGTGGCCTAGACAAGAAATGCGTTTTCAGATTCTTCTGAGTGTTGGTGATGTCCAGACCCAGCTCTGAATCCAGCCGCTTCTCTGCCTCTTTCCTGCAGTCTGCCAGAGGCAGCCCCAAGCTGTTGCTCCTCTCCATGATCTGTTTGCTCTCCGTTCTGGCTGTCTGTGTCCTCTCCCCTGCTGAGAGAGTCCGTGGGCCCTCCAAGACCCCGACCAACATGCACCTTCCCTCAGCAGGAAGCCTCACCCCAGGTAACGCTGATTCGGGGGGGATGGGCCAGCCTGGGTTTTCCCGCTGTACCTCGTTTTCCCTTCCTTCCTTTCTGGCTTGGTGTGTAACCAGAGGCTGGCCCGGTGCTCTCGGGCTTCGGAGCGAAGCTTTCAGCGTAGCGCTTTGATCTGGCTCCAGGGCACCTTCCCACCGGGACGTGGCTCCGGCACCAACCGCAGCTTTGTCGCAGGAGCTCTGCCGTGCTGCCTGGCTGTGGCTGGCTGCCCTGAGCAAAGGTGCGCCTTCGGTCCATGGGTGCTGTGTATCATTTCATACACTTCCTTTGAATTAAAGTGAAATGAAAAGTGAAAAGCAATTACATTCACCAAAGGGTACTATTGGTATGATTGACCAAATTCTTTCCCTGGTCTTGGAAGAAGGCATGGGTTTTGTACCCTGAAGGAGGATTGTGCCCTCTAAATTTTAGCCATCTAAAAGTGAGGTAACTAGTGTAGGAGTCACCTTTACTTCACCTAGGGTTAACGGAGAGAAAATGTCATCTCCAGCAAACACCATGTTCCGCTAAACTAGGACGGGGTGAAATGCCCTTTGCTGTCCTAGCCTGAGGGAGCCCAGGTAGCCAGCTGAAGCGTGGGTGTTCTCAGTATCTGAAGTCATGTAAGATGGAGCCCACTGGAAGAAATCCCAGTCTAAATCTGCAAACTCAGCCTAAGGTGCAAACGCACTTAGCACACCAAATAAGCTTCATGAAAGTGTAGGCATCTGTGTAGCATCATCATCAACAATCTTCCTGGAAGAGGTTTAGAAAAGGATTTGATAGAGCAAAGGTAATCGTTTGATACGTGAGAAGAGGAGAGCGGTTCTGGCACACTCTAACAGAGATGGAATTATTGCATCCACCCCTCCTGCTACCTCCACCCCCAAAATCTGAAAACTTCCTGATTTGTGTTCATCAATAATTAAAAGCCCATCAGCAATACTCAGAGGGAGCTTGCATTGCACTTCTGAGCAGCCAGATAGTAATGTACAGTGGAGAGATCCTCTTTTTCAAATCCCAGGGCTCCAGGCCATGCAATGCTAGTATTGCATTTTCAATTAGCTTCTGAGTGAACGCTTGGCATATGTAGAAATGAACCGGTACACAATTAGCTTATTGTTCCTTTCAGCTTTGTGCTGAGAGGATCTGAAGGGCTGCAGAAGAGAGGGGAGAGGGGGGGGAAAAGAAAAAATAGCCAAGCCAGCAGCATCTCTGTGGATGTGGAATAAGGGAGTCGCTGGGCTCACGCAGATTCCTGTGCTCGGTCGGGAGGTACGGCTGCTCCGGGGAGCGCTCAGCCTGGCCGCGGGCAGGGCGCCGGGGAGAGGCGCGCACCGACTCGCAGGCTCCAGCCTCCTCTCTCCCCTGACTCACCTCGGAATCGCGATGGAGCCCAACAGCCCTAAAAAAATACAGTTTGCTGTGCCACTGTTTCAGAGTCAAATAGATCCCGAGGCAGCTGAGCAGGTAAGGAAGATGGGGGTTTTCACCATTTTGAGGGAGTGGGGTGGGAATGGGGGCAAGGTGTGGGGCAAGAGCAGGTAATACTTGTGGCCTGAATGCTTTCCTAACTTATAATAGTGTAACTGTAGATTAAATGCTCTGGACATTATAGCGATGTCTGGATACACCCAAAGAGGGAGGAGGATATGTCCTCTGGCCAGAATAAAGCATCCTTACCTTGGGTAGGTTTATTCAGTATATATTTATTGTGCCTTTTCTAGAACTGGACTTGTACAGTAATACGTACACTTCACATGAATACACATTCTCAACAAATCAACTAAAGTACATTACGTGTACATAAAGCAAAACGTGAAGCTGGTAATAGGTACCTAATGGAAAGATTGCACAGAAGACAGTTTATTTACTATTCATTTTAACATGAGAAAATATGAGTTATTTTTTCCACAGTAGTTATTTCTTCAGTTACCTCCTGTATTTCTTGTGATTTTTATACAGCTTTCTTTATGTCATTGTTATAGTGTTTTACATACTTGAAAAATATATACATGAAGAAATATGCCTGACTTATGTCTGCATTGGAATTTTGTCTGTGCTAATTTAGGTTTTGGCTCGCTCCCAAAACATACACGTACATATAATATATATATAGCAGTACAGACATCTAAGGAGGAAAAGATACTTATTACTATGTGCAGATATGTGTAGAAGTGCGTAAAGAAGGACACAGGGGATCTTATGAGACAAGCTGGATAAATCCTATTTAGGTGACCCAGTATAGCTCTCTCAGTGCAAGTCCTTCTTGACATTTACTTCTATTTTGGTAAGTCTAGGTTGAGATGATACCAGGGGAATATTATAACCTTGACAGTTCCGTGCCATTATAGCTACGAAACTATTTGCACCTTTAGGACAGGTATCTGGTTTCCAGAATATTCTGATGTCGTGTCTCTTAAAAGGCAGCCACCTTTGCCAGAAAATGATGAGTTGTGAGTGACCACTGAACGAAGAAATACTAGAAGGGTTCAGGAGAGAATTGTTGTGGGTCTTCATTTTGTCCATAGGTGCTTCTGAGCTGTGAGATATCTGTACCTTATGGAACAGTCCTGCAATAAATTCAAGCAGGACATGTTCTGACATTTTTCTGAAATCTATGAGGACCATAGGATTAGGATCTCCTGGAATTCCCATGGCTTTTGAAATGCTGTGGCCCAAAATCTGTCCAGAATTTATAGGCAGTGCTTTCTTTTTGTGTTGTGAATTTAATTCCAAGTGCTCTATGGTTTCACTGAGGGTGTGTGTTGAAATTAAAGTAGTAAATTTTGCTGTCAGCTATGATAATCTGGAATAAACCCATTAACCCCGATGATGTAATTTTCCACTTACGCCTCTGAAAGCAAAATTTGAACCCAGCTAAATACAGATGTTGGCTCAGCAGCTAAAAAAGAACAAACACACTGACACTGAGATTTCATGTAAGAATGGTTTCTAGCTTAAATACTCTTGGTCCTTGTCTTAAATTCAGTGGATTATCAATAATCTGGAGGCTTTAGTGAAACAATGCAGGGCTTTCAAAGCAAATGTGTGCATTATAGGCGGGTAGTCCAATATCATGGAGTTAACCACTGTTCATGGAACAGAAGTAGTTAACCAAATAAACTCTGAATAAGAATTGCATAAAATTCAGGTTTATATATTGAAATGTAAAGTTCTGTTGTATAGTGCTCTTTGAAAACATTATTTTGAAAGTCTTAAGTATTGGTTTTCTTTAGTTAAAGAGCAATACTAATGTCCAAAAACTTATTCAAGATGATTGCAAATCCTAAAGGTATTTTGGAAATCTGTCCCTCTCCCTCATACCTTTGTTTTCTGTGCACAAGCAGCAGCATGACCCTGATCACTGTCAGACCAGATGAGCACTCAGTAGGACTGTGACATGCTGCTGTTCTTTAAATATTTGCTGTTTTAACTGTGTCTGGTCTATATACTCAGGAGAACTCCAGATGGATTTTTTGCTTTGCTTTGTGTGAGGGGAGGTTGATGGACCCTAATGACTCTCCTTGCTTTATACCTGTTACAGATCAGGAAAAGAAGGCCTACACCAGCATCACTCGTCATCATGAATGAACACGTGCCTCCAGGTCAGTGCCAACATACCTTGTAAATTGTTGAACTTGTATACACAGGATTATCTGAAAATTGGTTTTATTAACTACATGATTTTAAAAATCCAGTATTAATTTCATAGCACTGAATACCAGATAATGGATCTTAGAACTGTTTGGAATAAACCCCATGGATATGTGTAACTCATAGCCTCCAGATAATGTTAATAATTTCAGGATTTTACCCTCCACATAAATCTTCTGTCATATGCTTAAGGAGAATTAATATGACCCAGATCCAGCACTTCCATCCACAAACATTTTCTTTCCCTGGGTGGATACTTTGGAGGTCCATGAAGTCCTAGTCTTGGTTCTCCAATCTCTAGCGGTATGTGGTGGCTCCAGGGCTAATGCAGCTAAGGGAACTGCTTCTGCAAAACAGGTTGTTTTCTGGTTTTCTGATGAAAGATCTGATGCCTGTTTTCATTATTCCTTTTCGACTGTGAATACATTATCTTCAACCAAGACTCCTCCCATAAGATTTTCTGTGGGGGTGGGATGATTTCAGGTTGCAACATACTTTGTCACATAGATGTGACTTCAGAAGGACTCTTTACTAAGCTGTTTAGGCAGTGTTATAAGCAAAAAAAAGTTCAGCAAGAATGGGTTACAGGAAAAAGACATCAAGACATAATCCCTTTGGAACACACTACCTACGTAATATCAAACTTTTCTTTTGTAGTGCTCTGCAACATTTTTTTCCTGCCTTATCTCTTCATCACCTCAATCTTTTTTTAAAAGCAGTTCAGTCTTTTGCTCACTGATGTGTCTCTGAGGTCATGCCTGTATGCACTGGCCTCTCAGTAGAATAAAACCACCTTAGCTCTGTTAGGATCCCCACTTACTGCAGGTTGCTGGTGGTCTCCAGCTCTGATTAACATCACCAGCAGCTGAAGTTTCTCAGAATGTGCAGAAAGAAGCATTTAGAGAGCCCTGCTCTTGGGGTTGAGATCATTGCAGCACAGCACGCAGATTAGGGAGGTACAAGCGTGGCATATATCTCAGGTTGTATTTGTCAGGTTGTATTTGTTGACGCTGAGAGTGACCCAGGTGTTTGCTGCAGGGCTACCACCACCCCCAGTCTGGAAAGTAGCTTTCTGGCCTGAATTGTAGGGAGCAGTTCAGCTGTCAGTAACGGTGCACAAAACATCTGCCTTAGACCGACTTTCCTTACCTTGATGAGATCTACAGTGTCGGTGTTGCTAGGGCTTAATTTAAAGCAAATTCACCTTGACTGTTAATCTCTTCTGCAAGTCACTTTGTACATTTCGTACTGTCATATTTCCTTTTATAAACAGGTACTTGCTACAGTACCAAATCAAAACCAAGCAGAGAATAAGAACTCTTTAATTTGCAGGAATTTTTAATGTAAACAAAGTGGTACATGTCTGTTATCTCCTTTCCTGCAATGTTCATAATAAATCTTTAAATAAATCATTTTTATTATGAGTCAGGATGCTGCACCTATTGGACAACTTCCACATAAGCCCAAGAGTTAGTATTCACCCTCTTCACTTATTTATATTTATTTGTGTAGATATCTTCCCCTTTTACTAGATACTGGGAACTAGTATCAGTGAAGGTATTCTTTGGTTAAATTATAATCTTGTCTTGTTTTCTAATTTTATATGAACTCAGACAAAAATAAAAACTTTAAAAGCACCTTCATTTTCCTGCAGTTCACCATGTGGTTTATGCATGAGCATGTGCCTGTATATTTCCATATGGCATGTTTGATATGGGCAAGCGTTCTGAACAGGGTGTGCACATGTAGCTGTGTAAACTGGCTGAATACAAGGACTGCAAAGCCAAACTGGAAAGGCAGACAAGAGCTTTACAATGCAAGTACAAACAGTAAAAAAACGTCTTATGGTCTTGATGTTGCAAGGTGCTGTTCAGCTTCTGAAACAATTGTACACCTTCAGTTTTCAGAGTCAGCTAATCCTAGGGGCTCTTGACGCCTTGCTGATTAAACCCCAAAATGCTGGTCAGTTGTTGGGTTTGGAAAAGAATGCTGAATAACAGTTTGTCTCCAAAAATGTTAAATGCATCACTGCATATGGTTGCAGTCAAGAAAATAATAATAGTAAGGGTGCTAACTTGACACTCCAACAAATTGCTTTGGAAGTGTGATTCTCAAGATCAACAGGGAGCTAAACCAGAGTCCTGTCTCTTGAATTTTACCCACTGGAGTCCTCAAATTCCCTCCTCTTTAGGAGCAAAGAGCTAGTGAAGGATATGCTTCCAAGGGTTTGAAATGTGTGTCCTAATGCAATTCTAAATGTTTGGATGCCCGTGCAAAGTTTACTCAAATTATCTAAACTTCTTTTATTTTGAAAACCAGAGAGGGGCATTTGCTAAGAATCAGACTTTTCTATAGCCTCCTGTTGCAGCTGCTTCTGATTGCAGCAGGGGAAAAGCAGCATTTTTGTGGTATTCTGGTGTTCTGGATGCAGAACCATCTGGAAACCAGAAGGCAGTAAAATGTGTTTGGACATTTCAGAACTTCATAATAATTTTAGTTTGAGTTGTGCTGGGCAAAGATCTAAAATAGTTGTTTTCTTCTAAGTCTTCTCATCCATCCCTGATGTCTACTACAGCTTTGACAGGCATCTGTCATCACTGATTTAGGTCTGGTCCGCTATGCTATAAAACAAAGATGTAGTATCTACTAAGGCTAAGTAATTTTAAACTAATGACAGCGACTCAAAAACTGTAACAAGAATCTGCCTGGCTTCATTGCTTCCAAGACAATGGTGCTAGACCACACTAAGTGATTTAAAGCTAGGCAGTAGATGTGACTGCAGGAGGTAATATCCAGCCTGTAATATCTTGACTGGAGTGTTTTATCGTGTTCACTCTGATTGGCATCATATATAATTGCAATCAAAGTCAACAAAAGAAAAATTTGAATTGCAGCAGCAACAGTGGTTGCAGTGGACAATATGAGCTTGTGAAGCAATGTAGCAACGCATAAATCCTTAACTCTTTCTGTAAGTGCTCTTTGATGGGTTATGTCACCTCTGAGCAGAGAAGCTAGAGCTAGCAAATTGAGACTTAAGTTATGAAGTTACTTAACGCTGTTGTGCTTCAGTTGTGATCAATGGAGCTATATTTTCTGAGCATTTTTCATAATATTTAATCAGTTTTACTTTTATTTGAAATTATAAGACTCTTTTACTATCTGTGAAAGCAAAGACAAATATTAGTGGATGGAACTACAGAGATGTGCAGCATCTCATCCTGTGCAGGATGCCTGCACATGGGGTTGCTGGGGTAACCCACTTGTATCCTGCTATAGCCACAGTTGCTCTGTGTCTGTCCTTTATAAAAGGAACATAAGTATATGCTTAGTTTTAAAGACACATTTAACTATTATGCTGCACAGGGCTTAATCCAAAAATGGCTAAAGCTCTCCTGCTTCCTTTTTCTCTTGCAATATCACTAAAGTCAACAAAAACCAGGTATCACCATATCCTGAAAACAAACTTTTCTGCACTGCCATAATAATCACAACCTCCCGTCTCCTTACCAAGCACAGCAGTATATATATAAAAATCAGTTCTTAAAATCTGAAATGAAAATCTGGCCATGCTTTAAACTAGCAGAATATCATGCTGCAAGAGCTCAAGAAAAAGCTGGTGGCAATGCAGAGAGGTGACAGTTGAGAGAGGAAAATATGTCAGACCACAACTCGGGTTTAATGCCATTAGGGCTCGCTTTGATCAGAACACAATGCCAGCGTTCTTGGGTGGACTGGCTTTGTCACAGAGCCAACACAACATCAAACAGTCTGGCTGCTCAACTTGTGTCGAAGTGTTCAGTCTTCTTGAAGCATTAGAATATGGGTAAACATTAGGACAAACTTCTGCATTTCTGAACTTTCTATGTATTTTCTGTTTCCAGCTCTCCTTTCTGCTCAGTTGCCTGTTCTGGCTTCCTTGCTTGTAATGTAAATGTTACCGGGTGTTTGGGAATAAGAAAAATATAGCAGCTGGTTGATAACTCTTCTCCAGAGCTGTCTTTTTGTATTTTGCAAATCTCATTTCAAAGCAGAAAGGGTATATTTTCACTGCAAAAGCAATATAAAACATATATGCCAAGTACAACTCAGTACATCTGAGTTTTCTGAAGGCTGGAAATCTTAACGTGAAGATAAGCAAGCTGTACCTGTCTCCAGACAAGGAACTTGCTTGCAGCTTGTCTTTGGGCATTAGCAGTTTTTCCATCTTGTTCCCAACTGATTTTCTCTGGCCCGAGGAGGGATTCATGTCTTTCAGCTTACTGCCACTTCCCCAGAGGTCTGCTGAGGTGCCTCAGGAGCAGCCCCAATGTTTAGTGCAGTAGCAAACATCACTGCCAGATGGGTGGTGGGAGGCAAAACTGTCCTTACACCTGTGGCAACCCCATGACAACCCGAAGCAGGTTAGGCATTTTATGCTAAATTGGTTCTAACTCTCCCAGAATTTCTCCACACAATAAATCTCGTATAGATGTGCTTTTCTGATGATGCAAACTATACCAACACTACATCCTTGCAGGGATAAATGCAGTATGATCTACCCAGCATTAGTGGTTGTGACTAATAGTTGTTAGGTGATGCTTCCAGGTGAATGGATGTCTTTGTGTTACATCTGGTGATCATGGATTTTTTTTTCCTCAATATAAAATGAACTGAGATCAAAAAAGACCTGCTAAGTAGGAGGCAGCTGTTCCTGGGCATTTTCAGGCAATTTTGCTATACTTTCTCAGGCAAAAGTCTCACTGAAACTTGAATCAGCAGAGAACTCTTGGTCTCACAGTTCATGAAAACCAGTATGTTTTTCAAAAGCTTGAGATTCTGGTAGAACATAGTGCTTACTTTAGTTCAGGAAATAGAAAGTGAGTAAGCCAAATAGCAGCTGTTTTCAATTGCAAATTTAGGCTTCTAATGCAGTAATAAAGCATTCAGAAAAGCAGCACATTAATAAAAACTGTCATTAACTGTATTTTTTTTTTTTTGGTCAAACTAGTTGGCCTTTCTATATGCTAAATGTGAATAACATTGCAGTATGCTGTCTGTTTTCATTTCAGTCTAGGAGTTTGTGGCGGTATGGCAATAAGCTATGAAAAAGATTTGTGTCTCCTCACACCACAGGCACCGGCACAGCTCAGTGTATGTCACCAATGGCACCAGGATGCTCAGAGGTCACGCAGTGTTCATCAGGTCAGCAAGGACCTTAGTGTTCTGTTGGCCTGTGCTGGAGAGGGCCATCTGACACAGTGAAACAGTGACCTATATAAACCAAACATTGCATAGGACCCGACAAGTGATAGGGATTCCAGAACAGAGATGACAATGTCTGTGCTTGTGAGTATCCTGCCGTTTGCAGGCTGATGTGTGACTGCAAACGTTCAATGGCAAACTACACCCCTTTTTTCTTATCCATATACACTATGCTCGGATGCTCTTTCATTTGGGTTACTTTGAATTTACTTTGCAGTTCAGGCTCTCAGAAGTCCCTGGGACAAGCCTCAGCATAAGTTCATCACACATATGCAACATGACTAAAGACTCCATGATCTGATCCATGAAAATAAAAAGAAAAGTTCAGGGACTTAAAAAAAAAAAGAAGAAAAACAAAGAGAAAAGTCAGGAAACTGCCTGAACTGTTTTTAATGCAGCCCAGAAGCAACAGCTCAGAGGCTCCAAACAGAAGCAATGAATTTAAAAACAAACAGAAAAAAGTTTTCCTTAGACTCTTTCATGAAAATGCTCCATTTTCATGAGAGGGTGAGGATTTTACGTGTCATTGTCATCACCTCCTAAGAAAGCTGCCATTGCTTCCTGCAGTACAGTAAAGACAGCAAGCCCGAGGCTGAGCGGGCACTGCTGCGCTTAGAGCCAAGGTTATCACCAAAGGAGCCTGATGCATTTTTGCTGTTCTTTGAGGTCACGAACACATTAGTTCACAAATAGAAACATTCCCTGGGAACATTTTAGTCATTATGTAAAACACATGGTGTGAAACAGTAGGAAACACATACTGTTTCACACAGTGCCCAAGTGGAGTCTGGACTATCTCTTTAGTCACCAAGTAATGCTTTAACAAGAATGGTCTGAAAATGGCTCAGGAAAAGCCAAGACAAAAAGGTGGTGTGCATGTTCTGGTCAAAATTCACTTATTTTACCTCATTTTTCATGTTTATTGTTATCCGTTCTTCCTTTGTTTTCGATGTTTAACGTTGCCTACATAGGTACGTTTTACATGACGCATAGCCCCTATGAGCTTGGTTGCTTCTGCTGACTATAGTCTAGTTGGCTGAAGTGAGTAAATTCAGTCAAAACGAGACCGAGTCCCTCCCGTTCACCAGAGCCTGCCTTCCCGCTGTGCGACGGAGGGGTGCAGGATGCGAGCCGCCTGCGAAAGCTGTGCTCCATGGAGAGGCCTGAGCCAGCCCAGCAGGCTGGAAATAGAGGTTGGATGTTCACAACCAGGATGCAGATTTCTGGCCTAGATCAGAGAAGCAGGGCAGCCGAGAGGACATGAAGCCAAAAAAAAAAAAAAAGTTTTACTCACTCCCAGTATGGGTGAAATTACATTAATCCATTTTTTTTTGTTCCAGCCTTAAATCCCCATCAGGTGAATTGATGTACTTTTGTACTTATCAGTGCAGGTAAGCTCCTAATGTGTGCCATGACATGACTTGTTCCTCCTGCTCCCTGCTTCCTGCTGGTTTGGTGCTGGAAGGGTCAATGTCCATGGAACTGTCTGGAAGTGAAGGAGGTATTTTTAGAGTCGAACCTTGTACTCTTCATCTGTTTTCCTCATTCCTTACACAAAAGCACCATAGAAACAGCCTTCTTCCACCCCAGGAGATTATTTGCAAATCATTTTTAATATATATGGCTTCATGTTACAGATCTCCAGCTGCCTGGTTATTCAGCATCAGGACTGATAAGCTTTCGGAATGTTTACCTCTGTTATCACCTCCGTGCCTATTAAGATGACAAAGACCTGTGCCACGGGCAGAGCACAGCTGTGTGCACCACTGCCTAGCCTGGTGAGATGGTTGGTTGGGCAGATTCTAACTTCATTGCATTCACAAGGCTTAATATTTTGCTAGAGAGGAACTCTTAACATACTTGCACTGTGACAAATATTGGTACACCTCACACGGTTTGTTTTGGTGAGAATTCTGACTAGCTGGTGAGTTTTCTGTTTAAAAAAATTAAATGCCTAGGTGTAATTAACTACTTCTTGCAGTCAAAGTACTTAAGCTAAATTTAATATAGCTACATGACTATACAGTTTAAGGAGTTGGTGGCATTTAAAAAAAAAGTTTGGATTAAAATAGGTCTAGTTTAGCTGGTGGCAAACATTCTGCTTGTATTTTGAGTGGGTTTTTTTTAAAGGGTAAAAAATTTTAAAGTCTATTAGAAATTAAGTCCATTTAAACATTATAAGACAAAATGTTTTGAATAAGAATGTTGAATTACTTTGTTCTGAGATTATGCTTAAATTATACTTCAATAATGTGTCGGTACTGGGGGGTTTATTTTTTTTTTATTTTTACATCAGGTAATAGACTAAAATCCATTAATAAATATTTTAGCCTTGCTGAGGGAAAAAACCAACATAGAGTTTGTCTGACCTCTCCTATTTAGTACTTAATGCAGCACTCATTTACCATGGTGACGTGTGCGGAATAAATAGATAATGCAGACAGATGAGAGAGAATCCAGCTTTTAGCACTAACCTCATTATGTTCAGAATATTGGGAAGGGGTTGCACTTAAAGCATCAATCAAGATAGCCCCATTTATTGAGCTTTCAGAGTCAAAATTTAACTCTTCATATGTAGTAACTGAAGTTAAAGCTTCACTTCAAAATACACCGCAAGTGGGAGTTTAACGAACCTGGACCAAAATCTAGCAGAGACTCTAAACGAACAGAAGCGATCTGTCATGGGAGTTTTTGCCAGCCACGCAAGGCTGCAGAAATTCAGGGGGTGCAGGGAGGTGCAGAGCTTACCTCTGCTTTCCTGTGTGTCTGAGCTGTTTGTGTCACCAGCTGGTGGAAGCAAGATCAGCTGGGCCAGCCAAGCCCCTTTTACAGTCACCAAAGCAATTCTAGGGTAGAATGAAGCGATGTGTCTGTTGGAAAGAGCTCTGTTTTCCCCTTGTCCCCCTGAAAATGCTACTCGTGTCTGTATCTGTAATCACCCCTTCTAGTATTTTTTCTCAAATGACTTTACTGGAGGATCAAGAGGATATCATAGCAGCAGAACGAAGCAGTTACATGTTCACTCTTTGTTCATGTTTTCACTGGGATACCTGAGATGCAGACGTACCACAGAGAATTAATGTCTTGGTGTTATTTGTCTTGTGGAGCTAAACCACACTTACCGAGGTAGCAGCACTAAGTGGACAAATGTGCATTTTAAAGGCTGTGTTTTTCACCCGGGGCCACATCCTTCGTTCTGATATGACAAGCAGAGAAGAGTCACAATGGGCAGAAAATGAGCTTCAGCAGGGCAGATACAAAGTTCAGTAAAGCAGTGAGCTTTATTGCATCCTACAGTACTGCTTATCCTGTTACCCAGACATCCCCGACAGCCTAAACATTTCAGCACGGAGCCTCCACCGCTCAGTGGCTTGTGGTGATACTATGCCCTTCAAGTCTTTCTGAAGTTCCCTGCCATAGCTGTTCCCAGGCAGTGGCAGAAAGCAAAGATCTGAGCGAACCTTTCCTGCTCTTTCTTCCACCGCCACCAAACAGTAGCATCTCTGGGATCTGCTACCACGTAGCTGCAGCACTTGCTCCACCTTCTCCCTGTTACATTAGGATCTGCAGGACAGCAACAGAATCAGTGACCTGTTTAACTTGCAAGCCCAGCTGCTCTGAATGCAACATGTTTGTATTGCTGAGTGACATTTGATAACCTTTTCTCTTTGAAGTGGAGCTGTACTGATGAACTAAAAAACTGTTTGGGGGTAGGGGAGAAAAAAGAATTTTCTGTTCAAGGAATAGATGTTCAAGGAAAAATCCAGAATTTTTCATCCAGATCAACATTAGGTTTTACTGTCTGTTTTTGAAATACGGTAAGTAGACAGCAGGGCTGTAATTGTTTAGAAATGTGCTTTCAAGCCTCCTAAAATGCTGATGCTGGTGTGTGACTTAGGCTTTAATGTGTACAGCATATCCCATAGGAGGGCGTGGAACAGCTCTTGCTACAGGAATCACAGTGAGGTGTTTCTGGTTGTGACAGCACAGATGGAGATGTATAAAATGAAGCCCAGGGTCCCCTCTGTCCCTGGTGTGTAGTAAGGTTAGTAGAAATTCTGAAAAATGTCTTTGGAAATTACGGCTGGTTTAGCCTGGGTTAACAATGATTGCCTTGTCTTTTCCATCCCACCTAGTCACGCTGATAGTGAGAACGAGATTATGGAACCTCATTCTGCTGACTCTTTGAAAACTTAGAAAACCAAATAATGAATTTACAAAATTGGTATTTGCATCTTCTTTTTGTAAAAAAGGTCTTAAACCTGGAGAAATACTATTATTAGTAGCTCACCTGATTCATGCATAAAATGAAACGTGTATGTGAGGAGCCCTATCATGTGCATTCTAACCACAAGTAAGCAGAAGCAGTTGGCCAGGACTAGCTTTACAACACATTTTTACTGAAATCCTTGAGGTATTATTTCCAAAAGGAAGGAAACTGCAAAGGCAGCAATAATAATCACTGGGTAAGGAAGAATTTTATTGTTTTATATTTGTTTTCTTCTCCCCTGGCAAATGTCACTTTCCAGAATGTACAATGCACAACTGTTCAGCTACGATCTTTTCTTTACTGGCTTTATGAGCTATAGCATGCTAAGAAATGTTTGACTGAGTTTTGGCTGCTGCTGGTGGTTTTTATTTTAAAGCTTAGAATGCTGCTGCAGCTCGCAGCCGAGAAAGGAAGCGCTTGCCCTGATAGCTATTGCAGCTGTAACTCTCATGCAAAGGTCGCCGTTGGTGGGTCAGTTCTGAGCCGTTTTCCATCACAACTGATTCCTGCATATGAAACTATTAGGAAATGGTTTAAATGTATATCAGGGGATCAGCTAGTATTATATTGCTGGTAACCATGGATTTTTCTTCATCATCTATGCCTCGGTTGTATTTAAGTCTTCCACCTCTTCAATATGTCATTTGAACACAGACTGAATATAAAGCAGGCAAGCAGCTGGCAAAGAACACGTTACTATCACTATTCAGTATTACTGATGAGTTCACAACTCTAGGTAACTGTCTTCTCAAAGTACTTTGCTGCTTTCTGTGTTTGAAAATACTTAATGAACACATTAAGTCTTTTCACAAACTAAAACATTCTTATGAATGACTGTTTGAGTCTATGGACAAAGTAAATGGACAAAACTATTTGGGAAGTTTTTGTGCTTGTGCTTTGGTAACATTTGGTAAAACAGTAGCCGTTATTTGCAAAACTTTAGTAGTCTGGCAGTATGTTTTGCTTGGACACATTCATTTCAGTGGCACCTTTCTGCTCTTTGAATCTGTTTATTTGCTGGCAGTCGCGCAACAGCTCTGGCCCTCCTCTAACCTCTCAAAAGCTGTCTTTACCTCCACTGCCCTACTCTTGCCTTTGTGTGAGTCTTTTCTTTCACTGTCAGGTTTCAGGCCAGGTGGGATTATGCTGTGAGTGTGGAAACTGCCCTTACTCCGTGCAGCAAAGATGTAATCTTTACTGACATCTATATAGACCCGGTGTCAATGTAACCTTACAATGAGGTGAGCTCTCCTTCTACACAGTTGGGTACTTCAAGACACCACATTGTGCTTTTAGGTCTGTTTGCCAGTCCTTGCCCTTTGGTTCTTCCATATCTCTGTGAAAGTCTGTTTTTCCAAGGTCTTCTTGTGGTTCAGTTTGGGCCTCCAGCACCGCCAGGGGCACCCTGAAATGCTGGCTGTTGGGTTCGCCTTCTGGCTTGTGCCGGGAAATCAGTGTCACCTTGGTTTACATTTATTTGCTTCAACAGTAAGGAACTTCTCAATTTAAAGGAAAGATTTGAGTCATCCTAAATAGATGTGCATAAAAGAGGGTCATATGTAGATCACATATTGTTTAAGTCTCACTTTGCACATTTTGAGACTTGAGTTTGCCATTGCCATCAACTTTCCCATTAGGACAAGGATTTCACATCACTGATCACAGTAGTTTTCTTTGGTTTGTCTCACTTTTACTTAACGGAACGAACTAACTTGGATTTTCAAAGATGCAGTGAATGTTAATGTGTCATTACTTAGTTTAGATAATGAGCAAGAGTTCTGACTAAGCCAGTTTACATAGGGGTGAAGTTATTTCCCAGTTGCACTAACTCTAGAACTAGTTCATTAGATGAGAATTAGATGAGAAAGTAGTTTGCCTTTTTCCTCTTCTTTTTTTTTTTTCTTTTTTCCTCAAACTCATGCTATATATCTAGGATAAAACCTTGATTTTCAAGCCAATGGCAAAACTTCCTGTTGCTTGTGGCCTGATAAAGTCAGCGGGGAAATGATTTTCTGTCTTTCACTTCCTTCAAAACTTCTGGTTTGTCTGATTTGTTTTGCTGATGCAGACCATAGATTCGCCGCAATAGTTGCCCTGAGCAGCCCCCCACATGCAGGGGGGACCCATTTTGCCTGGAGCACTGCACAGCTCCCCTTAATGCCCAACTGAGCTGGGAACCCGCAGAGTAACTTTTTGCAGAAGGTGGGAGTGTGACCGGCAGTGCAGATTTGTGGTGAAGCTCACCTGGCTATGTTGTGCTGGAAACACAGTGCTTTGCTGGTAACCACGTGGTATTCTTTTAGAATGAGTTAATTTAAGAGAGCAACTCTGAAGCAACACAGGGGCAGTTCCTGACCTGGAGCTTCTGCACACAGTGACGCCCTGTGGTCCGGCCAGAGGTTCCTCCTGGTTCTGATGCCATGAGTCCACACCGGTCGGCTGCATGTTATATGAAATGTTCATCCCGGAGTCATTCCTGGTAATCTAGTAAGAGATTTATATTGGGTCCAGAAAATGTCTCATCTGAGAGCTCAGAAAAAAAAAAAAGGCAACTCAGTCCTTATTAATAAGAAGAGAGAAAATAAAGAATTAAATTTGAATTATTTTCCAATGTATATTTTAAGAGCTATATTTGGTTTATGGGACTCGTTTAGAACTTGTTTTATACTTATATTTAACAGGAGGAAGGCAGAATGAAAAGTTGAAAACAAAATGCTTATGAGAGGGATGATTTTTTGTGCTTGTTGTAATAATTCATGACATGCAGCAATAAAGCTGCAGACCTGATCCATCACTGTTATAATCTAGTTTAATGCCAGTGGAACTAGACTGTTTTCCATGCGTCTGGCATGAAACTGGAATAACAAGGTGGTGAATCAGGCACTGTAATTCCCTTGTGAGATTCATGTGATGTAAACAAACACATTTGAATTCACATTTGAGGTTTGTAATTTCTTCAGTTTCTTCCAAACCAAATCATGGTCTCAGAATGTATGCTTTAAAGAAATTTTGATCTGTGTGATTTGTGAAAGGTGGTTTTATTTCATATTCTTATGGCTGTGTAGTTGAAGGTGGGTCCTTAGACAGTGCCTGTATGATGTTCAGAGATTATGGATGCTGTTTGGATCAGATGCTGTTGTGTGTGTTGGGAGGAAAAGGATGATCATCCTTTTCATTTACAGGCTGACTTTGAGCACCTTTAGGAAGGATTTGGTCTAACAAAGGGGATTGCTGCCCCTACTCTCAGGACTAGTAATGGTTACTGGAATATTGAAGGTGGGAAATACAGAGCTATGTAAATAGAAATAAGCTAATTTACCTGGAAATAAATTTTTAAATCTCCAAACAGCTGATTCATCCAGCCTGTGGCATTTTAAGGAACTACAGAGAGCTGGTTACATTCAGGAGCTAGTTGGGAAAAGCTACTCTATGATCTCTGAGCCAGAGGGATGAGCAATCTCTTGGCGATGGTTCTGTCAGGGTAACGTGGGACCTCTCCCATGCTACACACCTGAACTGCAAACACCTGATAGAATAAGCATGCAAATGCTTGTGTATATAGCAAATTCCTCTCTCCTCAATGTTTTAATTAATGCTTCCTATACAAACCTTGTTATTAGTGTCCCCTAAAGGGCCAGGTAGTAATTTAGATGCTGATTAGTGTGTGAGATGCAGCAGAACTGCAATGTATGCACTCTCTTGTCAGCATTTGACTGAGGAGGGGAGCAGACCTTCCAGCTACGTTTACTGCAGCAGCTGGGATACTGGAGTTTAATGAGGTCCTTTTGCAATATGAAGATTTTCAGAAACATACTCCTGCCAGGAGGGCTTACCAGGATATTTTTTTGTAATTAAATATAATTATACTTATACCTGTAGTTTTCATTGAGAGATACAGGCGAACAAAAAACAGCAAGCAAAAGTAAAATAATTCACTACATAAGCATTGTCTATTTTTGTCTTTTTGGGCTTTTTTCCTTTTCCTGCTGCAGTGGTTTAGTAAAAAACGATGCAATGCTAGCTCATCTGGCAATGCGTAGTTAGAACACTGGCAAAAGCAAAATGTTAAATATTTTTTGATCTTCCCTTGTCTTCTGGAGGAAAGAAAAAGTAGTTTTGGTAGCAGAAAAACCAAATAACATTATGCCAGTCATTTTTTAAATCAGATTTAAATGAGCTTGTTTTACAAGTACCAATGGCAAATATGAACAGTGGTGGTCAAACACCAGTGAGGCAAGCTGGTAGACCTAAAAATATCCTTACTGATGAAGAAATAAAAATGTGAAATGACTGAAACAAATTTTTCAGAAATTTTCAGGTTTGTCCGCCACTAAGTTGCAGGAGAATGAAGAATTATTTGGAAAATTATCCACTTCTTTTCTTAGTTCCTGAAACTGTGTGGGTCTGTGCTGTTTAAATGTAAGGTTTTGAAGCAGGTGATCTGCCTTTTTGCACAGTTAGCACACACCAAGGCTGGGAGCAGAGCTCTGCCTGCTGCCAAAGCACTCGAGCATCCCCCAACCCTGCAGCAGGCGGAGAGAGCCACCCTTCTCTTCATCATGGGAGATGGCTAAGTAGAGCCAGAGCCAGGAAAATTATTTTCATTTTCCAACTGTATGTCATCATCGTCTGAACATATTGATCAGAAGTCAGCAACTGGTTCATTTCTTTCACAATTTTTGGGAGAGAAAGCTTTACACATGGGCATAGTACTGTTTGGCCACGGAGATATTTCATCAAAACTAATGAAATGAAATTAAACTGGCTGAACTATTTCATAGCAGCATCAGCTAGCTTGGGGTGTGCTGCACTAAAGTTTGCACGTGGAAGGCTGGGTCCATGCTTCTGTGCATCTACTTTGCTCTCTCCGGGGGCACTGTTTTTTCAGTGGTGGGGTCAGGATTATAAAAAAGCTCCAGACTGATGGTGACATTGTGTCCTTAAAGTCTCTCTTCAGGCTCATCTCTTTCAGATTCAAACCATTCTTGTTTAATCGTTCTTTACCTAAATCCTGTTATAGGCATGTGGTTTGTGGGCTATTTCCGCTATCTGAGCAACCGAAGGGTATTATGTTTATTATTTTTAAGGGAAAATTTAGACACTATGACAAAAACTAACCAAATCTAAAGCCCCTTGTGACTTTCATCTGAAACTCCTCAGCTTTCTTTTCCCAAGTACAATTCCAAGAAACTCTCTCCAACAATTATACCAGCCTCTTACTGAGTTTCTTTTGTGTAAAAGCCAGCCTGTCTGACCTGTTCTGTTCCTCCAGTGCCTGACTGAAACCCTACAGAAAAGGCTTTTATTTGCTCATGCCAGGGGGAAAGAAAGCAGGGTACTTAGCTGGATGAGATAAGCTTTTGCGGGATGACTCCACTGCAGATCCCATGGGTGATACCAGAGGCCACCTCTTTTAAAATAGGTCACCTCTTGCCCTTCTAGCTGCTCCAAGTGCATTAACATTATCCAGTGGGAGAAGAGAGGCAGATGAACTTTGATTTTACCCTAAAATGACCACAAGGCTTTCCCCCAGCACGGTCATGCCGTCTGCACAACAGTGGAGATGCTCAGCAAAAGCAATCAGCAGCACCAAGCGGTTGCCATCCTGGCTGTAACCAGCCTCCTTCCACTTGGGTCTTTTCTGACCTCATGTAATGACACCTTTGGGGTAGCTTGGCTTGTTGTATCAGCATGGCTGGATGGCTGGGCTAAAAAAACTTCAAAAGAGCTCTGCTAACAAGAGCATTTGGGAGACAAATCACTTGGCAGTTCTTCCTCTGTATTTCAGCAATGTATCTGGGCCAAATCTTGCAGGTTTCCTGGTGAGCGGATGAGATCTTGCCCTGGGTAAAGACTAAGCTCAGAGCTGTATTGCTGAAAGGGGCTCTGTGCAGGTAGGTGGGCTTTCAAAAGTGTCTCTCCTTAAAGAAGTAAGGCTTAATTTGAGAAGGTCTGTGTGCATATCTGGACAGATGGAAATACCCTTTAGGCTGAACCTTTCATTGATGAACATGGACCGTTTCTCTTCCTGATGACACTGACTAAGGCCTGAAACCCTGTTTATTTTGCTCCAGCCTACATGAGGTCAGGGTCACACTATCCTCAGACGTTATTCATCCAGCACAGGGGAAAGCCCTCAACTAATTTTTCCTCAGCACAGGTGCAAAAAAATCTCTAAACAGAGCTCCAATCCGATTTTTACATACCTCAACTTTCCAGTAACTTGGGTATGTACAAATCTCTTCTCAGCTCTTCAAATGATTTCTATTATACCACTTCAAAACAAAACCACAAAAACTGTCAAGAACTTACTTGAGTAATTAGATTCCTGTTAGCCGGTTAGAGCAGCAAAGAACGTTAAACTGGAAAAAAACCCCTATGTTGAGATTTAGAATATAATACAGCCGTATCATGTTCTGTGAGCAATGTTGTGATTTGTGAGAGGGGAAATAGAGCATCAGTAAAGTCTCCTTCCCTCCTGACCCCAAAAAGAGAGCAAACCTGTAGAGACAAGTTATCTACTGAAAGCTTGGGGTTTGTTTCATGTAAGAGAGAAACGACTGATGACTTGAATTCACATTCTCCATGATATAATTGCCTAGTTATAAACATGATAAGGAAATGTCTCATTCTGTATAACTATGATTATTTTTTTTTTGTGAGCAGAATCCTGACTGCACAGTAGTCAGTGGGAACTAAATGATGCTGAGAAACCAGGGATTCATTCTCTTGTGTAAACTAAGTGATATCAAAGTCTGATCTTTGTGATTTAGTTTATGATTTTTTCCTGACACTACTCAAGAGGAATTTATGCTCAAAGAGTTCAGTAAAGAAATTCAACTTAAAATTGTCAATGGATCTGAGAGGGATTTAAGGCTGGGAAATGCGTGGCTTGTTTGAATTCGATCACTGGATGTGTCTGATTTGCAGTAGCTGATGATGTTCTTTCTTTCCTTATGCCTTCCATTCTCGTCATAAATTCTGTTGTCAGAGATTTTCTGTGTGGAATCTCTTGATGCCAGAACTGACCTGTTGTAGCGAGAGCATCGATTCCTATACACAGTGACTCTCACAAAAACGCTTTCTTAGTAAGACTGCTATAAGAACATGCTTCCGTGAATTTATTTTGACTGTTTTCAAAGTATTATAATTTACTGGGAAAACACGATTTGTCCAAGGAAGAATGTTCATACAATTATTAATGTAATCCTTCAGTTAGACCAAGATGGCTCGAAGTATTTCCCCAGGCTCTTGACTGAGCTCCAGCTCTGCTCACTGTCACCACTACGTTCCCCCTTTTACTTCTGCTACAACCCCATCATTCCTGTCTCTCCTTACTACCTCAGCTACACACAGGCACTTCCATCTTCCTTCTGTCCCCCTTGCCTTTCATCTTTTCCTCCTCCTCTACAGAAAGAGGGTGGTTTTTTATTCATTTTCTACTCTCTGCCTCAATCTATGGCACAGCTTCCCTTGTTCCCATGTCTTGTCACCTCTTGTTAAAAATCTATACTCTCCATTGAGTCTTATCCATCAAAATGGCTGTCAAAAATAAGCATGCAATGGTCTTTCTGTCCTCAAAAGTAAATGCATGTCAAAATGTACCATTGACCAAACCACACCTCCAACCAGCTCTACCTTCACTTCATCTCACAGCTCACTTGAAACACTTCATGTCTGCTGCCTCAATTTTGTCTCTTTTGCTCCTTTAGATTTATTTCTGTGTACTGGATTTGAAAAACTCCTTGTTTGTGTGATTTTGTAAGTCATTCTTAAATTTCCACATTGGCTGATGCTATTCATTGGCAGCATCAGCCCTGTGGATATGAATGATTTCTCTAACCCCATACAGGACCAGTTCTTGTTCCCAAAGTTGCCTGTCATTCAAGGGCTGCTGGGTGAAAGGAAAGGCTGGGAACTTTCCACTTCTGGTAGGTTTAATGTCGACCCACTAAGAACAGTAAATGTGCAAGCCCAAAGGGTTAGATTGTGCACATCCTTAGGAACAAGACCTGAAACCCAACAAAGCTGCTGACTGCAGCTTTTGTTCCTTATGCAAGCCTCAGCTTGGGTTTACAAAACATATTTTTAATCTGGGCAAGTTTAGTGTTTCAGGAAGGAATGGGACATAATTTACTTTTCATTGTTCTCTGCTGAAGGTTCCTGATTTGTTCAAATTTAAGCCTCCAAACTACATCCAGGATCCTGAGCTAAAAAAATTTCCAATGTTGAACCATCGAAGTCCATGTCGGTTTGGTATACAGTTAATAAGAAAGATTATTAGCACATAAATAAGCACACATTTAGCCAGCTTAATCTGATACCCCAAAATGCTTTACAAGGTGAATAGACACTGCTAATACTTAAATAGGCAGGGTGATATTTACAGGTAGGGAAGGCAAGGAAGAGATTAGTCACCTTACAAAAGGTCATACAAATGTCAATGGCAGGAACTGGCTTTCCGATTGTCCTGTCTAATTCTGTATCTGTGGGGCCACGCTTTAGTAATCAGTGCTGTTTTCAGCTACATTTTGGAACCTCGAGTACAAGTAATTTGAATGTCTTTCATATAAAGGTAGTGGGAAATGTATATATTGAAAAAAATCCATTAAGTAATTCAACTGACGTTTGCTAGATGCACAGATACAATGGTAAAGAAAACAATAGAAAATGCAATCCGTCTGCCTGGACTGGCTCATCCCCTCACACAGCACACTACAAGCTGCCAATGTCAAGAGAATAAGTCAGATAAAGTGATATTGCCTAGACCTAGTTCTTCCCTCAGACCTACATTCACAGATCTGCCACACCTCAATGGAAACGGCACAGTGATATCTGCAAGTGGGAGATTTTAGAAGTGGTGTTGGTAGAGTGAGAGATTGATGTCTCTGGTTTTAACGGCATTTTATTTTAGAGCGCTAAACTACTGTGTATCAAAGATCCTACATTATTTTCATCAAATATTTGGGAAATCATCATCAGAAGACAGACACTTTCTGTCCATTAACCACATCTACAACAGTAGAAAAATAATTTAATCTCATGGAAAAACTGGTTAAGTGCAGTGGTTAGGAAGATCTTTGACCCTCTTCTGCTCCACACAATTTTACTTAGTTGTTCAGACAGCTTCTCAGAGATGCTTATTTTCATTAGAAATCTCTAGTATTAACCATTTCTGCCATGCCTATCGTCCAAAGCAAATTAAGGCAACAAAAGTAAGAAGTTCCAGGAAAAATTGTCAGTCCAGCAATGTCATGAAACTTTTAAGATGAAAGATTAGTCCTTTTTAAGCTTTGGCTTGCTAATTTTACATATTACTGTTAGGCGCTCTTCATTACCAGTATCAGTATACTCATAACTTAACTGAGGTGAGGTTATTATTAGTATTTGAGTCCAGTGGAGCCTTGCGTGAGTTTCTGCACACCGTTTGGCAACCAAGCCTTTCCTGACCACAGAGGCAAGTGCAGTCCCCAGGCAAAGCAGCCACGATCCCTGATGGCCGCTGGATTGCGCAGAGCCCTGCTGCAGCCTGGCCAAAGGACCTGCTGCTAAAGGCACTCCATCGCTTGCTGTTAATTCACAGCCCAAAACTGGGAGTTACGTGCTTTAGACACAGTGCTTATGCCTAAATGCTGATCAGGGCTTCTGGTTTTGACACACACACAAGCGAGAAAGAAAAGCTGTGAATCAGGATTATTTCTGATTTACAGTAGTGCTGCAGGGGTCAGGGCAGAGTCGCAAGGGTTAGCACTGAGAATTGCTTTTGTACTAACTTTTCTCTTTCTGTATCTTTTCCTCCCTTAGAAAAAGATGAGAAGAGAACAAACATCTCACAGGCAGAGGTAAGTGAAATCTTTTTTTTTTTTAATATATTTATTGTTAAAGCAGGTCTGTCTGTTGTAACAACCCCTTTGAAACTCTTTGTCTCATCCAGGTTAATGTTTTCATTTACACTGTCACACCACGTTCAGTAGCACAGCCTTTTAGGAACTGTTGCTTTCAAACCAGAGCTGTATAAAGCTGTGTTGTGTCCTGGCTTTGCTGGATCTCCCTTCTCCCTGAGGCAGGGAATTGGGAAAGGAAAGTTTCCCCTCTGCCTTACTACCATGCACTGGCAAATCATAGTAAACCTGGCCCAAGGTGACCCCACCAGGTCACCTCATCCAGCATTGCTTTGGGTCCGCAGATCGCTGCTGGTCTACAAAACCATTGCAAACTCTTCTCTCTTCCCATCATTTTCCAAGCCTACAGCAGGCAGTGCACTGATATCTGTGGAAGAGTTAAAATTTTGTCGGCTCCTCCGATTTCATTTTCTTACTTCCCCTTGCATAGCTCCTGCAATTCTCTGATCCCTGTCTCCTTCACCCATTGCTCAGAGAAGCAGGCAGCACTTAAAATAGCAGCAGGAGGTATTGATTGGTTCAGGTTTGGACTCAAATACAGACTTATATTTAGTTGGGCGAGGCTCAACAACCTATCCTGCAGTGTTTATAAATAGCTTTCTCTTTCAAAAGAAGACAATATTTTATTTATAAATGTTATCATTCCATCCGTTGTGATAAGGTAAGGTAATAGGATTGACCATACTCGTGTGAAAGTGATTTTCTTAAGAGCTGTCTGAAATGTTTCTTGAAGAAATAGATCTGATTCAAATTCACAGGCTATGTACCAGTCAAAATACTCAGGGGAAAAGGCATTTTTAGCAAATATTTGGGAAAAGACAACCCCACAACTAGAAATTGGTTAGATGAGCAAAAATAAAGCTTGCCTACACACAGCTGTTTTTTAACCTTTTTCTTAGGAATGTGGTATGGTGTTTATGTCTTCAAAAGCTAGCTATATGTGTGTGACCTTATGTAGTTTTATTCTCCTTTGTGTATGGACATATTTCATGTTGGTACAACATGGACACCAATTTAACTGCTTCCATTTTGCGAAAGTTGCTCTACTTTAGCACTGGAATGTATCCTGGTTAGTTTTTTCTAGCTGTACATTAGTATAATTATACTAATATTACTCTATGTGTAATTTTACTACCATTATTTTGGAGTGATTTATCTTCTGTGTCTAGGTGTGATTTTGGTGGAATCATAAAAGGTTTAACTGTGTCTAAATATATCACTTAAATCAGGCCTAGTTAAAGGCTGAGTGATCTGTTGCTGAAATTATTTTAGGAGTAATAAAACACATTGAAGAAGCACAGGAGGAGGGATCTTCCATTTATTTATGTAAAAAATTACATATTAATAATTATAGTAGTACCTTACCTGTACATATAATTCGTTACATTGTATTTAATTGGAATATTTGTTAACGTAAATCTTGCAACTATATTAATAGATGTAACATTTATTTGCCCTATGAGAGTCTGTTACATAGACTGCTAAAAGCACAGGCTATCCTGATTTTATGCCTAACAAAATTTTTTTAGAGTGGAGGGTAATTTTCAGTAGTATTGGGTCTGTTTTGCCTGGGAGCCTTAAAGGTTGTCCATTAAACACGTATTTTGCCTATCTAATCTTAGTTTTCCCTGTACTCATGCGAGCCTGGGAGCTGGCATCAGATTTATACAAGATTATTTTCTTAGAAACTTCTCAGAGTGGTGTGCGCCCCCTCTGAAAGCAGCTGTGGGGCGAGCAGAAACCTCTCCCCGTGCCCATCTCTTACTGCCTCTCTCTGTGTTTTGTGCCCCCCAGTCGCAGAGTGCCTCTCCCAAGCAGAGGAAGCAGAGCGTCTTCACCCCGCCTGCCCTCAAAGGTACTGTGTGGTGCTGCCCCTGCCCTGGCAGGGCGCGTGCCCCTGCCGCCGCGGCGCGGGTCTCTCCGGCAGCAGGAACGCCGGGCACCTGGCCGTCACGGTCACACTTCGAAGTCACTGTCTGGCATCGACCGTCTGCCTGACACAGGCCATCTATATGTCCTCACCACACCATCTTGCAGCAGTGGCCAATATTATTATTATTTTTTTTAAATAATCTTTTTTTGCGAAGTCTTGATACTTGTATTAGTTTGATATAACAGGTATTTCTATGCCAACCCTTGAAGCCAACTCCTGGAATATATGAATTCTATCAGCACTGGCCTATACAGCTCACTGTTTCTCACGTAAACTGCTCCCACGCGTTAGGCCCCCTTTCCAGGCAGCTCTGAAAAGAGCAGCCGGAATTGTGGGCTGGGGATCTGATCATAGAGAGTGTGAAGCCTTTAAGCCAGGGGTCCTCAAACTTTGTAACCAGGGGGCCGGCGCGGATGCAGTGGCAGGCAGTCATCTGCGGCTGCTTGGTTTCCCCCCCAACCCCCGGGGGGGAGCGGGGGGGGGGGATCTGTAAATACCGGGGGGCTGATTGAGGACCCTGGGGGGCCGTATCCAGCCCGTGGGCCGTAGTTTGAGGACCCCTGGTTTAAAGGGCTTACGTGCTTTTCAGAAATGAACGTAAAAGCAGCAGGAATATTAGCTGGGGTTGGAACAGCTACACTTGGGCCTTGTTTGTCAAATAACTCTGAACAGAGTTTGACCTGATGGTGCTTGCAGTGGAGCAAGATCTGTATCGATTCACCAGCACTTCTGACTGACACGTGTCAGCGTAGGACTGTTCTCAGCCTGTAGACCAAAGGCTATCCTGTCAGGTGTCTCTTGATAGATAATGAATATCCGCGATTTCCATTCCTTCTGCTTAACACAGTTTATTACCTGGCAAAAAAGGCAGGATAGATCTGATTTGTTGTGCAAAGTACTGCTGCTGCTTTTAGATAATTCACCGTATCAGCCATGTCTATGTATCTCATTCTGTAGCTTCAGTTCCCTAGTGCTTGTCCTAGCAACAGTGAAAACATCACTCAGGTGCCACACGAGACTTACTATCTGTTTGTCAAAATGGGCTGCAGTTTGCATACTGGATATTAGAAATAATCTTATTACAATCAATTATAGTGCTTTGTGGAAAGAAGCAGCTTTGCGTGGGTAGCAGCAATACCTGTTGATCTCGCCGCTGTGTCATTTTGCTGTGCGAGCCCAAGCCAAATACTGCGCAGATGAAGTGCTCTGTGAAACAGGTCCTTACAGCCCCGCCCAAGGGCTGCAGCCATCTCGGTGTTACCTCTGGTACCCTGCTGAGACCCGGGGAAGTACCTGGCATAGTTTGCTTCTACATCAACTTCATTCCTAGGGAACAGCAGGGAAGTAGGAAAGTACGTGATTCAAGACAGATCACAACTAACCCGAAACGTCTTGTTAACAGGACAAAACAAAGCACAAAATACCTCTCCTCAGCACCTTAATACCCCAAACTGCACAGTATTCCCAGACACACAGGTGGGCACCTGGAAGTTGATAACCCTTCCTGTAAACAGTCTGAATTGTTCCAGATTTACCATACTGTAACTGTCATAAATACTATCCTTTTTATTTTAAAATTACTTGAAGTAGAAAATGCATTGTTCCTTCCTCTTCATTGTTGCGAAAACTTGAATGTTATTTTGTGTAGACTAAGAGATTAGGAGGCAAACGTAGCACTGTGAAATACGCAACGCTGTGAAAGCATTACTGAGAAATAGAGTTTTAAATTATTCTAGTTTTATAGCAGTTGAAGATAGCAATATTCAGCAGCATTTTCAGAATAACAGGCTTCATAATTACATCCTATTCCCACGGCTTTGCATATGTTTATTTCCTGTGGGCTGTTTCTCCCTCAGTATACTCACAATACGGTACTCCATATACAGTAAAGAATGAGATTCTGGATGCTGAACCTCCCCCCTCCACACCCGCTTTGGCTGCTCTGCATCCTGCGGGGCTGTTATTAATGGAAGGTGGGAAAGGCTGTAATCCGCTGCCTTGCATTCAAAGATGGAGATAACGAATCTCCATGAAACAGAAGTCATAGTGGAAAAGAGGGACACACACCTTCGTTTGTTAATTTCTCTGGCATTTTAGTAGCTTTTAGCTGCTGTTAACTCAAAGTTCCCAGAAATAAGCCCAGCCTGCAGGCGGGTGCAGTGAGCTGTGGGAGAGGCACAGGGCCGTGGCACCAGCTCTGCTCTGTGCCTGCCGCAGGGAAGGGGTCAGTACAAACCGTGGGGACAGCCATGCTTCAGCCGAATTGCCAAGTAGCTCTTGAGATCGTTATTTCTTCAAAGCAAAAATATTTTTGCTGCACCTCCTGCAGGTTCCTTGAAATAGTTACACAACTGTGTGAGTGAGAGGTTGCTAGTTTCATGAATTCGTGGCTAAGCAAGAGTAAATGAACCCGCATGTTGCGATTACAAACAAAATAGGAAGTTGTTAACATGGTTGAAAGGAGCCGAAGCAACCTCAGACAGTACTGATGACTAGTTACAGTACCAGAACTACAGTACATGTTACATGGAATATGCAAATACATGAAAATATATGAAATAAATGAAAACACAGTCCTGCTGAGGTTCTGCATGTCATGGTAAATATATGGAGATCAGCTTGTTAGTTAAATGTGGGCATATTTTTCCCCTCTGCCATAGCAGTCACCTAAACTGAAAGACAATGTTGTTATCTAAGATCTCTCCTAAATATTTTGGTTCCATCCTCACAAGGGCTTCCTGCAGCTCAAGGCAGGTTTGTAGTTGCTGCAGCAAGCTATAGCAAACCCGTCTGTCTGCAGAGCCAGCATCATGTTGTGGTGCAACAGGCAGGTTCTTATTACTATATATTTGTGTTTACTTTGGCTCCTGCTTTTATTTTCCTAAACGAAAATGCACCAGAGTCCCTACAGACAGGACAAATAGCTGACTCATCTCAGAGCATTGTTCTTTTTACTGGAATACAGTGTGCTGGAAAAATCAATGTGAGAGCTATTGATTTAAGTGGTAATCTGGAGAGTGAATCAGACAGCAAACCAGATAACAGCTCAGTGCAGTGTTCTTGTTAGTATTACATTACCAAACCTAATGGATGTCACAGAGGTTTTCCATTTTGCTTTCAAAAACATTTCTTTTTCTAACCCTGCTACACTAGTGTTTGTTAATTCCACGCTCTTATGCAGCGTGCGATGTTGGCAAAAGCCATTATCTGAAGATTGCACCAAATTATTTGCAATTTACCTCTTCTCACATTTTTTTCTAGGTATAGCAGCACTCTTAACTGAGGGTTCTGGCTGTTTGTGTCACTTTTTTCTTCTGTTACTCTTGGGCTTTGATGTCTGAACTTCAGATTCTCACATCCTTCTGTAACTTCCAATGCCCTACCATACTAATCTTGAATCTCCATCACTTTCTTTCTTTTTAAGCTCTTCATGTGTGGAGGTTGGCTTGAACCTCCCTATGAAAAACACCATAAAAACAACCAGGGGAAGGTTTCTCAATTTGAAGAGTCACCAGTTTTACCTGGGGCAGACTTTTCCAGCCAATTCTCATTGCATAAGGCTTGTTTCTCCTATTTACTAATCTGTTTCTCATTCTGTATGACAAAACCAAGAAGAATCCTTCGGTTCTTTCCCTCTGTATCAAAGCAGACATCCATCCGCTTTAGCACAAGTACCTATCCTTCCATCCGCCATCCATCCAACCACAAATAACATCTTTAAGGATATCTTCATTGTTCTAGTCGGTGGGTTAGAGGAAGTCCTGGAAGTCTTGCTGGATTCTCACCTTTTTCCTCTCACAACTTGCCAGAGAAGTCTAAAATGGGAAGATAACCCTCCCAGGTAGAGAGGGACCAAGTGGAAGGCAGCCTAGGCTGCCAAGGCAGAAGCAGATTGCACTTATCCCGGGTCATGGTGCTTCCTTGACGCTCCATTGCCACTTGAGAATCAAAAGAGCACATTTGAGCTTCAGAGCTACAACTGTGACTTTCCATCCCAAGGCATAGTTTGTACTGAGGCAGGTTTCCTTTTACCTAGATAGTCATTTTTTGTTTGGTATCTCAGCTCATCCTTGGAAGGAAGCACAGGCTGAAGTGGCAGGAAGCAAGGGTTACAAAGGCAAACAGACGACAGCCCGAGCTGTTCCCAAACCTGCACTGCTCCCCAGAGCTCTCAAGTCTCCACATTATCTACCAGATATTGCTATTAATACCAGCAGCTATTTAAATACCATCAAGGTCTCCCCCTGTGAAGGAAGTGCACGTTCCCGAGTGGTTTGAGGATTTTGTTAACAGTGAGCCTACTGGTGTGGGTGTGCTGGAGGTCAGGGAAAGAGGAAGCCCTCCCTTGTGCCTGTTCGCCCTGCAGGAGGCTATTTAGATCAGCACCAAGGTCCTGCGAATTTCAGCGGGCTTTAAGGAGAGTTCTTGCAGCTTTCTGTGTTCACTGGACCACCTTTGCAAATAGCTGCAAAAAAACGAAATCATAATTAAAGTCTTTCCCTACAGAGGTGAAAGGTACATGTGACTGTTTTCCCTCTCGGCCTTTTGGGAAATACATTCTTTAAACTCCCCTCTTAATGTGTTTTTCTT
The DNA here is from genome assembly GCF_015220075.1 of Falco rusticolus. Lineage (NCBI taxonomy): Eukaryota > Metazoa > Chordata > Aves > Falconiformes > Falconidae > Falco > Falco rusticolus. The sequence goes on from NC_051194.1 coordinate 49,189,989, forward strand.
TGCATAGAAACAAAGACTTTTTCTTGAGCTAGACCCCAGCTACAGCTTTTGAAATGGGATTAAATCTGAGTTGTTACAAATCTAAGGAACATTCAAAGACACCATTTCAGTTTGACTCATTAAAACAGCCAGGACTCACTGGCTGTTCCCAAAGTGTTCAGGCCCAGGGATTTGATACATGCATAATTCTAGTATTTACAATGATGGTTGATATTAAATGAGCTCTTTCTAGCTTCTGCCATGCATTTCAGATGCTTGGCTTGTTTAGTGCCTGCTTGTTCTTCTCTCCAAAGGAAACAACATGCAGAATAAATGATTAAAATCATGATGTCCCTCCTGAAATATGTAATTTATTAGAAGCAATTAGTACAGTATGTGGCCCTCATCCAGATTTGTAACCCCTTAGGCCAGCTTGATGATGTCTGATGCATCTCATTACTTTGTGACTGAAGGTTAACAAGGAACAGGGATAGAGTCTGGAGACATAAAGGATTATTGTTAGTGTGATAAGCACCGAGTTCGGGACCCACGAGAATCATTGTGGAACAAAAATCTCAGGCTAAATTTACTTCAAGTGGCAGAGGAATGAAGTTTGTCAGTCTGAAGCGGTGAGTACAGAAACTTGTATCATTTTACAGGCTGCCCTCTTACACAGCAAACTCTGGGAATAGCTTCTAGCATTAGCTGAAGTCACCAGCATAAGAAAAAGAAACATCGTGTTACACTAGAAAGAAAAATGTGGTGTCTTTGTGCAATTTCTGCTTCCTACACTTCTTACATTTAATTTTTAGGACATTAATACTAGCCACAATATAACACATCTCACACAGTTTTCTGACCATCAAGTCCAGGTCTATGAAAATTCACAGGCTGAGCTGGTGTGCAGTCAGACTTTTCTTATGTGAGTAAGTCACTTTGGCTCAGGGTTTTACATTTTCCCAGTCTCTCCAACGATGATCCTTTTGTTTTAATGTGGTTGTGCTGCACACGAGGTCAGAACAAGAGAAGGAGATGTCTTTCAACTGTCCTTGTATATTTCAGACCTCCTTGCTTTTCCAGTGGGCTACAAGTGTTGTGATAAATGCTGGGCACATGGCTAGGACCACTCCACAAAAGCAGGCACCATCCAGTAGCTGAAGCAATCCCTGAGGCTGGGGCCAAGTCCTCCTCTGATGCCTTAGCAGAGCTGTGGTGTTCCTGGAGCAGCATCTTTAGCCTGGTGACACCCATTCTTCAATCCATTCCTCTTAGGTAGAAGATCTATCTCAATATGCTGTTTCTTGGGTAACAGAAAGCGAAGTTCTGCCTCATTATTCATGTGAGCTGCTCCTGTTTGCTCATGTGTTATGATGTGACAAAGCACCTTCAGTGCATTTAGTTTCATGGGTGGAAGTCCCACAACAGCCCAGACCTCCTGAATCAATGGGGAAAGAAAATTTACGCTGCAGTCTTGTATCATTATGATTTTCCCTTTTGCCTAACCAGGTCACAAAAGAAAGGTGCAGCTTTGGTTTCAAAAATATCTTCATTTATATATCATTCTTACCCACATCTTAGTCAGGTTGCACCTTGATGCAACCACACCACTTAGCGTAGTGAGGCCTTGAACAAATTTTCCTGGTTATCTTTTCCAAGGTGCTACCTTCCTTCCAGTGCTTGGTCTCTTTTTCTCACTCTCTCTACCCTCCTCTCTCCTTCCTCAGACTTGTACAGTAGTATGATGACAGTAGATACATTTTTTAAAAAAAAATGAGCTGAATTAATTAGCGAATCACTGAGTTGGTGAATGGGATGCATTAGATTGCTGCCATCTCAAGTTCAGTTGGCTGCTATCAGTCTGCTACTGCCCAAAAAGCTGGCAGACGCTGCCGTAGTCTGTATTTAATTTCTTACTGTTGGCAGCTTTGAATGCATTTCATTTCACACAGCTGGCGGCTTCTGCTTCAAAATGGCTCTGGCCTTGGCTGCAATAAATACCACGGTACCTTTAGAGAGACCGAGGTGTTCAGTGGAGACTAAGCTTGACATCTGTTCTACAGCAAAACTGGGATGTTTGTGTTATAAGTTGTCATCTGCCACTATTACCTGGAGTGTGAAGAAGAAAAGATTGTGCCAAGCACTAATATTGGTCCCTAAATTATCACGTGTGGTTTGAGGGCCTGATCCAGCATGGACCGAAGTCTAAGGGAGTATTTTCGCCGTCTTCATTTGGTTCAGCACGAAGCCCACCTATCAGATGGCTCTCTAATCGTCATGCAATGAATGCTGAACTGGCTTCTTTTTAAGGGTAGGTTTTTATTTTTATGATAGAAGGGTAATCTTACAAATGTCTGTGAAACGGCATTTATGACTTGAAAATAGTGTTAATAAGCATTGTTGTACTAAATATAGAGCAGTGTAAACACCACAGTATTATTAATTGCTTCTAAGCAGTTACAGACAACATTAAAAAGTCAACCTTTAAGAGATAGCATAAAATATTATAGAAAGAGAATGTGGGAGACTTAGTACTCATTGTAAAATATGAAGTAGAAAGCCCAAGAAGGGCAGTGTGTGTTGTTCTGGTTACTTTATATCACGAGACATATTTATAGTGAAATTCCAAAGATTTTGGCAGTGCTGTGCTCTGAATTGAAACAGCTTTTGGAGAAAAGATAATATTTTTGTAGGAGAAGATGTAAGGTTCTTACGAAGCCAGTCATTTGGCAGGGCATTACATTTTATTTCCTGGCTTTAACTGTATGTTCTATGTTGGAGGTTAACAACCAAGCCACGTGGCAGACACTGACTCCAGTGAGTCCTATTGTAACAAATAGTAATTGCTGCTTTGTTTCATCTCAAGCATCAATCCTGAATTTGATCCCAAGCAAGATGATGGAATGAAGACCTAGATTACATGTTGCTGCTCCTGCTTACAGTTTGGCATCTCCTGGGCTCCTGGACAGGAGCTGCAGGATTGTGCGTACAGCAGGGACAAGTGTGTTTGTCAGGTCCTTGCCCCTCCACAGCTCTGTGCCACGGATCAGCCCCGCTGGGGAGAGCACGTTCCTCTTACAGCACTGCCGGGGGTCTGGTGTGTGGGGAGGCAGTGGGGCAGCTTGCTCAGTTTACCTCGGGGGCTTCTGGAGACAGAGATAAGTACAGCATGTGAATAGAGAAGTACCTGTCTAAGTACTATTTTTCTAAAAAGCCTCCGTACCATGTAGGCTCATGTCTCATCTAATTTACCTTCAAATGCAAAGCCTTCCCTATGTTAGTATCTACCTGCATATTTCTGCAGTTCCTCTGTGTCTGTTAATGTCCCCTCTCCATGAAGTCGTATTTCTTTTATAGAAGTCTCCACCCCAAAAAGGCAAAGCTTTCAAAAGGCAGCATGGCAGGCTACAGGCAAGCCCAAGGTTAACAGTGAGTTTGTATAACATCAATGGCACCACTGTGCATTGAATAGTGGTATTAGCTTGGTACAGCAAAACCATCCCGTGACCTTCCAGCTATCACTCCATCAGCTGTGCTGGCCCTTAGGAGCGTGTGTAAGAGGGGCAGGCTCACAGCCCTTCAGCAGAGCTCCCACCACCCACACTCGCTTCTCCTGGCATCAGGGCTGGGAGCTTGGAAAAATGCAATGATTTCCTTAAGAGCGGCTTCTGCCCACAAGTTGTTCTTCCAGGGGCAGCAGTTTACCGTTAATTATTTTACTTTCTACCGTCAAGTTTCACTCTGGCCCAAATAAATGTCCAAGTAGCAAGTTAGCTTTGTGGTATCTCTGTCTCTGAAAATGTGATCCTTATTTCTGCAGTTAGGCTAAGATAAACCTTGTTTCTGATTCTTAGAGACCATCTGTGTTGGATTTCTTGTGGTGGGGATATTGCCTGGCTTTTTATAGTTTGAATGTTCTTTCCCTTTTGAAGTGTATGCCTATTAGTCTGAAATTATTGAAAAGCAAAAATTTTATAAAGAAGACTATATGGTTCTCCTCCCCTCCATAATTTCTCCCTTCCTTCACCCCTTGGGATGCGACATTGCCCAGTTTAGCAGGGACACAGAGTTCCCAAAACCATCCACCAGAGCTTTGGCATGGAGACAAGAACACGAGCAGCCCAAAGATTTCAACCACATCCTTCCAGGCCCACAGCTAGGACTGAACACTCACATGAATTATGTGTGTGAATGTAACCAGAAAAACACAGGAAATACTGCAGCTAGCACGTGGATCTGAACAGGGATCCATCTTCCTGTGAGCTGCGCAGGCCAGAAGGATGTTGTTTAAAAACCTTTCATCTGGTGTAGCTGCTAATTTTTCTTGAACTAGTGGGAGGATTTTTCAGGTTTTTCACCGCTCACCCAACCTGTGAACCGATGTTACTCTGTGGGTCTTTTATAGCTGGACGAGACTGTCAGCAGGCTCCCACCAATCTGTAATATTTAAAGGCATCTAATTTTTAAGAGTGATTTTAAGAACACATTTAAAGGCTCAGGAAGGATGAGACCAGGTAAACGGAGAGCAGCAAAACCCCGCTGAAGCGATGGGTGACACTGGTGGCAGAGCCAGCTGTGTCCTCCATCCCAGCATAGCAGAGCACCCACAGGCTGGCCACCCCCCAAAGGCAGAAAAGAGGCATTAGCGTTTTTATTTTCTTTCAGGAACGAGGAGAAATTATGTAAATTCGGCTTTCAACCTCTTTGCAATGGTCAAGAACAGAGTTATTAAAGATAAAATAGTAAAAAATAAAACCAGTGGGATTTTTGGCTTGAAGCTCCCCCTGGTGACACGCAGGTGCAGTTCCGTACCGCCCGTACTGGTGAGTTACTAAATGGCAAGGACGGTTGTAAGGGAAGGAGTGGAATTACATTAAAGTCTGACTGCAATTTCTAATGTCAAGGCAATATCTGGAAGGTTTTTACTACTTTTCACCTGCGTGCCAGTGGTTTTCCCCAAATCTTTGCGGTGGTTAGAGCCTGGCTTTCTTCAAAGTCACTCTCGGTGAGATCAGAAGTAAGAGCAGCGTTAAAACTCATTTTTACAGAATCTATGACTCTGATACAAATGTATCTAAGCCTTTAGAGAAGAGTCTACCTTTTCTGTACTTTGTCTTTATTTTCCACAATGAAACGGAGTAAACTAATGTTCTTGCTTGTGCTTTCCAGAAAAATTGAGGACAATACTTGTTTTCAGGCTCTGACTGTTAATGTGAGCGATGGCGTGCTTCCACGCTGTAATTACATTCTGGTTGTACTGGATGCTGGCTCTGGGGTATTTGGATGCCGTAGGCAAAGCAGAAGAGGTAAGTTTCTCGCAAGCTCAAGTCACTCACACAAAGAGCCACTACAGATTTTGCCCCTGATGTTTTGCTGCCCATGGCAACTGCGAAGTGAAACTGGTTGTATCTACTGTAATGCAAACAGTTTGCGGTGCCTGCATTTTATGTTGAATAACTGATTTCTTAACATGGGCGTTCAATTTTCCAGCAACCCCCAAAAATTTAGATACAAGGTTTTAGTGGGTTTTCAGTTGTCAGTAAGCTTAATAACTTAAAATGAAAACATTTCAAATTTAAAATACTACTAAAGATGTCAAAATAATCCTTTCACTGTTTTCACCTTCCCTTTTCTCCTCTCCCAAGAGATCAGTGCAGAGATACTGCCCCAGACCCCTTCTGATATCTAAGCCAGGACTTTGGTTTTGCTGAATTTGTGCAACAGAGAAGCGCTCTGGTTGTGCATAAACATTATGTACTAAATTGTTTTGTGTTTCTTTTGGGGTGGGAAAACCCACCTATATTATTATGCAAAACTTCATAAGTCACTGTGTTTTACTTTGTCTCACTTGATTCAAGGGATTTGTACCTTCACTTTGTGAAAATTGCTCCTTGCAGCAAAGTGATGCTGTTCTCCATCTCCCGTTGAAGTCACTGTGGTCAGGCAGTTTTGGAGAACCATTCTCCACCAGATGTTTCCGATGTTTTATGGGAAAGGTCACCATTTTCCCAGATGCCAGGGAAGGGTCTCCCCCCAACCTTGCCCCCCGACCAGCATGTGAGTGAGCACAGTTCAGCCCCTGGCTGGGACTAGCAGAGGTACCTGCGTCCTCCTCTTCCTTCTGGCTGCAGCAGCTGGACTTAACAGGTCACCAGCCATCTCTTGAGGGTTTAAAGGTGTCAGCCTGCATCTTGGGGGGACTTTCCATCAGGAGCCCCAGCTAGGGGGTAAACAGCACCTGTCAGTTTGCTCCTGCTTTGCTGCTGGTTTGCTGATGAGGCAGCCCAGCTCCAGGGGCCAGGGTCCCCACGGCCCCCATGCCCCTCCACACCCTGCCCGGTGGACAAGGCCACCTTGCTGCCCAGGCTGGTCTCCCACCTCAGCTTCAGCCTAGTGGGGACCTCACGTAAGCCTGGGGTCTCTGGAAGTTTCTCTGTGCCGCAGAACCTCATGGTGTTTATTCTCTTGCTCTGATACGAAATCTCAGCCCCCACAGGCCGCTGCGCCAGCCCACGGGGAGCTGTGCTATCCCTGCTCCTTCCCACAGCCTGCTGTGTCTGAGGAGATCTCAGCACACAAAAATACTTGCAGAGTCTCAGACTTACCAGGAAGTTAAGCAGGTAGAAATGATGAGAGATCTCACGGGGTGTGTCAGTCTAAATAGCAGTAGTTGAGCACGAGGTCAAAGCCAATGCTTCTGAGCGTATTTAAAACCTACAAACCTGTTACATGAGAGAAAGGAACTAGACATGCTTTTCTTGTCATAAGAGTGCATTTTTTAGGGGAACAAAGTAGACAGTCAAGTTGCAAAATGCTCAGCAGTGTAAGGTCCGACAGCTACATCTGCACAAGCAGAGCTTGCTTCCCTCCCGAGGCTGACTGGCCCCACACAGCTCGCATCCATGCTGCACACCCTTCAGTGCTCCCAGATCATGGGCATCATCCAAAATACCCAGTGGAAATGTTCTCTGGCCTGTGCCTAAACCAGGCTGGGAATTTTCTGGGCAAGAGCCAGCTGGCTCAGGCAAAGCTGGGGCCTGGGCTGATGGCTGGTCAGTGCAGGCAGAGCAGGTCAGTGCCCGGCACTGCCTCCTGGCTCCTTTCAGTGTGGCCGTTAACTGCAGCCTGCAAGACGGGTTCTCAGGGGCCAGCGTGCATTTAGGAGTCAGGAGCATGGATTCTTTGGAAAAGCCTACGTTGAACACTACTGAAAATCAGGGAAATCTATCTGCTGTCCACACTGCCTCTTCTACGCAGTTACTTTCCAGACTAGAGATGCAATTTTATGTGTACATACGGTTATGTCTTATGAAACAGTAATGATAGGCACGATTCCCTTGGCTACACTTCTCTGTGCTGGAAAATGAGGAGCTTGTGTGCAATGAGTCAATTGGCACGAATAGAAACACAGGAAATTCAACTTAAACACAAGAAACACAAGACTTTTTTTTTCTTCTTCTTTTTTTTTTTTTTTTTTCTGTGACAGTTGTCAAACAGTGGAATGAGTTGGCTTGTGGCATCTCCATACTTGGGGGTACTCAAAGTCTGACTGAATACAGTCCTGGGCAACCTACTCCAGCTGACCCTGTGCTGCTGAGCAGGGATTTGGGCTAGACAGTCCCTGGAGGTACCTTCCAGCCTCAGCCGCTCTGTGATTCAATAGCTGTTTTACTTACCATTTATGAAATGTAAACCTTTCATAACATGGTAATGACAAGCACAGTAAAAACTTCATCCCACAGCTGCCTACATTAGAATTTCACCTGTCAGTCTAACGGCTAACATCACACTTTGTGGCAGTACATTGTCCGCTTCTGTAAGAGCACTCTCTACATGTCAGTTTGGTTGATACTCTGTCTTAAAGTCTCAGAATCAAAAGTTAAGATTAGGGTAGGCTGCAAGCCCCAAATAAGTTAGCTCTTAGCACGAGAAAAACTTCTCCAGCAGCAGGGGGTGTTGATGAAACCAGGAGAGGGACTGGCTCTGGTCTCCCAGAAATACTCCGGTGCTCCTAGACAGTTAAGATAACTTGATTCATAACTCATATGGCAGGCTTTGCTTTGGGTAGCATGAAACGCCTGCTGCAGAGAGGGAGGGGAAGGGTTCAAGTCATCTTCGCCTTCAGTCTTCTGAAATGGATCCCAGCTGCTTGAGATGATCTCAGCAGCTCACAGGCACAGAGGTGGTGACAACCGAAGAGGCTCATTCTTCCTGACAGATTCCTGCTTGGATGTAAGGACTACAGCTACAGTACCTGTAATATGAAGAAAATGGTAATTGCCTGTAATTCATATGCCACCCATGAAGCAACTGCAATGGGGATAATTTAATGTAAACACTGACCTATCAATCACTTGTTTAATCATCACAATGTTTTTGTAATTTTGAAGGTGTTTATAAAATACTTAAAAGAAAAGAGCTCATTTCAACGTTTACAATATTACTGATGTCAGGTTATGCTGATGCCAAAATCCTATCTCCTTTGTCATCATAAGAAGGATCACAGTGAAGATTATAATTATAACTCAGTAGGGGATTCATCAGCAAATTAGCAGAGAAGCTTATAGACTTCTGACAGAAACCAAACAGACTGGATTAATTAAAAGTGAAAGCCACACAGCACATGGAATGTGTATGGCAGAGAAACACCACCTTGGATTTTTGGCTGACCAGCAAGCATTTTGGTCCCATGTTCATTTTAAAAAGTACAACTCACTGGAAAGCTTTTCATTCACACCCTAAAAATCTCAGGCTGCACAGGGTATTCAGCTAGAGATTTAAATCTGTCATTAACGAATTCTGCGCTGTGTCTGCCCCAGACCAAGGAAAGAAATAACAGCCACAAAAAGAATAACAGAAACAGAAAACATGGATCCAGAATATAAACTGAACAGAATGCTGAGGGTACCGTGCCAGGCCTGGGGCTGAAACAGAAGAAGCTGTGAAACAGCAAAAGCTGCTCAGTCGTTACACGCAGGACTTTGCTCACCCATCATGTGCTCAGGCTTCTGCTTCTCAGGATCACAGCTTCCCCTTCTCTGTCAAGGATTCTCTCCCCTCAGGATCGGCAGTAAGTTTTTTCTCATCTGTTTAGGTTTCACCATCTCAGAAAAATCCCCAGGTCAGCCAAAATATAAAGCAGTAGGGCCACAGTGCAGGTGTCCAGGAAAGAGCAAGCAGCTGGATAATGCTGTCTGTTAACGGTGAAGTCAGATAACAATGCCTAAAGAAAACTGAAATACAGTTGCTCAGAAATGGCTCGTGAAGTGATGGAAATGCAAATGTTTCCTAAAGCATTTTCAGTATGGTTTTGAATGCAAAAACCTTAATTTCCTTTGTGTTTTGAACTTGTATAAAAAAATTAAATTAATTTTACTGTAGTATTTCTAAATTTTTATGTTTAACAAACTAGGCAAAATCAAACTTTTTGGTACTGCTAGTATTAAATGTTTTGATGAAATGTTTTTTCCTTTCTTTACTCATAAAGGAAAATGTGAAATTTCCAGGGTTTTTCTAATCACAAGCAAGCAAAAATTGTAAGGCTCCAAAGAACTGCAAATATTCAGCTATTGAAGCCTGCTACTGTCCTTTTTACAAATGCTCTGGCCTGGATCCATCCTGCTTAAACCCAGCCAGGCATGGAGCTACCCCGGGCTCGTTAGAGGCTGCCAAGTGAAGAATCAAGCCCTGGAAGCCTCTCTCTGCTGACCACACAAGGCATCACAGGCAAGTGCATTCAGTAGTAAAGTACCTGAAGGTCAGTGGGCATCTGTGCTTAGCCACACGCCCGGGCTTGGACATCCCACAGGGCAAGTTCCTACGCTGCCACAGCAGTGAGCAGGAAACAAGGGAGATAAAGACCGAGGAAGCAGAGGTAAAGTCAGGTTGGCTCTGACCATGTAACCTTTTTTAACGGGGTTTATAATTATCACAACAAGGAGGGAGAATCACGTATTTTTGTACTTAAAAGCAAAATGGAAGTTGCCCAGGGTCTAACAAATAATTGTGCATTGAGCAAAACATTTGCCAGGCAGCATGGCCAAAACTAGTGAGACCGCGGTGGCACTTGCCCTGTGTAACTAAGGGTAGGCATTTCCAATTACTTGTTTTGATTAAAATCTTGGTGAAATCTGATCCCAGATTCTGTCTGCAGCTGACCTGTGACTGGACCTAAATCCAGCTGCTGGTCCTTGTACGATAATCCGGTCACAGCTGCCAAATACCTGGTACGTCCAATCTGGATGGGGTCTTACATGTCTCATATCTCCTCAAGTCTGCCACGGTATTCAATATTGCAGAGGTACCTATGTCCCCTTGTTCCTTATACGCTGCTTTTTAAGCCTACCTTTCATAGTTAACAGAATCCTATGCATATTTAGGACATAAAAACATCACTCCCTACACAGGTTAAGTTTTGCAGAGAAACTTTCTGAGGAAAAATTACCTGCCCAAAGGGGTGTGAGCTGCAGCTCCAGCGCAGCGCCAAAGCTCGCTTGGGCTCTACAGAGCTCATCAGGCTGAGAATCCTAGTCGTGTAACTAAAGTCTACATCAATAAATGTCCCTAGGATTAAAAAAAAACCCTTCTTTGCCATCCAGAGACCCAACCAAACACAAAATTATGGTGAGACAAATATTTGTTTTCACAAAGGGAATAGATCCATTCTCTTTTATTCATGTACATGTATTTTTGACATTGTCAAAATGTCAAAAAAGCTGTTTGCTTTTTTGTTTTCAAAGGGAATCTACAAAATTACCTTCCTCAAAAAAAAAGGTTTGTGGAGGGGCCAGGCTGGAGAGTGAAAAGGTGCTTGTTACTGTTATCAGTGGTACTGCCACACATTGAGAGGTTATTTTGCTGTATAAGATTTCATTCCCCTGCTTTACTAATTGGACTTTTTATCACACATTTTTATTTACGAGCCAATCACTGTAAGCGAAGGGTAGGTAAAAATGCTGCACTTTGTTCTCACTGCTCAGAAGTTTGCAGTTGAGGAGGGGTGTTCCTTTTCCATTCTGTTTCTGTCGCATGCCCTGCCAGAGCAGCAGCGTGCAGCATGTCTGCCTTGCTCCGGGCTGGCTGTCGCAGCCCCCCAGCAGCTGCGTGCCCCACGCTACCTTTGTGACAGATTTTGCAGCAGAGGCATGCTGCTTCATCTGTCCCCACTAGAAACAGATCTCTGCCAGCCAAGAAACTTTTTAAACCCTAATGGAAATTGCCATTCGAATGGAAGCCATTTTATTTGAAGTTAAAACATATGGCATGAAAAGAGCCATGCGACTGTTGTGTCACAGTGTACTTTTCCATATCATGGCAGCCGTAACTACCTCACATCCCAAGTAGGTGCAAATCTCAGCCCACTTAAGATCCAAACAGCTCAGGCTCCTTCAGTTCAGCTTCTCTAATACATCATTTCCCCCAACAATTAGTTGCTGAAGTAAAACCCTTTAGAAATGCTGATACATTTGCTTTGAAGACTGGTTTGTGCAGCCTCAGCAGCAGTTTTGGACAGGATGAATTTCTGCTTTGTATTAGAAAAGATAAAGTCTTGAATAACTGTGCTGAAGTAAGAGAAGCAGCCAGGAGAGAACATCAGAGGTTTACCATTAGGAAGTGGGGAAGAAAAAATAAAAAAAAGAGAAAATGTTCTTGGTTGCCACTATTGGCAGGAACAGATTAAAGGAAATTAAATTGGTATGAGACTCAACTCCCTTTCTCACAATAGGATATAAATCACCGTTTAATATATTAATGTACTGGGGGCAGAACTCTTATTTTTTTATTTTTTTTATCCTCAGCAAAAGGAATAGTAGCTGCGAACAAAGCATTTGTTCCTAGAGACAAGAGGAGGATCACTTTTGTACATGCTCATTGATCTAAGGGCTAGGAAAGGACCCTTATTTTTATATAATTGAATCTCTGGCATAAAGCACACCCTTCAGCCTAATTCTCCACTTGATCCCTACTTTATGTTGCACGATGCCATGTATTTTACAATGCAGAAGTTAAGACCTCATATGAAAGTTAAGATTTTCCTAACCATCCTTAGCCTTTCCCTTCACCTACTTACAGCAGGCAGGATGGTAACATTGTTTTATTTTGTACATAGCAGTCTGTATAGCTAATATTTGTCTTGTCTCTACTGGTAAATGGACTTAGATGTTGCAGCTGAAATACTGAGCATCGTTGCATATTGTCTTGAGCATCAGCTTTCCCAAGTCTTGACTGATGTGATTTTCTAGCTGTAAAACCAATTTCTTGTTTTTCCCTTCATGGCTTATTTTAAGTTAGTCAGCCTACAGAGTGTCTCAAACTGGAAACATGAACTAGCCCAGATCAGCATGTGGTGAATTGTAAGAACGACAGAAGTTGCCTGGGAAAATGTAAGATATTTTAATATAAAGAGGACGTGCTTAGATAATGCTACTTGTAAACTTCTACGGCCAGTGAGTTCTAATACATATTTTGTGACAGTGGAAGAGCTATTGGCTTCTGTTATGGAGTAGCTGATCCAGGTTTGAAAATATGGCCCTTTATTTGATGGAATTACTGTAATCTTTTGACATAAGGGAACAATTCTGCCAGTCCTGTGATTTTGATCTGCTGTTAGACAGACAGCTGCCTGGCTGCGAGTGGTGCTGGTGTTAAAAGTGAGGGTTTAGCAGTTCCAGCAAACAAACACATTGAAAGCCATGAAACTTGGCTTCCAGGGAGCTGCTCTCCGAGGGGGGGTCTGGCCATCCAACCTTCCCAGGACCTGCCAAAGCACAGCACCTTTGAAGATCTGCCTGCGCTGACTGAATTCGAGCACACTTAATCAACAGCTCTAAGTCTAGCTCTGAACTATGAAAAATTGGGATGAAAAAATGTCAGCTGAAAAACTTTAATCCTCTCCTGGTGGCAGCCCGCGGCTGCCCAGCGGAGCCTCGCAGCGCTGCCCAGCCTCAGCACCAGTGGGGGAGTCATCGCCGCACGTTCCTCGGCACAAGCTGCTGTTGAGGTATTTGACCAAGAGCCATCCTCCACAGAATCAGCTGAGAAATATTTTCTGGCTTTCTGAAGGATAGTTAGTGTTGGGCTGAGATTGCTGGAAGCTGAAACCTCCACTTCGCTGCCTGCAGGGGCTTCTGCTGCTCACTTGAACCCTGCAAACTTCTGCAGTCTGAGGGCTAGCGAGGAAGGAAGGGACCAGATGAGATGTTTACATACCAGCAGCAGTTGCCTGGGGCGACAAAAGCCTCTCTATTTACTCTTTTGGCTACTGTAAGTGGGAGATGTGGTCCCTTGGGCCACAGTGAGCTGACCCCTGCCTGTGGTGCATGTCCTGGCCAGCCTGCAGAGGACCGACAAAAGCCTTTCTGTGCTGGAGCAGCTCCTCCGTGCTTGCTGTATGGAGCCAGTGCAGCTTCAAGCCACTTCTGAGAGGGAAAAATGGAGTGGGAAGTGCTGTGAGGGAACAAAATGGAAAGCAGCCAGACATTTGCAACATGAATTTTGCTGCTTTCATACAGTGTTCATTGTGATAGTTTAACACTGAGTCTTTTGATGGGGAGAAAGGAGCACGAGACCCAGAATCTGTCATGTAAAAGGCTCACCGTGAGGAATGAATATTGTATGACTACAGCGAAAGAGAAATTAGTAACAACCAGCAGACATTTAGAAAATTAGTCAGCCCTTGTTGCTTGGTTTCCGAATGATCCCTCACAAACATCTATGAGGCCATGGTGACCTGCTGGATATGCTGATGATCTGATCCAGATCAGATATGTGACCTACATAAACCTGTCATATTTGCCAGTGCTTCAGATCATTCGTCTTGATTTAGTCATCAGCACTTGTGAAAGAGATGCACGTTAGAGAAAAAAAAAAAAAAAGTAGATGAAATTGCATGACTGAATAATATCTTGGTCTCATAATCATAACATCTAAATTTTTTTCTCCTCCTCAGCCTCATCTTAAGCACACATTTTTATTTTTTTTTTGCTGATTTATGGCTTGCTAAAGTGTCAACATAGTTTAAACCACCACACTGGTGCTTCAGATTCTTTTTATTCTAAATGTTGAAGGCCACCATGTCTGCTGGCCTTTGAAGACTCCATCAGCTGTGAAGGACAAAGTGACAGCCTGACTTGGCTTTTCTTTGGATAATCTAAACAGGATTTTGAGAGGACCTAGTGTGCCAATTTTCTGTGTTGCTTTCTTTATCCCATACCTCAACTGTTAAAGCCACATAGAACATTAATTTACAGTATTTCACATACATTCACTGTAAATAAACAGTAGCTATTTTAAGTTATTTATTTTTTATAACTGGAAATTCAGATCAATCACGGAAGCTGACTCTTGTTTCTCCGAGATCAGTGAGAGGAAGCCCCGTTAACTTTGGGAGCAGCAGGACCAAGCCCTGTGTAGTAACAAGTGACCTGGTTGTGTTCAGACTCCTTGACCACAAAGTAAGGGCAGACCTTTGCATGTCGGTTATCAAGCCTCAAGTAATTAGTTTGCCATGAAACTTCGGTTAACAAAAGCTTACAGGCACGAGTACCATTCAGAATCCCTTGAGTGACCCCCACAGAGCAGCATTTGTCAGTCTTTCTCAGCAAAGAACAACCTAACTTTTAGAAAACTTCCAAAGGCTGTGTCAGGCAGACTGTTCTCAGTTGCCCGCATCTATAAAGCAAAATTTTCCACATCCATTTACTTTTATTTTGTCTTCTCTTCCTCACATTTGTTTTCTGTTTGGTCACTCATGCACATGGGAATTGTCAAGGTCCGGGTCCATGTGGTTTACTGCTGTCATGTCACAGATTGCTTTTTGATGTTCTTTGGGCTACTGGTGGCTCAGGGACCACTCAGGAGAGTGGCTGCCTTGGGACACACCACGGCTGCCACCCTCGGCGAGGCTGGGCCGCTGCTCTGGTGCGGGGTCTGCTCGGAGGCAGGGCTACCCTCCTGCCACGGGGGATCTGCCGTGATTTATGAACGTGAGCATCAGCAGATGAAAGAATTGTTGCCAGGTTGGTGGACTGAAGCCATTCTTGTAGGCGGGAATGCAGAAACACAAGGAAAGGTATGTAAAACACATTTTTCTCCTTGCATACAAATATCATGTCGCGGTCAAGCTCTTAGTTCATACTCGGTAACCCCCCACTGATCGCTGTATGCCACAATTGTATTGTATCGATGTTAACATAGCACTCAGGAACCTGCACCAGGGATTAGGACCATGCCACATTAAACCTTGCTCAAACATTTAACAGAATTGGGTTGTTGCACTGGGGAAGTCCCAGCTGGGGTGTAGCAATCAAACCCAGGAACAGATGCAGAGTGCTAGGGAAGAATGCAACAGCCTTTGTCTCAGCATGTTGGTAACCAAAATATTCTCTGGTTGTTTCTTAAATTCCGTAACGGAGAATTTTGAGGAGGATTTGGAAGTGGCTGGGGAGGCTGGCAGTCTATCTCTCCAGCATTCAGTCCAATGTGGGAGAAAGGATGAAAAAGCTCATTTAAAAGCCTAGCAGTCGGAGCGCTGAAGCTTCATAGCTTTTTGGCGAGCTGAATGGTAGAGGGAGGAGGGCAGCAGCTGGGGAGGCAAGTAGGGTTAAGGACAGGGTCAGCGCATTTTAAGGTGTTACTAACAAAAGCTTAAGCACTGAACTCTGACTGGTATGCAAGGAGAGCTTATCTAAACCACCCAATTAAGTAAAAATGGATTAAAGGTTTCAGGAACTGGTTGTACAGATGAGTGAGATAGAAAGCAGGTCATTTATGCAAAGAGGAAACAAAAGAAGGCTTAAAATAGGCATTTGGGAAACACTAACATTTTTCTGACTGATTTACTGTCCTGCTCTTGCATGGAATATATACCTTTCTGTATTTCAGCTGTTTAAAACAAAAAATGTATGTAGTAGGAATTAATTTTTTTTCTGGACAGACAAATTAATTTTTGATCAGGAAGGTCAAAGTTCCTAGGACGCATGTTTCCAGTGTGTGTTCAGGGGGTAAGCCCTGAGTTTTACCATAACCAGTAATGACAGCTGTGTTTCTGATACTTTCACCAAATGGGACAGGGGGAAGACAAGACATCGAAATAAATTCGGTAGTGTAGTTGGCATGCACCTGACAATGAACATTGGAAAATTACTAAATCTGCTTTCTCTGAACTTTTATGAAGAAGAAAATGCTGAGAGTGGGGGCTGGTTAAGCTGTATTCTGTTGTACTGATAAAAGTCACAGAGAGGAAAAGCATTTAATAATTGCTCGGCTGCTATGGAAGGAGGTTTCTGCCAGGCAGCTGCTCCCGCGGGCTCTGATGGTCCTCGGCTTGTGTTGGAGGTGGGAACAGCAGGAAGCGTTTTGTGCTTTTTTTTGGGTGTGTGTGTGTCTCCCTGGAGCAGGGGGCTGTGCTGTGCCTGGCTGAGCTGTGCTGCAGTGCCTGTTGCAGGGAGAGCCTCGGTGATCTCCCCTAGCACTGACCCGCAGAAGGGAGCATGTTTCCTCACATGGAGCACTCGATGCTTCTGGAAACATCTGGCAAAACATCTTGTGAAGTATTGAGAGTCTGTGTTACTTCCATTGTACAGATGCCCAGCTGAGCAAGAAAGCAGTTTCTTTTGTAACAGGAGTGTGCAGGCTTTGTTTGTCTTACACAGTATACGGGTTTTAAATCTGTTACATCTGCAGGCAGCCAGCATATTCTTTTAACTGCAGTGACAGTCCTCGGGCACCGTGCACCAGTGGAGAGTGACCGAGACATTTACGATCTGCCCCTGAAAGCCCGGTAGAAAGATGCCCCATTTCAGCAGCAGCAGTAGGTGCGCTAGGACTTGCTCTGCAGGGCAGCCCGCTCCTATGCCTCCTTCTCCGGTGACTGAATTTTCTTCTTTGACATTTCTACGCACCTGGGATGTGATTTCTATGCAAGATATTGTCTGTAGGTGTACCGGTCACATACAAGCGATGCTCCAAGTGTCTTGATTTTGGAAATACAGTAGCACTTGGTCTGATGCAAGCCCTTAATCCCCTTGTTTTCATCCCTTTTATTTGGGAACAAATAGAAACATACATACCTCACATATATATATGTACGTATATGTCACATATATGTATATATAGATCGCAATGGCCACAACCCAATTATGAGTTTGTACGTTTCCCAAAATTAGTATGGAAATGCTGATTTAGCCTGGCCCCACAATTTTATGGAGTGAAAAGCCACCTCGTCCCTGAGATCAGCCTCACAGGTGCAATTACACCCTCCATCTGTGTTCCAGAGAACGCGAATACAGTATTGCAGGCACAGCCTAATGCATGGTGAGTAACTGAGGACCTCTCCTGCTTTCTACAACCCTTCAAAAATGACAAAGAATGGCCTCATACTGACACCAGGTGGTTCCTCTGCACCCTCGCATGCAGCCCACCAGTCCCATGGATTCTGTGGGTCAAGATTTCTCAAGGGATCGCTTAGTCAGCATTTCCTCCCCTCCTTGGACTTTGTGGGCACAAATACCTGGTAGAACTTCTCAGTCCAGACCAAGGCAAAGAAAGTGTTCAGCACCTCAGTTTTGTCTATGGCTAGACTGCTCACCTCACCGAGCTGCATGTCCACATTTTCCTTGTTTTTCTTTTACTGGGAAGGCGGAGGAAGAAACCCCTCTGTAGCTCCTGACACCCTTTCCTAATTTCAACTCAGTCTGAGCCTGAGCTTTCCTAACACCGTCCCTGTATTTTGGGCCAGTATATTTTAATATATTCCTCATTTTTACCTTGTCTTGAATTCTATCCACTGCACACATCATCTTTTTGGCACTGGAGCACTGTCATGGGGTCCCGCTTAGCCAAGACAGTCTTCTGCTACAGCTGCTTCTTCTCCTGTATCAGTGTGGGTCACACCTGTGCCTGGAGGAGGTTGCCCCTGAAGACCTGACAGCTCTTCTGGGCTCTGTCACCTTCACAACTGCTTCCCACTGCATCCAACTTAGCCAAAGACCTGTGGTGGATGCTGTTTTTTCATTTGTTTTGTTTGTTGGTTTTTTTTCCTGTTTTTTTTTAATTCAAAAATTCATTTCAGCTGGGGAGAAAACCCCACCAAATCAGGAAGAAGTTTCAGATAAGTCAAAAAATACTTGACTGACAAAATCAAACCAGAATGTTCCATAAGAAAGAAAAGTTCTTTTTCCTGTTTAGTGGCATGAGTACATGATTTTTGTTTTGATATTCTCATTTTTGCTGGAGGAACCAGAACATATTTCTTTTAGGACTGGCATAAAATAGACATCATTATTTGGCCATTATCCTCTTTGGCCAGGTTTGTTTGCTTGGTAATTTCGAAGTGATTCGAGTTCTGAGACTCTGAAAATCAAGCTCCTTTGTCTGTGGCTCAGCTACACCTTTCACTGCTTTCTGAAAATCTGCAATGTGTTTTTGACAGAGAGAGGATCATAAAACTGAATAACCCTTCAAACTTTAGGGAATTCAAATTGCCAACCAGACTTCAGTCCTGGGTTTGGCAAATGTTAACACCGTTCTTTGGACAGTGAAGTGGGGTGAAGGAAGAAGTGTTAAATAGGATGGGGAGCTGCTTTAATTACTTGAGATAGGGAGATGCCTTAATTACTGATATTTTTTTTCCCCCCCCGGGAGACATTTAATTCAGGAGCACTTGTTTTTTTCATATCTTGTGACACTGCTTAGCCTTGTAATCTGGTGCTCTGGTCAGATGGAGAGAAGCAAAAAGACAGCTGTTGATTAAACAGCATAGATGTTATTTTGTGACCGCAAAAATGCCAGAAAGTTGTCCCATTCGCACTCATAATTTATAAGTAATCTAGAAATATGCTTTGAGGGAGTGACTTCATCTAAAAAGAATTACCAGTTCAAAGTGTATTAGTGCATGGCTGCTGAATCTGGCTTGGCATTAAGGGTTTCTTTATCAGCATTAATTGGATTAAATTACCTGCAGTGAAATACGAGCCCTTTGAGGAAAAACAATTCTTGTCCTGCTGGCTTCAGAAGCACGAAAAGGAGGGGGTGGGGAAAGGGAAAAAGAAACGGAGCAGCAGCGTTCAGACAAGCTTTGTTGTAAGGCAGAGCGAGGGAGAGCTGGAGCACGCTGGAGGGATGCAATCATCGCCAGCGAGCGGTGGGAAGGGGCAGCCTGCGGGCTGGAAGGGGTTAGCTGTCAGCTCTCCCAGGTGAGGAGCAAAGCCCCAGCCAGGGCGTGACAGCGCGCAGCAGCAGCTGGGCTGGGCACAGTGGGAGCTGGGGACCAGCGGGATGGCTCGGACCCAGCAGCCACCTCCGCACCAAGGGCAGGGCAGGCGGGGGCAGAGCAGCCCGAGAAACGAACCAGCATCAGGACGGTGCAGGCACAGTGCTTCAGGAGGGTGAGGGGTGCCCACAGCTTCAGTTACCCGCTGCCTGGAATAAGGGACACTGATGGGACAGGGTAACTCTGGATCAGCATTTGTAGTCCTCCCTGTTTGCCACTGAAGCTTGTATAGTTTACATGGAACCAGTAACGTGATGTTTCTAAGTTGGATCTCTGTATGTACAAACAGTATCTTCTAAAATATCCCCCATATATCCCCCCAAATACCCTGGCTTTGGTTTGTTTTGGTTTGGTTTCTTTTTCTGCGAGCAAAATCTTAGCGTCTGTATTCGTTGCTCGTCTTTACCGCTGTGCTTCATCAATGAATAGAAGCGAACCCCAAAGAAGAGCACTGGTGCCTAGTGATTACTATTTGAGAAAGCTGAGACCATGAACTTTGTTACCAGTGTATGAAGATTGAAAAGATGGGAAGGAAATACCCTTTCTAATAAATTAACATTACCATGGCAGCAGTCGTAGAAACGGTTGGGGTGACCTGAATAATAAGTTTTCACTCAGTCTCTAGCAGAATGCAACCTTTCAGCAAAGAACCCAGATATTGCTAAACAAAGATACTGGGTATGAATAGATTCAGCTTATAAAAAAAATACCTCTGTGGATATAGCTCCACCTCCGCTACCTGCTTATCCTTTGCTTTCTGTTGACAAAGGGCAGGGCACACAGCTCCAATAACCCTGCTGGAGCGACAGGAGCGCCGCTGTAGCGGCCCCTCTCTGGAGTTATTTTAGCTGAGCAGGAGATGTGGATGAATGCACCACTGTGCTCCTGGGCATGCCCAGCTCCAGCGCCCAGGGCCTTCTGACCACTCTTGGCAGCCACTGTGGTGCAACGTTACGTGGCTAGGTAAGCTTTTAATCTAAGAGTATGATTGCTATCATTGAACTAGGTATTTTTATTACCCCAGACTTTTTTTGTGCTGTAAACGTCTGACGCTTTGTGCATGAAATGTCTCTTTTCAGGAAAGCCACCAATCTTTTCTGTCACACACGTTCTTCAGCTACTGACAGGAATTTCATTACCTGTACGTCGATTTATGCTAACTTACTTTGCTGTGTAGCTGGGCATCTTACTTCATAACGCTACACATAGGGTCAGTTAACTCTGACAACCTGATGCCATCAGCACACCCTGAGGCCTATGAACAATGACACCAAGCCCTGTGACCACTTACTGGTCAGTGCAGGAAAGCCTGCGAGCCCTCGCTTCCAAATGACACTGTGGCATTAAATGACTGGCAGAGGTAAAGGCAGGCCAGAGAACAGAGGCTATAAAAAGTAAGTAAGACTGATAGTTGCCTGCTACTTGAAAATCAGTGAGTAATGCTCATTGATGTCATTCCTCTCCATTCCCTCCAATTTTCACTTTATTGCAATTAAACCACATAGCCAAAAGTTTTCACTCCTGCCAAAAATAGCACTCCATGAAACTTCATCATACTAACTGTGTATCACATGCCTTCTTTTCTGTCCGTAACTTTCCCTCTTTCATCTTTGAAATGTTCCCTAAAGAAGGCCACATTCTGGCTCCCAGCAATTCCTCTCTGAAGTACTGAATAGTAGCTGCTAGATGGGTACTGTGAACGCACAAGAAATGGCTCTGCAAGTCCAGAGGTAAACACAGGAGACAAATTCGCCCTACAAACACAGCACCATTTTGAAATGAATGTCCATTAACCTATAGTTTGATGAAATCATATTTAAAGTGTTTGTCTTACTAAAGGGGGTTGCTAAAGAGGCCAACTTGGTGGTAGCTGAGCACCCTAAGTGTTTCTCCATGTATCACA
Organism: Falco rusticolus; assembly: GCF_015220075.1. Lineage (NCBI taxonomy): Eukaryota > Metazoa > Chordata > Aves > Falconiformes > Falconidae > Falco > Falco rusticolus. The sequence goes on from NC_051194.1 coordinate 49,211,138, forward strand.
GTTACTTAATTGGAAATGGTTTGATTATTGCAGGGCACACTAACTGCAGCTTGCAAGCATTAATTTATTTGCTTGTTTTACGTCTGAACAACAGTCTCCCAGGGAACCAAGTACTCTCATTTGTGTGGGAAAAAAAAAAGAGAGAGGAGCCCGGAGCCCAGCACAGAGCAGTGATGGCTCCTGTTGGAAGTCGAGCCAGCAGCACTCCCCTTGTACGACCCATTGTAAGATCTGGTTTGCAGCTATTTGTAACTTTGTTGGACTGGAGTAACTTATGTTGTAAGATCCTGTTTGCAGCTATTTGTAATTTTGTTGGACTGCAGTAACTTCTGTTGAAAGTTTTTTTTAAGTGATGCATTTGGAAAAAACTATCTCATTTTGGAATGGTGTGGACATAAACAGTAGCATCTAGGAACCTCCAGGTTAAGTGGTGCTGGGACCACAACTCTTGAACATACACTATCAATTCCTCTCACTCGCAGCTTGAGGTAATCTGGCTCTTGCCCTGTAAACCTTTCTGCATACAGGGTCCATCCCTTTTTTGAAAATTGTGCCTCTACAAGTGTTATGACAGTGGGGTGCTTGATTATCCAGCTGCTTTTATCTGAAGTAGCTGGGCTGCAATTTCTCCTCCACAAACAGAGGAACTGATGCATAAGGGAAGCTTTTTTTCTGAGAATTAGAAATAGTGAATAGAACTATGTATGATCTACAATGAAAGAAAAAAATGTTTCCATGTTACAGAAGTAATGTCAGAAAACCTAATTCAGGCTTACATTTTCAAAATCATGCATTTTTGACTAACAGTGATGTTACCACTACAACTTTTTTTGTCAAAAACTAGGGGAACCAGAAACTAATCTTGCGTGTTTCCTGTTTAGATTTTCTTGAAAATAACAACCGTTCATCTCTTGTCTCTCCTCTCTGTCATCTTTTTAGCTTGATTTTGACTCCTTTTTTAGCTCGAATTCTACCACACCAAGGTGGAGTGGAGAAGGTGGGATTAGGCCCACTCATTGAGCCTGCTTGCTTGTACTAAACACGGGACAGGAAAAATAACCTTGCAATTTGATTAGTTTTCATAGAACCTACTTCATTTGTTGGCTGAAACCAATCAGCAGCAGGAACTTCACAACTTTTGTCAAACCTAAACTTCTAGATACCCCATGGTAGGTATTTACCCTTTACATCCAGCCCCACATGGTATTCAGAGGTCAACAGAATGCCTTCTCCATGTGAGAAATGATTCAATCTGGTCATGGCTTCAGCACCAGCATTCCCACTCTGTTGGATGCAATGCCGTCTTTGTGTCAGGACAGCTCCGCAGGTCCTGTGCAGACTACAGGGATGCAGGCTGGAAAACACCTCTGGTGCATATGGGAAGGTGTGATGGTGGGGCACTGGGTCCATGTGAGCAATGACTTTCAGCAGATCTGTCTCAGAAGGTTGAAATTCTGGAAGAATAATTCCCATGTCTACTGTCTAAGCCTCGAGAACTTTTGACTTGCTTGAGATGGTCAGTACTAATCTGATCAAGGATTACCAAGGGAAAACACTGTTCTGTTCTACAAGGCATCTTTCAGCAGTATCTTCAACAAAATGTGATAGATTTCCTAAGAGCCTGTATTTAAAGAAGAGAGTATTTCTTTTGAAAATATACCATAGTATTGGTTGAACTAACTGAGGTTTGTGAAACAGGGCGTCAGCATGGGCATTAAAAAACTTGCCATTAGTTTGGGGATTTGACTCTTCCTTCAGGAAAAAAAGAAGTGACATGAGCTAACTCAACTTTAACCATGACTTCTATACTTTCAGGGATTAAGCATCTGAAGAGTCAGAGTGAGTCAGCGTTTCCAGAGGAAGAAGAGGGAGTCAGCGAACGGGAAGAGGAGTGGGGCCATTAGAGAGCGTGACGCTGCCTCGAGCGCCGTCGCAGAGTGACTGAAGCAAGCAGCCGTGTGTGTCACACCTTCCGCCACCACTCCTGCCCCCATGCCACCGCGCTGGGCGTGCTGGCGGCCCTGGGAGCGCCCTCGGCTGGGTTCGGCAGCCATCTGCAAATGCGTTCTGTGATCCTTATATCTGAAGATAAAACAGCTATTTTAAAGTCTTTTTTCTTTAATTTTCTATGACTTAGAAATGTAACTTGCAAACATGTTAGTGACCTGACATCAGTACTGCCAGAGCTTAACTACTGCGTGTGAGCTGTACTCTAAGGCCTGTTGTAAATAAAACCAACTTAAAAGCTACAAAATAAATACTATGTACATTTAGACAAGACTGTATATTGTACAGTGGGTTCGTCTAACGTACAGAGAAATGTTCGTATAAAATGATTTTTTCAGCTAAGGGCAGCTTTTACCAGTCTTGCTAGTTACTTGCAGTAACGGAGACAGAAACAAAGCAAGCAAAGGTGACCCTTAGTCTAGAGAAAGATGCAAAGGCTCTTTCCCGTGTTCCCTGGATATGCAGCGCTTCAAGTACTTGTCCTTCCTTTGGTCTGAGGCTGCTTAGTCACATCAGCCAAAATGGTTTCTCTTTACACAAGACCATTGCTACCTGGAGGCATTGGAAGAAGTTTCAATTTGGGAGTGAGCAGGGTGCCCCCCACCAGCTGAGCCAAAGGAAATGCTGCGGTTCCCCTTCATCGCCCGCAGCAAACACAGGGTACAGCCGTCTGCAGCGGGGGGCAGCCCGCTCTGCACTTGCCACAGTTTCAGCCAGTAAATGGTACCATATCAAGCTGTGGTGACTTGGCAGGTGTCTGAGCCCTAGGGTTTTGGCTGAAGTTTGGCGTGGTCCATCCATCCCAATATTATTATTGGTCACACCAAGCAAACTCTATGGCATAAAATGAAATAACGTGGAGAAGGAAAACAGTGTTTCTTCAAAGTTGCATTTGATAGATCATTTCCTTTGCTATCAATGGCCAATTTTTAAACCAATTCACTGTCGTTTTGTATTAACTGTCTGCCTTTGATACAAAGATTTATCATTGGTTCAACTTTACAATCCTTTAAGTCTCTTTTAAAGGCTGAACTAGTTAAAAAAAAAAAAAAAAAAAAAGAGATGAAGTGTATGAAAACACAGAGCCTGCTGTGTATGCCTTGCATGGTGATTTCACTCTCAATCCAAGGTCTTCTGCAAAGACCTGCTAAGAACAGGATCTTTCAACAAGTGTTTTTGGGAGTCACCTCTTTGCCCTCCATCTGTATCTGTCCTCTTTGTTGCCATTCTCTGTAGAAAAACTGCAAACAGGATCCGTGGCTCCAGCTCGGCACGGATATACAAGAAGGACTCTTCAGTTGCACAGAAGCAGCTACAAGACTTAGAGGACTGAGGATTTTTTCTGCCACAAACAACAAAAAGAAGGAACTGACCCTTCAGAAACCATTTGAATCGCCCAAGGTTAAGACCGGATTGGTAGCAAGAAGAGCTGGGCTCTGGTCCCAGTTACACCACAGCTTTGCTTCCACACAGCACCAGGCTCTTCACGTAGTTGTTCATTGCCACAATACGCCCAGTTCTAAAACAGTTGTTGGTGTTTAACCTTGCACCATCTATCTGTGTTAGCTAATAAAGCACTTTTCATATTAATGGATTTTTGCTGGTTATTAGTACCCACAGGCTTGAGATGAGAACTGTCTAGGACTTATGGGCAAATGAAAAAAATGTGCGTCACTTGAAATACTTGATACCAAGACACGGTATCAAGCACTTTGGAATCAACATTTCAAAGGCAACACAAAACACCTGATGAGAGCTTGGAGAATTCGTCACTAAACATCCTGTTTCAGGATGACTGTTGGACTTGAGGATGACTACACTTTATAAATAACGGGGGGTGTGTGTGGAAAGATTTAGTTTGGACTGGAATCCGAGTGTTTCCAGGATTGTTACTGCAGCAATGAGAGGACAACAATTCTGCCTTACAGCCACGACCCAGAGAAAGCATCAAGGTCCGATAAGGCCTTGAGATAGCCACCCAGTATTTAGATGCATCTCTAAATCCAGGTCTTATCAGTTCCCCATTTCTAAATATTCCAGCTGTGTTCTATCCTTTTCAAAACGCGTTTCTTTCTTTCTTGACCTAAGGTTATGCACGCATCATGTCTGAGTACAGGAACAGACTCCTCCTTTCTGGCAAACGGACAGGACTTGTTGCAGAGATTTTACTATGGATCCATCTTGACATCATTTGCTGGTGGGACCTCAACTGAAGGATGAAGTCACGATGCACGTTTTTTTATATGACAGCCATTTTTAGCTTAAAAAGATAAACAAACCTTGTTTGTCTGAGCTTCCACTTCTGAGGCATACAGTAAGTGGATCTGTAAGGAAAGAGTCAGTAAAACAACAGCACCCAGAAAAAGTGCTTGTCATGAAGCAGAGCTGAAACTGCAGTGGACTGTCAGTGGACCCCATGATAGAAATATCCAGATGTGGGGAAATTAGAAGGGAAGCTCAGGAAAAGCAGTCTGCTTACCAGACTAGGTCTTTTCTGGGGTTTGGCACAGCCTCTGACATTTGAAGACAGCAGCCTTAGAGAGCCTCTCATATGTTTTGGCGTGTAATTAAAAGCTGTGGTTGCCTCACAGCCTGATGAGCTCCACATAGGTTCACTTGAACGATGTATATCGCTTTGTGGAAGCCAGTGGTCAGTCATCGTTGCCCAGCATGCTGACATCACCAAAATCATGGATTAAAACCAAAAAATCCACTAATGTCATCTTTTGTTCTAGTGTAAACGAATCAGTGGGGGATTGAGAAAGCAGACAAAAAGTGAACATCAAGTGTCTCAAAGCAAATGTCAATATGGAAACACCTCAAAGAAAAGTTGCAGTGACATGTTCCCCGTTTGAGCTGTCTCCTTTCACAATACCTGCTCCTGCTGGAGAATCTTACAGGTGTGGTACAAGCAGGATTTTTAGAGATGGGTTGTATTACTCTATTTTCCACAAACAGGCCGATGGAAAAAGAAAGCAAAAAAACCCTACACAGGCAAGTAATGAACATAGGTCTTCCTTCACGAGCAATTCCGATTTATGTCTTTTTCCCCTTCCCCACTCCTCATTCTTAAAATCTACTGCCCTTCCATGCTGTGGCGTTTGCTGTTGTTCTTGCTTTCAAGGTATTGCAGGAAATGTTATTTGCCGAATTGAAAGGAAGCTGTCTCCTCGGACTGATCTCGGTCTTTTCCCAGTATCCCTTAACTCATTAATGTGCAGTGGTTTAAAGGCGTTTTGTTATTGCATTTTACAGCCTTGTTTCTTTTTCTTATGCCATACTTGTTATTCCATGACAGGTTCTTCCCTTCAGAGAGATTTATTGAGACATTGTGCTAATGAGTTACTTGGAAAAATTCCATGGTTTGACTTACAGGATGGTATATGTTGTTTATTCTCCAGGTGCAAAGCCAGATAATACTTAAGTAGATACAAAATAAGAGCCAAGGTATAAAAGTCCTTTCTAAAACATAATTTCCACTGAAGTCAGAGGAATTTTGCCTGAGAATGGCCACAGGTTTTGGCCAACAGCGTATTTTCTTTTGGAGAAATACAATGTGTAGTGTACAGGGATGCTTCTCTTATACTGTTATCAATTTAATTACTGAGTTTCTTGTTTGGTTGGTTTGCTTTTTTTTTTTAAATTGCCATAAAGCTGTTGAAGTCTTCAGCGGCTACCCCACTGTCTTCTCATAATATCATTATTTCTCCCTGCTAATGTAAACTGAAAAAATCACCATTAGTTCTTGCACCACCGGTGTTACTGTACCAAAACTATCACATCCAACACAACTGTGTCAGCTCCACGGTGGGCTTCAGGCAGAGGTTCTGCTGCCCATGCTTGGGCCAGGAACTCCCACGGTGTCCAGGCTCCAGGGCAATCAGTAACGAAGGGAATTCCAGTCAGTCTGCACTTCTCCTAACTGACTACAATACCGAGGGCCAGGTCCCAGGTCAGTGGTGGCTTTTCCTCTTTAAAAAAAAATAAAAAAAATATTTTATTCCACAAGGGAAACTGTTGGGTCTCTCCCCAGAGCTGGTCTGGGTAGGCTCTGGTGCTGCAGGTGGTTGGGGAGGGACCTAAGTGTGGCTCCTGCAGGCTGTGGGCTGCTTTTGTAGGAGCCTAGCAGCTGGCACCGTCCAGTGCAATGTTGCTCCTCAGTGCAGGGCTCCCTCTCCTCATTTTCTTTCTCTTACAGATTGAGACACAAGGCTTTTGATGAGGAACCTTACTCCTGCAGTACACAAAGCATCATCTATCCCCTAACCCTGGGGGCGCAATGTAAGGGCATATTTAAAACACGCTGTCCCTAAAACTCTCCTTTCTTCCTCTCCCACAGCATTCCACGTTGGTGCTCAGGCCCACATATGTTCTCTTTTTCTTTCCTTTTTTTTTCTTTTTTTTTTTTCTTTAGCAGCCTAGTGCAATGGTAAACTGCAGCAAGAGTTTCAGTTGTTCTGTTGGTCCCTGACACCTGCAATTACATTTGACCTTTTCATGCAGAGCATTACACTTGGCAACAAAGTGGATGCTAAATGACTCCCGTGCTTTGCTGTATTCTCTCCTTTATCCTCCAGTTAGGACAGCAGCACTTTGGGCAAATCTCAAGCCAGCTATTTGTGCACCCTCTACTAAACCTCAGGCCACTTGATAAGATGCTACTAATCTCCAATTACAGCAAAGTTGGCTGATGGAGTTTACACATGTTCAATGTCTGTATTTTTGCTATAGAGTTTTTTGAGTATTTTTTGTTTGGTCTGGTTTGTTTATTAAATAATCTGCGCTTTTCAGGGCAGAAAAAAACATTTTGTACTACTGCTAGGCCAAACACGCTCTGTTTCAATTTTGTAATGATTCATTTGCTTAGTATATACTGACCCTTAGTGGTAAGCTGAGATTTGAATTGCATTGCCAAGTCTCTAAATTTTGCTTTTCTCTTTGGTCCAACTGTTCAGAAAATGGCTAGAATATTTTCTGTACATCAGGATACTCTACCTATGTAAATAGCCCACATTGCCTTCAACAGACATAATAGGCATGTTAAAATAATGATGACAGGTGTTATTAGCTCTTCTGAAGGGAGGGCTTGGGAAGCAGGAGTGTCGAAAGGTTATTCCAAAATGCAAAACAAAAACGCTGGCATTGAGAAGCAATACTCTCCACATAATGAGAAACAAATAAGAACTCAGTATCTGGCACTAACGAACACCTCAAGCTAACTGTGGAATGAGTATTAATTAGGTTTCCAAAATAGCATCTTTCTGAAAAGCAGCTGAGGTGTAATATTGCTCCTTATTAATCAAAGCAATGGGACAATGTGAACTCTGCAAAAAATAAATGGTTTGCAGATGGCTGTGTGCATCTTTAATAACGACAGAAGAACAAAAGTTACAGCTTTAAATGCCAGAGAGCCTTTCTGCATCTTCTCCTTTTCAGAGAGCGATATTTGCAGTTTTCGAGGCAGTGAGGAAAGTGTGTTGGTTTCTTATTACATTTTCCCTGCAGCATAAATTCTGTTGATGTGCTTCCCTAATCATGCTAATTATACTGCCATATGTTGCTCTCATCTTTCTTTTTCTCTCCTAATGGGACATAGATTCTCTCTTTTGAATATGTCATTTGTTTATTACATTTATCAAGGGTTTTAACATTATATGGGACTTTTAATTGCTTTTTTAAACACTCAGCAGATTGAATATTAAAAACAGACATGAAGGTCAATTATAAATAATATTTAAATTGCTCATGCCATTTTCATTCTCTAATTTACTGGAAAGATCAGCTCTGCAGCCCTGCTCCTGTACCTACTATTTACTTGAGAACACACACATTTTCCCCAGAACTACTCTGGCTGCAGTTGCAGTTCCGCCCTGCCCCAAACTACCTTGTGACTAACAGAATAGGGGTCTTTCTCAGACAGGAACACTAAAATAAAGATGCCTCATGCATCATATCATAATGCTTGACATAAATATGCTGCCTTTCATTCCAATTGTGAACTACTAGAGTACGCCAAACAATAAACGTGAATGTTCATTTCTGACTGGTAAGAAATACAGTTCTCTGTCAAAGGAGAGAGGCCCCAAAGAAAAGGAAGCACAATGTCAATAAAATAATTTTAAATGGCTTAAAGTTGAGTAGTGCTTTGTGCCAAGACATTAGACCCTCAGAGTACCCTCCACTGTAGAAAAAAATCAGTAAACCAGCTGAATACAGAGAAAGCAAGAGACAACCAATGGCTATCTAATTGCGAAATTAACTCCTGGTATAATGACAGTGTCTCTCTTGGCTTTTATGGAATTGCATCATAGGTGCATTTGACCCTTTGGCTCATTGAATTTGGATGAGGATAATCATATCAGGCATATGCAAATAAATAGCAAATGATTTCATGATATTTGATGTTTGTTCATGGTATTATGATACAAGTCCCGAAGCCTAACTGTAATGAAAGTCCTGCCAGAAAGACTTTGCAGGAGTCCTCCTTAAAAGCATGAGTGTTGCTTTTAACAGCATCAGCAATAAGACCTATGTGATGATGACACAGGTTTAAACCTACAGTCCAAACAAATGTCAAAAACCTTCTATTTTTGTTCCAGCTCAAGGCCAGATTGTACCTACCATTTTGATTTTGACCACCTTACTTACGTAGAATTTTGTATTACTTCAGTTTTGTAATAGTTATCTATACAGGATGTTACAAATGCATGAACCTCATCAGCTTTAAAGTTCATATATTATGTAACTTGTCAGAAAAGCATATTTGCTTCAGATATTATCTATCCAAACTCAGCTGATGGAAAATTATCCAACATTTCTCCACAAAATGTCTATGAACAAAGGACTTGCTTAAGCACAAGGGAAGTATTTTGCAGCCCAAAACAGTCAAAATCCCAGTTTTTGTAAGAGAATTTTCACATCTATAATTTTGTGGCTGTGACTTCCTTCTTTGTTCCCAGGGGACTACTTAGACATTCACAGTTTGATAAAACTTCTGAATGTTTGCCCTGGGACATGGAAAAGAGGCCTCTGGAGACCCCATTAAATAATTAAATGAACAGGAAAGTAAAATTATCCCAGGGAAGTGGCCTAAATGTTTCCACAGTGTGTTTGACAGAGGACACTTTCTTTTCCTCATAGTATTAAATGCCATTTCCACTCACTTTTCCATACTGGTTTAAAAAGATGTGATTTTTCAAAGAATGATTTAAAAGTGGATGCACCCCCCTCTGAGACAAAGCTTTGTCTGCTAAACTAAAATTAAAATCTCTTTGAGTTGCTTTTGAAGAATGTTAGTCATACATACTTTTCCTCTTTCTCACTTAATAGCTGTGTAGTATGTTAAAAATATAAATTTTAAGACACTTACCAGTGGGCATCTTGCTTTATCTGCTAATTTGAAGTTATCGCAGTAGTGGCTTGTTTCATTTCTGGCATCTAAACAACAGAAGAACATCCTCTGCACATGTAGCTGGGGTAGCATCTGGGAAAAAGGAGCTGCAAAGAATGTCACATAAAGTAGTTGTCTTGATTTTTTTCCCATCACGTACCTTGTCAGGATTTGCTACAGGTCTAGGTCAATGGAATTCTTTCCATTCACTTCCAGTCTGGGTAGGAAGGGGCCCTGTTTACTCCCTGGCTCCACTGAACACAGATGATCAAATTTACACCGTGCCATGGAGATGCCTCTGAAAGTCGTACTCTTCCTGAAAAACTGTTGCTAACATGAACAATCCCAGTGACTCCATCAATACCAACCTACGGTAAGAATTTTTTGGAGCAAAAAGAAGTTATATTGGTTATGGGTTTCTTCATAGAAGGGCCATTTTGGTAGTAAAGGCTAAGAAGGCAAGACTCATGTAAAGAAATTGTTTTCAAGAGTGCTGTGGGGATGCATGTGAGCTTGTACAGCAAACTGGCACAGTTATGGTAAAGTGCAGAGTCACAAGTGAATGAAAGGGTTGGAAACAACCATTTATGCTCCATCACAGTTCAAAGACAATCATATGCAAATGAGCAAACAAGCTTCAGGAAAGCAAATTTGCAACTAACACTCAGGAGCTTCACAATCCTTGCCCTCAAATCAAATTTATTTGGGAATATCATCATAGGAAATACGGACAAATACAGCAGAATAAAAACACACAGTTTTAGATTGCCTTGTTGAAAATTAAATAAAAAAATACTGGCTAGATCATAACTCATAACAATATTACGTAATATATCTGTCAGATATCTCAAGATAAAAATACAAAATAAAACTCTTGAGGGCTAATCTATAGCTACAGCTCCTCAGTGTGCTCAATGCAGGGGTACATGCCCATAATGCTGTGGGAGAGATGCACATACACACACCATTTCTTGTGGCCCCATGCAGTGTTTTGGTAGCGCAGCCTTACAGGTTTCAGGGATAAACTATTGTTCAGGGAGAGGCCTTCTCAAGAAGCCTTTCTGCCATCTGAACACAAATTTCACCCAAGGTCAAAGCCTTAACTAACATGTCTTGGCTATAACAGTATTCTCCACCAAAGAAAATTTCTCCTCATCCAAACAACACATTAAGCTTTGGGTCATATCCAGGTAAAATCTTGCTATGAATAAAGAAAGAAAGAAAGAAAGAGAATCAGCTGGCATTAAAGAAAAACTAAGGACTCTTCTTGTATTACAGTAACAACTACCACAGTGATTAAAACTGAATACAAATGAGCAAATAGGATTATTTATACACGAATCACATTTCTATATCAATGAAAGAATTCTGCAGGCAATGAGTGCCCTCCTGTGAGATCAGGATCTCCTAGTTTCTGCAGTGGCAGATCTTGGTGCCGGCTATGATAACAGGACACTGAGAGCTCCGAAGGATGCTCCGAGTATTCTGAAAAATCTGTTATAATTTCTGCTTGTATTTCCAGGAGAAAATTCTTGCAGAATATATAAATCACAATGGGATAGACACACAGAAAAAAAAGTCAAGCTCAGCTATGGTAAAAGTCTGAAATTGAAAATACAACAAAAACATTAAATTCTGATTGCTCCAGACTTTCGGTCTCAGTGAATCATAAATTACAATGTTGAAGAACACTCTGTAGCAAACAAATACCTAACTGGCCTAGTTTTTAAAGGTATCAGTCATCTTTTGTTCTTTTCAAATTTGGTGGGAACTGCAGATGCTCAACATATCTGAAATAAGGTCTGAAGTTCTCAGATCTTAAACAAGAATATTTTCCACTGCCGCAGCTTACCGCAATTTACAGTTAAAAAAATCTGATATGACCATTATGTTTCTTCTTTTGTCATAATGACAATAAGAAGCCAAAAGATGGTTTACATTTTATTATAAAGGAGGGAGAGAAAAAAAAAAAAAAAAAAAAAAAGAGTCCAACATTCCCAAAAAGGATGCAAAGGTGCACGGAGTGGTCCAGGCTATTAATGAATTGCTCAAACACTAGCAGAGAATATATAAAGTCTTGACTCTTAGCAAAAAATATCGATTGCATTATAACATATATGATACAATTTCATTCATTAACATTTCATTCATAAACTGCACTGTACAGGAATTTGTCCATGCTAAATACAAGCCCTGGACCAAATACACAAAACAATTTAAATGCACTTTTTACATCCTATATGCACAAACATTTCTTAAGTTAAAACTATGCACACTACATATGCATAGCGTGTATATGGCTTACATATTCAATGACAGGAATTCCACCTTTTGGCATGCCCTTATCCCAGGGCTCGGAGCTTGCACCGTTCCCAGCTCAATTTCATTTGCTCCGCTGTCGGAAAAGAGACAGTCAGCAGGTATGAATGTGTAAGGGTCCCTCAGTCTAGGGTGACTGGTTTACGATTCCTTCTTCAGTCGGGACAAAGTGTGCCCTGGTTGAGGTTGAGCCTGATGCCTGTCGAGCTCTGGTGAGATCCCGCAGCAGCAGGTGAACAGCACACAGGTCTGTCTTCCACCAGCCTCTGCACAGCGGGGAGTGCCACCGCCCCCCTGAGTCCTCTTCAGAGCGGACCTCGGCTGATCATAAAGACTTTTTGGTCAGTGAGGTAATAACCACAGGGTCCAAAAAGGAGAACTGGGAGTGCAGTGACCCAAGCCACCCGAGCACCTACAACACCAAGGGGAGCACAGAACTTTCCTGGCACGTTCCAGCAGAGGGAAATGAGGTTGGCTGCAGCTGCGTGGGACGCCCAGGCAAGCCAGGAGGGGTCACATGCAGCTTGAAGGAAACAGAGATGAACATGGAGTCTCTTTCTGGGCACAGCACAGGCTGGAGGGCTCATTCTGAGGCTTCTTGCAGAGGTAACTGCCCGTGTGCTCTGTTTTCGCTGCCTCTCAGAGAAAGATGGTCTGGTGTTTTCTTTTAATGAAACAAATGCTAGCAAGTATTTTGCAGTATCCATGTTGTCACCTTTGCATTTGAGACAAAATATGATATAAGGCCTCAGTGTCACCTTCCAGTTCTGAGAAGCAACACAATATTTTGCTGAACAGAAGCAATTTTCATGTATTCTTGTCATTGTCTCTTCTACCCTACAAAACAGTAAGCACCAGCTTCATGGTAGGGCTGACACCATCGGTGATGTCTTCCAAAATACTACAGGACTGAGACCGTTTTAATCTTAAATACTGGATGCTAATTAATTAATTTTAAAGAGATATTTCAAATACTGATTTGTTAAACACCAGTTCTTTCCGTATGGCAGCCGCTGCAGTGGGGAAGAATCATCATCCACACAGGCTGGCTGGTGTAACTCCACAACTTCCCTGCACAGTCTACATATTTTTATTTCCAGATATTTGAAGGAAGCTAACAAGTAGGACTTTTATGTTGCATGCAGCATGGTTGCATGAACAAGTATTTATAACAACATTTCATTTTGACTTTCCATCTCCACTGGATGCCAGTAGCACTGCCACATAACAGCAATCCTGGGCAGACGATAAATGTCGTGTTTTCTCGTCTCACGGTTAACTGGAAATCTCTGGTGTCAGTGATGAAATAAAGTGAGGTCCAACTTTGGCTGAAAAAAATTATTTTGGCTAGTTTAAGAAAGCAGAATAGAAGAGGAAATAGCAACAACAAATACAACTGAAAACTTGCGAGTTGTTAAGTGCCTTGAGTTGCCAGCTCAGGGTTTTACATTTTACACTTTTGATCATTTTGTCCAATTACTCTCCACAGAAACAGGATGATACAAGAACAAGTTGACACATAACAGCCTCTGAGAGCACGGGGTAGGAACAGCTAGAGTTCTTTTCTCCTGCAACAGAGGTCAAATGAAAATTCATAAGCAACAGATTTTTAATACTACTACTTCCAGTATTTAATATACATCAATCAAGGATGTTCTATTGCATGATCATTTAGTCTGACATTAAGGATGCAGAGATGTGAAAGTATTGGTTTTGCCTTCTTTATATTGAATGGCTTTTATGGGGACATAGAAAGTGTGGTATACCATGTCCCCATTTCAAACCCTTGTAATAAACCCACAACTGGAGTAGAACAAAGAGGATAAGAATAGCACTGAGTCTTTATAGTATAAAACTCTCCACATAATAAGAAATAAGTGATAAAATTACCTGTCCTGCCTGCAGTGTCAGAAGCTTTTAAGAAATGGCAAATCTAGTTCTGTATCAGTGCTTCTTTTTGCTCAGTGGCTTTTACTAGATCTTCTGACTTCTTACAGTGTTTAGGCTCACCTAGAAGACAAACAAATGTGATTGGGAACCTGAGTGAGGATGTTAAACAAGAGAATCTGCACAGCCCTAGACAGACAGGAACTTTTTCCTCCTGACTTATTTAAGGTTAAAATGAGGTTTCAGTCACTGCTTGCTTTAATTGCTTTTTCACCAGGTAAGCATAGGATTGAATTAACTAATCATTATGGTTTATCCATTAGGCAAAAGATAGAATGAAAGCAATAGATCACAGCATGAAACAAAATTATGAAGACATTTATACCAGTAACTGTTAATAAAGTGGGTTCGGTTTAGGTTTATTTTATCTTCCAACTTACTGAAAGTCAAAATTCATCCTCTGCAGTGAAGTGCTGTTTAAATCCTCTTTAACGTAGGCTTTCAGAGTCAGCTTCTCTCAGATAATGAAAGATGCCAGTGTCAAGTTCCAAGAATTTAATTAATTCAATCAGATAGGAGGAGCAATGACACCAAGTGACACAAGCAGCTTTCAAACTAAGTATATACAACACGACTTTCAAACTGACAATCATAATATTAAGCTTGTGCTTAAACTATTCCTTCAGTAACTTTGAATGAGTACAGCTGAGGAAATTATAAACTGAGATAGTAGGCATGGGGACAATGCAGCAAACTTACAGTACCATTTACTAACTACATAGTAACTTCTCAGTTTTAACCAGTTGATTGAGTGATCCCACCAGCGATTAATAATGCTGAACTGAAAATATGATAAAAGAAAAGCACAGAAGTCTCAGAAGTGGAGAAGATAAGCTGGGAGAAGCATAAAAGTTATTAAAATCACAACAGAGGCAGGGAAAGATTTTTGAAAGCCAGAAAACAAAGGTACAAGCAGTTGACAAGTAAAGCAGATGATGACATATGATCTGAGACGCAAACTGAAAGACAGCAAGATAAAGTTGAAGGGGTTCACAGTTTACAAAAGAGAAAGGGAAAAGAGGAAAGGTAGCTCATGAGAATGAGAATAAGGAAAAAAGAAAATTAATAGCTATGAATTCACCGTGACTTCATTGTAAGTAAGGAAGAAATGCTACTGATTTTACCCTTCTATCATTGCCAAGAACAGGTGCTGCCACTCTGCAACGAGGCCACCAGCAGATGGGCCGTATTCCCCCAGGCAGCATTCTTCATTGTCTCCCTTATTTTACATAAATTTAGTGTAGGTGGAATATAGTCAACCAGTTCTCCAAAAGCTTTTAAAGTGTCAAAATTGGATTAACGTGAATTAAAACAACATCTCCAGATCTTTCAGCCTGCAGTTGTTTTTGGACAGCTTTAGCAAAACTTTTACTACTATCCATAAAAACAAAAAAGGGGGTGGCAACAGGTATGATTGTAAAACCTAATGATCTAAATATTAAAATTTTATACTTGATGTAAAATGGTTAGTGGAATTTTAGGAGTGGGATAGGAACGGTTTGTGGAGGCCTTAAAACAAAACCATTATGTTTAGTTTTCATAAAAACTAGACATTAATTTCTAAACCATATATAACTTTCTTCCTGTCACTGCATCAGGTATTTTATGTGATAAACTCTGCCTTACAAATGGTTGCTAATGGCTGTTATCTTATAATCCCGATCCTTTTGATAAAGACATCATTTGGTCTTTTAATATAAGTTCCCTCCATCCTCATCCCATGCACGAACATGGATGCCTTCCCTTAGTACCAGGATCCTGATGTACCGTTGCTCTCTTTAGCCACACTGCGTGCACAAGGGATGCTAGCGAACCAGGCACGCAGCCACCTGTGCCCACTTTGCACGGATCCAAAGGGTTCCACCCTCAGCTGAGCACCGCAGGGCCACCACCGCACTCAACAGTCACTAGCATTGCACGGCACGGATGACTGCTCGACGCCACCTGCGTGATCATAAATCAAACGGGCATGCTGTTGATGTGGGTCTGTCCACTGCTGTTTAACCTGGTTCTCCTCCAGGGCTTTGAGGTACTGCCTGCTGGTGACGCGGAACGCTTTGTACCACGTGGTGCGAGCGGGTAGTCCTCTACTGCCATACAAAAGTGAAGTTACTGATGATCTGTTTTATCACAGATTTATTATCTCCTTTACATTTTGATATTATGGATTAATGTGGCTATCATCATGAGTGAAAAGTTAAAAGTGTGCCAATTAGCATTTATAAATCATTGAAACAGGGAGTTGTTTAATTAAACATAAGCAGTTTTTAACATTAATGTTCTAATTAATAAATCACTCAGGAGAAAAGGAAAATAATCACTTAAAAGAAATCACGTTATAATAGTTCCACTTAATCTTGTAACATTCAATTAAATGAAAGTGAGATGATGGAAAGGACAAAGGTACAGTGGAGAAAAACGACTTTCAGTCCTAACCCGAGTCCTTGTAATAGCAACCCTGCGGCTCTCCCTCTGCACTGCCCAGGACCCAGGGCAGGGCTACTCCTGTCAGTAAAACACAATAGTCTATGAGAACTAGACCTAGAAAAAGATGTGATATGAGGAGAGGAAAACAGGCCTTCTTTCTTTTTTTAATGGGGAGCCCCCTCACCATAGTACATCCAAATATTCGGTGACAGTTCCCAAGAAAGCAGGTAGATCATCTCCCTGTATTCCCCATCACTGTTACAATTCAATTGCTTACTCACAGAGAACCCAACTGAGTTTTCTGCTTTTTATAAAGGACAGAACAATGACAGCTAACATATGAAAATTTAATCTGAATAACTTTATTGCTTTTCTTCTTACTTTCTATCTCATTCTCCCAGCCCCAGCACCCACAGGTGCTTAATTCTCTCTCCTGGGAGTGAGCAAGCACTCTGGACATCGCTTTAGCTTTCTACCACCCATCCTCAGTATGGAAAGCACAGAGGTAGAAAAATCTCACACAGAGAGTGCAAATAATGTCCTGGTAGATGTATAGTGCTGCTTAGAATACTCAAATAACTCTAACTTGGGAATCAGGTTAAAAAATGTAAGGTCGTGTGTACGCTACCTTCTGCTTGCTTGCAGTGACATTCCACTGAAAACCTCTGACCTTGGCTGAAAGAGTCCTGTCTGATCCGCTGGACATCAACAGAGGTGCAAAAGTGACACGTGGGGATGCTACCCATGCTGTCTCTCCCTTCTGAGCCAAGTGCTACTGCATCATACACAACACACTCACCCTTGACCATCCCAAACATCACTTACACAGAGAAAAAGGAGGGGGCAGTGAGAAGAGAAAATAGACTGCTGTGCTCTTAGTAGTTATGAGGCTTCTACACACACTGCAGCAATGAAAACTCTTGCAAAAACACTAATATCGAGTATCTACATTTAGACAACAACAATGGCAGTTAAGGATTCCCTCCATTTAGAAAGATATTAAATCATTTCACCACGGTGAAAGAGAAATGTGAAACATTTTGGCCTAAGTTTTCCCTTTGGTATTGAATATTGCAGACTAGACTAATACTAAACTCCTGCATTGCCTTTCTTTTCAGTTATCTTTAACATGGTGGCACAATCTCTGCAGAAGTACTTAAAGCTACTGCTGAAACCCATTATTAATTCATTTTTTCTCAAAGAACCAACCTGAGCCTCAGCACGTGTTATTAGAAAGTCTGCTGCCCCAACCCCTGCGCGCTACAGTGATGTAAATACCTGCAGTATACTTTTTTTTTTAATTGGCAGGCACAGAAAAAGCCCGTATGTCATTTATTTATATCATCTATGACATAGTTGAGAAATTAATATTAGGTCTCCTCTGTGGTTTATTAGAAGCATGAAGTTCTGTGAAAGGGTCAGTGCTGACTTAAAGGATTATAGTATTTAAAAAACATACAGATTTCTCACTATATAGTAATGGGGCTGGTCTGTCCTTAGGAAAGAAAGTTTTAAGAATATGATTACATATCCCTCTGTAAATAATTTCAAAAGTCCAGAAAATATTCAAAATATTTTTCTATGACATTTAAATATTGGGAAAATAGGGAAAAATGCAAGAATGAAATGTCATTAAAGTATAAATCAAGCTATTTAATAACATAAAATCAGAATGTAAATGATATTCTGATGACCAATAAACCCCTACAATGGAAGAAGGTTCAATGGAGATGGGCAAGGGCGATGTGCCCACCAAGCTCAGGAGATAATACAAGGGGTGACTGACTAGAGCTTTTGCAAAGGAAGCTGACGGTCTCAACACAAAGGGGAGAGGGGGGTGGCCTTAGGTTTAGATAAGCACTGATAGTGGAGTGGATCCACTATATCACAGACACGGGGATTGACCAGTGGTTTCTCCTTGCATTCCTCGGAAGAATGTGACTGCCTCCCCGGTTAGCCAGGCCAGCAAAGAGGGAGTGAATATGTGGTTCAGCCAAATACAGAGTATAAAAACTAAACAGCTAGCAAAAGAATTTTGAAGAGAGCAGTGGGCTTGAGCTGGCTTCAACCCGTGTATGCCTTACCGGTGACTGGGGACACCCAGTGTCATGATGGTGAGCATATTCTGGACACTGGTAATGGGACTCGCATCAGCATTGTGACTGAGCTGTGTATTGCTATTGCTCTATTTTGCTAAGTGTAACTTACATTTGTAGGGTGCTTTCAGTATATTTTGTATCACTCTGCTAAATCAGAAATCCCATGTAACATTAACTACCTTCATATAGGTAAACGTTACATCCTTCACTATTACATCCTTCACTTGTGGAATACCTAAAAGAACCTGGTTAGAGAGTATTAGACGTTGACATTAATATGCTACAGAAACCAGGCAAAACATTCATCAAGCTCTCCGTTTACCTGGGTATTTATCTGTGCTGGAAAATGAACACAAATAATCACTGAAGGAGATGGAGGAGAGTAAACTCAGCATACCACAGTGAACAGATGTTTCACATAAAATGACAACTAAAAAGGCCTCCAAACATCAAATGCCTTTAAAAATAACACATAATCAGTATCATTACTCTATGCAGAGCAGCACTCTACTGAAAGTTTGTGATAGTTTAAATCAGAAATCCAGCTTCACCTTGTGGTTTTCTGGCTTGAGTGACTGACTTACAAGGGGATCCATGAAATGTTTATAAGACTAAAAGAAATGCAAACTTACTTTCTGTAGGCTTAAGCTGGCTGACCAGGGATGCACTTTTCCACCAGAAAAATTTTAAGGATTCACAGGTCTAAATAGGTGAAAAGTCACTATTCTAGAATGCAAGATCCAAAGAATTTGGAACACATATATTCTCTGAATTTCCCATGACAACAGCACTTTGACAATATAATTTTTTGTGACAATATAATTTCCCATGACAACAAGTACCGCTGACTACATTTGTTCACAAACCGTATCAGATGAACAGTTTTCAAACTAATTTGGAAACCTGTTCAGAGCAGAATTTTAGAATGGCAGGGCATGTGTTCAATCAACAGCATGAGCAGTAGCCTTTATTTTTCACACACTGTCACCAGCAGGAAAAGGCACAGTTTGTAATAAAGGAGGGACAGGAGAAAAATCCTTTCAGTTCCATTTCATTTCCAAGGATCTTTATACAGCAGTTTAAGCTTTTCAGGCACAGATGTTAAGTTTCAGTAGAAAAACCTACATTTCTCTACCAAAACTTTCCATGGCCATCAGCAGCAACTGAGATGTGTGCTGCAAAACCTGCAGTGGCTCAGATGCAAGTTGGGGGATCCTAGTAAGGGATATTGGCTCATGACTCTGCCTCTGGAGTTGCCTTAAAAATAATTTGCTGCTTCTCTCACTGTGCAATTAATCACTCAATGCAGTTATGTCTACTGCTACATCTCCCCTCTTTCTATGACTTGCTCTAAGTCCATGGTTTAAGTACCATTGCCTCTTCAGTGACCTAAGAGCTGAGCAATGACATTGTACGAGCTCTGATTTTTAGTTCAGGACCTTACCAATACTATTTATTTCCACTAAATAATTAAACTCTTATTTCTATTTTATTATTTATCTGAAGGCTTTTTGAATATTGCCATCTCTAGTGAAGGAACATTCTTGGATTGGGGGAATTCACGTTATTAAATCTTTTTTACCATCTCCAAGAAAAAAATAGCTTCCAGATCATGTTTGCCTTCGGAAATACACCATTGCAAACTCAACCACTTCTTACCCTTTTCATAAATTTTGCAGTTTGAAGTATTAAAATACAAGGCATTCTGTAGAAATTTCCCTGCCTTATAAATGAATGGGATTAGCTTTTTCTAAAATAAGAAATCTCTGTTCTCATAGGGAAGCTGGAATGTAAAGACTGACAAGGCAACAGTGTGCACTAACTGCATGCAGACTTGTATCTGACACCTCAAACAGCATTTTTGTTGTTCAGCCATCTAAAGACCCCCAAGTGCAGCTACACCCCAACTGCCTTTTGCATAGTTTGAAAGGTAAAAGATGCAGCTCTTCCTGCCCTGTTCCTCATCCAGGAGATGGGAAACTTTTTTTAAGGCACTTAAATTTCAAGCTGGGCTTTAATACAAAAATTGGTGCGAATAATACATGTCAAAAGACAAAAATGTCAGTTATAAGACAACTTCAAATGCTGTGAAATTAATTTTAC